>NW_008824359.1:683498-703920 GCF_000699105.1 Pygoscelis adeliae | reverse complement strand
CAGAAAGGAATTTGAAGAGACTGAGGGTGTTACCAATGTCCTACAGCACTTTTGTTATTTAGCATTTATTAAATAAAGATTTACTGTGACTCAAGTTCAATCTCTGCTATCTACCTACTCTCATATTAACTCATCTTGCGTAAGCACAGATGAACCATATGAATTGAGAGAGTGGACCACATCCTACAATGTGGTAGAGTGGGTCAAAACTAGTACCCGCCAGCGTGAGCTGTAGATTTGTGTTGCAGTCTCTTGAACATGTAAAGGCTCCAGGAAAACTGGGAGCGGCTATTTCTCCTTTTGCACAAAGGTCAGGCGAAGACAACTCTCCTCACGCAATCACCAGTAGCCCTCTATGGATCAGCAGGGAAAAATCCACTCTCCCTTCCCCAAGCAACGACAAGCCCAGAAAGATGTCATCAATATACATTGTGATCAAGTGACTTACTCTTGTTTCAAAGACATCCAATGTCCAAGAACTTGTATCACAAACTTAATTTCCAGTCTCCTTAAATTCCCCTATTTTGATATGCAATCCCTTTCAGTAGCTTAGCAAGCATCATCTTAAAACAATTTTGATGCCTTCTCCAGTCGGCTATTTGGAATACCGTTCCAGGAATTCACCTTTTTTTTTTTTTCCTAAACTTGCTGAAGACCAATTTTGATCTTTTAACTTCAGGACTTTTTTCCTGCTTGATATTGGTTCTCCAAAATTATTTGCAGGAAGTTAACCCTTTTGATACTCAGTTGGTCAGGTTAAAAAGGCAAAATCTTTTAATCTGCCAAATAAGGTTTAACCAATGCCTTTTACAATGGAAAACACCTGAAGCCACGTAAAGTCCTTGGCTGTTCATAGCCATCTTCCAGCTAAGGAATGATCTTTTTTGTCTTCCAATTTAGAAATCCTCTATTCATAGCAGAAGTTTTTATTACTGGTTTCCAAGTGCCCAGTATTGTAATTTGAAGCTCTCGAGTTTCATCTCACACATTTCATTTCAGTTGCCCGAGTCATCTGATCCCCCCTGCCTTCTTTTAATGGATGATTCCCTCCTCACCCCCCTGTTTCAGCATTACCTCCCAGCTTTACGCCCGGTTCTGAATTTCAGAATCGCATATTTAGTTCTCTACTTTTGGGTCATTAATGAATACATTAAACAGGATCTGACACAGATTGATCCCTTGAGGATACTAGCAGTAGCCTCTCCCCATCCCAGTATCCCCTTCTGCATATCTTCCCCTTTCAACAGCTCTTTAATCCACCCCACATTCTCTATTAATTGCTATCATCTCCACCTACAGTACTATTTTCCTATGCAGCGTTGTAGAAAGCGCTTTTCTGAAATCTAAAGAGATAAAGCCACTGTATTACCTTACACAAGAGAAAGTAAAATAAAATAAAACAAAATAAAATATAGTAGGCTAATCTGACAAAAAAAAAAAAACTTTGATAAAACTCTCCAGTAATTTATCCAATTTTCCATTTGCCTTCATTCCTTAATTACATTTTCCTTCAAAATCTCTTTTAATACTTTGTCTAGTAATAGGGCTGGGTTTAGATATAGACTTGGGAGGCAGCTGCCAAGGGTAGCCACTGTTTTGATGCCTGCTTACCTTGCCCCCACTTTCTCTGTGTCTTGTGTCTGCTTCCCTGACAACACTGGGAGCAGGAGCCGAGAGAAGGGAGAAGAAATATGCGTCACCTGCAGCCTTTTCCTTCACTGACTGACTGGCTCCTGCTCTCAGTGCCAGTTGAGGGGTGGAGGTAGAGGAAAGAAGATGGGAGAATGGGAGGACTGGGAACAGGGTGAAACGTGTGAGGGTTGCTGGGTGCCCAGTGTGGAGACTGGAGCAGATCCTCCTCCTGCCATGAGGGAAAGAACAAGAAGGTTATCTCAGGGGAAGAGTAGGAGACTCTGTCCTGTGCTGTTATGGACTGGAGAACGAGGAGCTGAGCCAGAAGAAGGGCACCCTACAGAAATAAATCTTATCCTGGAGGAAGGTAAGGGAATACATGATGGAAGGAAGGGATACATGAAAGGGCAGAGACACAGGAGTAAGTTTATTATGAATGGGCTCTGTGGAAAAAACAAGAGGCTTTGGAGAGCTGAGAATCCTGGGAGCTATAGTCCTTACTTCTCACACCCACCAAGGTAGGCTCTCTCTGTCCTGAGCACATGGTCCATGCTGAACCTGGGCCATCATCCTTTCTGTGGGGTGAAGGCTCTCTCCAGAAGAGACCAGAGATTTTATTGGCAGGGTAGGGAAGAGGGGAAAGCACTTCAGACCAGTCTTTTCCAGTTGTCCCTATTTCACCAGAACTTTAAAAATTTCTTCAAGCCCCTTACTGCCTACTCTCTCCTCCCAAAATCCTTCTTTGCTCCATCACAAAACTGAAACATCACCACAAACAATGAGGACAAAATAAATATCCCTGATGCTCATCCATGCAGTGGCAAAATTCAGTTTTGCTCACACAGTTAGGAAGCCCTGAGTTGGCCCTGGTGAGAAGTAAGAGAGCAGAAGGCTGTGGGGGAGGAGGGGGAGTTATTTTTAAAAGATTGTTACTGGTTTGGGTATTCTCTAATCATACAGTCCTACTGTACAAAAACTGTTCTTTAAAAATCCTTGCTGCTGGACTTCCTATTTCCTGCACTAGTTCCTTCAGTAATCTAGAATGGAGATTATCTGGATTTTGTCACGCTGAGCAATCTAAGCTTTGCTTCTTAGAGCTACGTTTTACTGCTTCTGCTTTGCTTAGAGCTACTGCATGTAGTGCAGTTACAATGACTGATTTGTAACTGTGTCTGAGATAGTGTACAATATACAAAACAAAGGGTTAACATGCTAATCTTCTTGCATTCATACAGAAAACACCCCAGTGGAGCCAGTCACTGAGATAATGCAATTATAGCTCAACAGGAAGATCCTGAGAAAGGAGTGTAATGGTTTTAATAAACAAGGATTGCTGATGTTGGGGAGGGAGCCTTTCTAGAGGCTTAATTAATCAAAACAGCTAGGGAACACCTAAGCAACCACTGTAAATCGTGCAAGTAATTGTTCTTTATGCAAGTACGTTACCGAGCCAGAATGTAACTTCTAACCCTGACACTAACCCTAACCCTTAGCTGTGGAGTGATATAGACAGTGCAGACTGTATACAACATCCATACATTCATAAAGTCATAGGTAAGTTTTAAATCATTTAACAAAATTATTACTCTGTTGATTGGCTAGGAAGTGTGGTTAGGAAAGCAGAGTCTATCATCTAAAATGAGATGTCCATTGTATCATTTTCCTGTAAGGGACTTTATAGTAAGAAACCATATCTGGAGGTTGCCTCCAAGGTGCTTTGTAATAGTTTGGACAGTGTCTCGGATGGTGTCTTTTTTTTCAAGTTTAATAATACATGATTGTTACATCCTACAGGAGTAAGGAGTCATTCAGGTGAATACCTGTTTCAGAGCAGTATTTCTTCCATGTACCCATGCGCTCTCCATGAGAAATATATCACACTAACAACACTTTTTATGACATCCCGGCATCAGCAGAACCAGCTGTCGAGGCTAATGGAAGTACACAATCTTCCTGATGATTTCTGGAATAATCCAAAGGAGAAGATGATGACAATTACCTTTGAGACACCTGCCTCTAAAATGGCACATGCTCATTTTAAACAGCCTGTAATCTCACCTTGAGTCACTGCCAGGCTTCATTTGGATCCTTCATGTTTAATATATTATTTAGATTGCATGGGTTTAGGCCTGAAAGGAAGCAATTTAGATTGAAATTAGCAAGAGAGTGTGGAATTATACTGACAGGCAGTGGAAGTTTAGATAGTCATTTCAAAAATATCATTCTCTGCTCTACATGTACCTCTATGGCACTAAAAACATTTAGAGAATGTTAAGACATCACAGTTAAATGCTCAAAAACAACAATTCTTAAGATGTCAGGCTCTGGTTTTGCTCCTTTCTTTGTTTCCTAGTGCATTACCAGCACTGGAATATCACACACACCTCTGGTTGTTGCCCATGGTCAAACTGGGAGGAATGCAGGGAAGGCCTGTAAGGCTGATCAAGGGAAAGGAGAACGTACTTTATGAGAGGCAAGCAAAGGAAGGCTTGTTGGCTTGTTTGGTCTAGCCAAATGAAACTTGAGTGGGAAGAAGAAGCTGATTAGAAATATATCAGAAATAATAGAACAAGAAGAAAGGAAGAACTATTTAAATCTAAAGAATAATGTTGGCATGAAAACAAAATAGTATCAATCTACCACAAATAATTTGAGACTGGAGACTGGAAGAAATGTCCTCTTAGAACAGCCTCTTGATGACAGATGTAACAGCAAAAACCTTGCTAAATTTTAACATTCTAATTGCAGTAGTCTTAACTCTAACACTGTAAAACACTGACTGGCTTCTCATTTTAGATCACGTGAAATGCAGCCCTATGTCCTCTAAGTCTTGATATGGGAAGAGTTGTGATGATTATCTCCTTTTTATTTTTTTCCTGCAGACAAATGGGTCAGGAAACTTTCAGCCAAACTGGTGAAAGTTTCTGAAAGTAGAAGGTAATATCAGGAGCACTTTGACATCCAGAAATATATCTGCTAATGGTGTTCACTATGTGTCATGATATATGGAATTGCCATTTATCTTAAACAGCAGGCAGTTATTCAAGGAAACTACAATTTGCAGACACTGACAAGCTCTCATGCATGAGTTCCAGCTTCATTTCTTTTGCTTGCTGGGGACCACATGCCAAAAACAGACCCCTATAAATCAGTTACATTAGTCTAATCTTAAGGTGACACAGGCATGGGCATGTGTGGTGAGACCTGTATAGAAAAGAAGCAGGCAGACTTGCTAGTCACATTGGTTTTAGTTGCTTGTCTTAGTCTAGCAACGTTATGTTTGTTTTATCAAAATTCAGCCAAATGGCATTTATTGTTTAACCATCCATCCATACTTTTTAGAATGGTGCTCACATTATTATCTATGCACCAATCTTAGTTATACCTCCCATCTGCAACTTTATATTGTATAGTTAAGTTCTACAGAGACTGGAGAAAAAATTTCACTTACCAACATCTTCTAATTTACTTTTTTTTTTTAACTTACAGCAGCTTCTACAGCTTTTTTATTTTAGACAACATATCTTTTCAATCCAGCCAGCCTTCAGTGGCAGTGTATATTTTTAGGAAGCTGTACAGCCATCTGGAAAGGTTTTAATTTTTTTGTTATGTTTATCCTTTGCACTTTTCAGATTTCTGTCAACGTCCGCGGTAACAGCTGCTATAATACTCTCCATTCTTGTGTAGTTTGAGAGCTGCACAATCCAATGCGGTTTGCAGTCTAGACTTCAAGAAACCACCAATTTGTAAGACCAATAGTTGGGGTTTTTTGCCTTTGGAAACTATTATATAGGTGTCATAGTTGTCACTTCTGTGTCCTTTTTGCTCATGGTTTATTTCAAGGGTAGTTGATCAGAAGACTATGCATTAGTTTTTCATACACATATATGCATATATATAGATATAAAAAAAAAATCCTGAAAATGTTGACTTTTGCATTACAGGTTTTGTGGTTTTTTTTTTTTCTCTCTACTCCTACCATCCACCTTGTAAATTAAATTATTTTCCTTGTTTAGGAGAGCAGAAACTCTGAAGTGTTGCAGTTCATGCACGGCTGTATTTTATTTTTCATGAACAGCAATAACTTGCATAGGCATACCATTATTCAACCCACATAATTAAAAAAAGAAAAAGTGATACAGTCATGATAACTGTTTCAACAGGTAAAAGCAGTATATAAAGCAAAATTTTAAAAAGTAGCTGAACCTGAGGAAGATGTTTGTGAAGGTGAATTGTATTAATCCGAGCTGAAATTTGAGATGCCTTGACTGTTAAAAGTACCAAAAAATTACCTAATGGTTGCCAAATGTTTTGAAACAAGCTCCATAAACATTTATGGTAATTACTGGAAGGAAAAATATTCCAATAATTTGCTATCCTGGATTCAGGAGTCTTATGGTATGTGATCTATATTCACAGATGAACTTACTTGCCTAACTTTTAGGGGCCTCCGTCCCAGAGAGCACCAGTAGCTCTGAGAAGGGTGTATGGACAGCAGTTAGCAAGCTGAGCAAAGAGCTACCTGCATAACCAACAGCAAATACCAAGGTGGGATATGTGCCTGAAAACATGTCCCCCCAGGGCTTAGGTATTTAGGCCTAGGATTATCTCATGCATCTTTAGAGGAATGCAAGGCAGGTGCCTAGTCTAATCTGGAAGCTGATGCTCCCTTTGCAGTCAGTGGAGAATATGCAGAGTGATTCATCCCAGCCTAAGACCAGAACAAGCATTTAAGGAAACTTCACTGGCAAAAATCTGTGTACCTGGGATATTATATAAAGATTTTACTGACCGTGTACTTGGAATTCAGTGTTTAACTTCAATCTCCTAAAATTCAACTTTTGCACAAAGGTCTGTGGACTGAGACATTAGTCTCAGAGCCCTATCTGTCCCGCAAGGATACCAGTATGTCCCTTTCTTTCACACGGCAAGTTTAGGAGGAGAAATATATTTCTGTGAGTTATTCAGATTTTGCAGCAATGGGCCATGTAGGTACCTAAGAGAGATACTTTACATCAAAGGAAAATTGAGATTCTTACTTGGAACCTGCCTTCCAGCTAACCAGCTCTTCAGTTCACCAGTGAGGACTTCATCCTTCCTTTACACAAGCTAAGCAGAAAAGCCAGTTGCGGCTAGCAAATTTTCATTACCTTATTCTATCTCTGTATCACACGATCATGGCAGTGCCTCTGAAAAATAGCATGGACCTACTAAGCCAGATCCTCCTTAAAACATTTAACTTTCTGCAAAGTTTGACCAGCCTTAAAGAATAACAGAACAAAAAAAAAAGCCTTGTGAACTGCTACCCAGATCAGCATGTTGAACTGTAGGCCCAGCAACGTCAGCATATCAAGGAAAACAGCTCTAGGGAACTCTAAACATCATCCAGCAGAGAGAAATTTTGTACACAGCGTAAATATCGGACTGCCTGTCTTTCTATATTGTTATTGCTAAGCTCTTTACTGTTTAACCTGTGTGGTACAGTACCTGTCAGTCTCTGTCGTACCTGAAAGTTCCTGTAAACAAACAGCATTATGATAAATGTCTTGAGTTTCCCTGAGGCATTTTTGCTGCTGCTGGAAGCCTGAGGTCACTGTGCAGTCAGTCCTGCAAATATCCCCCTTGACTATCAACTAAGAGGGCACAAGTCTGGATGCTGTGACGCTGGAATGCTTTAATAAAAAACTCACAATACAGAGCTTCGGGAATCAGCATCTTTAGTAAGTTTGAGAAATCTTTTCATTTCTTCTAAGGATCAGGAAAAAAAATCATGTCTGTCAAACTGTCAATGTGCAAAAGAAATTGTCCCTGAGCATATGCTGTTAGCGAGCAGACAGATCTAGCAGTGAGAGTCCTGCTACTTTATCGTGATCCGCTGACAATTCACACGAAGGTGCTTGCCTCCTCCAAGGCTCAGGCTACAGGGAAACTAATTACCAGTTTGGATTAAATAGATAAATGAATAAAATTGGATATTGTTTTTTCACTGATAGAGACTGGAGGTCAGAAACAACCTAAGGCACGCTAACACCTAAAAATGAGATGCTTAGATTTAGCATGATGATTCAGAAAACCTGCGTTAGTCATCTTAGGCTCTTAATGTAGAGCTACTTCTGAAGAGCAGCCCTCGTAGCCGGCACACTGACTGTGGAGCCTTCTAGAGATGGAGAGTGACTAACTAACTGTCCTGTCTAACTCAGGGCTATATGCTAGAGATAGGATACATGTACCCTAACTTAAGGCATCTGAAAGTCAGTTTTCTGTCTCTAGGCTACCTCTGTAGTCCACACAGAAAAGCAAGATGGTTAAATCACCTTCCAGGAGACCTGTTCCATGAGGTGAAGTATTTCCCTAGATGTGCCTACTTGTCTCCACTGACAGGCTTACACAGATAACTTTTGAATGTGCACATTTCAGAGAGATGAAAGTCATCGTAGGTGGCTTAACCCATTTCCCATCAAGTTACATTAAATGCATATATACACATAGTACTATGAGAAAGGTGTCACTTATTTGCACTGACTGGACCATTATGGGAATTACTAGTGTTCCCTATTTGTCTATTTATTTATCTGTGTCTGATTATTTTTTTTTTTAACGTGAACCAAAAGAAACAACCTGTCGTTTGCTCAGTTGTCAGTGAAGTTCTGTACTTCTCAAAGTATGTCACACTAAGAGAAATCCTGACATTCCTGAGATCACAACTCATGAAAGATTTCTAACTTGAGCAGGCAAAAAATAAGTATTTGTTTATGTGAAGCACGTGACTTCATCCCAGTGGCAAGTTTAAATCAACACTTGAATGGCTATGCTGTGGTTCCGTTCCCTTCTTCCCCTCCACCCCACCCAAATCAAGATCTCTACAGGAAGTCAGAACACTGTCTTGCAGCTTAGTTTTCAAAACTATCTTATGTCACAGAATGACTCACCTTTCCTATTTTACAATTTATGTGTATGACAAGTAATTTTATATCGTACATCATTACATGTATGAAAACACGAATATGTTCTACTTACAAATCTTAACCATGAAACATGAAACCACCATTATCCCAGTTTTCATTTCTGAGACAGGCAATAGAGAAAACCTTATTCCATGTGGACTATTTAGACAGGTGTGTAAAGAAAACAACATTGTTAGATTTGCAGAAAAGCTTCAAAGGACCTTAAAAAAAAGTCTTGCTTCTAGTTACATTAGAACTTATGGGAACAGGAAGAAGAGGAGACTTTGCTTGTGCCATTATGAGGACATCAGCAATATCAGTGTAAAAAAGTTTCCATTTCTTTGGATGACTTAAAACAGATGGAAGATGAACTTGATGATCAAGGAAGACTCATTCAGTGTGGCATAGATATGGGATCTGCTCTGAAACTGTAAATCTGGGAGGATTTGCAACACTCCATCGCCCATCCATCTCTGTGTTCTTGCCCCCATCAGTAAGGCCTCCTCAGGCAACTACCTGGGAAGCGATGTAGAGACCTATATAAACTGGGTATATAGCCAATATTTTTTATCACCTCTGCTAACAAAAATTTACACAGACCCAAGCCCCTCTCCTATCCTCATATTTTTCCACGACTGCTCACTGCAGACCACGTGGGATGCACTTACACTGAATGCTATCACAAGCTGTATGAAATCTGGAGGCCCCTGAGATCTATCCCAAAATGTCCACAGTGTCCTTATAAACAGTATACATTCACGGTCACTCAGGAAGCCCAAACAGGCAGCTGAAGATCTCCTGGGTGCTTGCAAGAACCCCTGGCCATCTTTGCGGCTACAAGACGGAACAACCAAAAGCTTTGTATGTAACATGCTGTAACTGTCCCTGACACAGACACGTGCACAATATAAGGACCTACCATTGTCCCCCTCTCTGCAACTCCATTACCCAAAGGCACTTCGATCAGCAGCTAATGTAGATGGGAAATTCTTACCACCCAGAACCCGCCTGCTTGGCCAAGTACGATGCAGCCAAGCACCTCACTCCAGCCAAGCTCTTTGGGGTGGTCAGAAAGTGTCTTGCATCCACTGAGGAAGAATAAACTCATATACAAATCACCCTCTGCATGCATAGATGCTGTTGTTCACATCTCATGCCTTAATAACAGGTTTATCTTGTTCTTTACAATCCAAGAAGAAAAAAAAATGCACACAAATGAAGCATGTATGTGTATCTTTGTAAATATAGATAAGAATATCCTTTATGTGTGAGTCAAGTTTTGTCCTGTAATATAGGAAATAAGAGTCTACCCAGAAAATGGTGTCATGCAGATTTCTAATATTTATTATCCCAAGTGAGATGATGAAGTTACTTTTGTTCTCCACACAAAAGTGGGTGCAGTGAAAATTGTGTGTGAGTTGACAGCACATTTGTGTTTTGAAGGGTTATTGATGTGAATAGCAGGTGAAGTGTAAAGAAAAGGCTCCAGCTGTTTCTTGTTTTGAATTCTTCCTTGGTGCAAGCACTGAGAGTAAATACTGGAATGGGAAAAGTTAAACTCATAAGTGGCCCAGTTACACTCAAAGAGAAAAGAATTAAAACCCTTTTTTGTTGGTGTGCTATGTGGTTCTGCAACATTGATTTTATTCACACATAGTGCACAGCTGTTTATTGAGTCTGACCCTTGAGGGGACGCTGAAGAAACACTGGAAATTAAACCACTCAGAAAAAGACAGTTTTCCTTTCCTGTTTACTTGATAGATGTTTCATTTCAAAAAAAAAAAAAAAATCAGAAAAAGAAGGAAGCATTTCTTATATAACAGTGACTTGCAAATCATTGTTTCAAATATTAGCATAATTATTTCAATACTTCTGATGTTTTTCCCATCTTATTCTCCAGAACAGTTGCTTTCACAAAAAAATGAAAATAGTGGAGAAGCTGCTGCTGTTATTGTTCAGGAGACTATAAAATAAAACTAAGCAATGCTGTCCTTTATTAGAATGATTTAGTAACCGGACCATCTCACTTTTTTATACTGCCTTAAATGCTACTATAACCAGCCTTAAATATGTCATTCCTATTCTGTTTGATTGTTTTGTCAGAATAAGAAATATAAAATACATAATGGATTCAAATAAAGAGAGATTGAAATGCAGTGAGCACATTCAAATCCCTGCAGATCCAATTTTGTGGGTAGGGAGGATGACTGGGAAGTTGTTGCCTGAGTACTTTTAGCTAGACTCCTGCAGAACCTCCCTTACTTAATACAATTCTTCTTGAATTGAACAGTACCATTATTGGAATATAAAAATTTAAATAAAAATGTAAGCCATCATTTTGCAACTGAAACTTTTCTTTGAATTAATAATACTGAAGACAATAAATGTACAAAAAATGATGCCTTCAACCACCCTTTCTCCTTAGGTGCTTCTAACCTGCCAGGGGCAAGATCTGCACAGCTGAAAGCTATTTCCACAGCCACCAATTCTGTATTCAGTGCTGGGCAATTCATCACAACAAGAGAAAGGTAAATTCTATCAATTTGAAATGGCAGACATCTATACTTTGATACTTTGGGGGGAATTCAGATTTAAGAATTCCTTTTCCTTTATATTGCTGTAGACTGTTCTAGTATGTATGTCAAAAATTGAAATTCTAAGTCTTTGAGTAAAGTGAGACAAGTGGTCTAGTGAATAGAGAAAAGAGAAATATTCTTGTGAAGGACAGCGTGATAAAATCATAAACTACTGTGAGGATGCTACCAGAAAAACTAGTGTTTGAACCTCTGGAAGATTTAAAAGAGCCAGGTCAAGGGGACTTGACAGAACACAGAATCCAAGATACAACCAGAAACAGAGCTGTCAAGAGCTCTGAAGACAGTTCAAACTCAGTGTTGCTTAAAGAAAAAGCCATCAGAAGATCTGAATGATGAAACGACTGACATGAGAAAAGCAATTTCTAGATCTTCAGATTAAGAATGCTGAATAAATGCAAAATGTTATTACTTTCCAACAGGACGGTCAGTTGGCCATCACAGGAGTGGTATGAGAAATGCAGATTTTAATTAAAAAAATAATAATTAGCATATCCAGTTCAGAGTTAGTGAGAAATGTTTCCCAATGTGTTAACTTTCAGATTACTGTACCAAGATGAATGGGTACAGGTTTTTCTTCCTCCTTTTTAAGCCATCTAAGCTGGAAGTCAAATGTTTGGATAAATCCATGCAAATTTGCCTTTTGTTGTATGTCAACTATTTTTTCCTATTATATTATTTCTGAGTTTTATGTTAAAGTTATAATGCTCTTAATCTTCTCCTCTGTGATATCTACAGGAACAAGGACAATGGTGGAAACCTTCAGCCTGAATAGCTCAGCAGCTGAGGCCAGCACATGCATTCATCAAATGCAAATAATGTCCATGACAGTCTATGTTACTCTGATTTATTTCAACAAATCTCAAAAGCTGTATTTTTTAAAAAAAAAAAAATCTCAATAAGGGGTTTAATATTTTGCTGCAATTAATGCTCTTCTTTGGCTTAAGCAAACTGCCCAAACATCAAATAAGCTCTACCAACCTCACTGACCTTTAAAGAATCTGTTTAAAGTCTTTTCCTCTGAAATACAAAGAAAACAGTGTAAATTTAAAAAGAAAGGAAAAGAGTAAGCGACCCGTTTAAACCTGCAGATTATGTAACAGTCCCCTTTTATAAATCAAATCTCAGTGTTATAGAGTTGAAACCTCACCTTGAAGAACTGTGGATTGCATCATCGTAGAAGGTCTCTTAAACCTAATGTAGATAAGAGGATGAACCCTACGGATGTGAGCACAAGCTTTCCCCCACTCAGTATTTCACACTAACACTGGCACCAAATGAAATGCTTTTCACATACAACAGTATGGGGACGTCAGGCAATTTTCAGATCTTATTTTAAGGGCTAGATTCTCCTCCTTCTAACTATGCTGAACTATGTTTTACTGTACAAGTGGTCCACTCTAAGATATTGATAAAGAATAATAAAAGCAGGAGAACCTGCCCTTAGAGTGTTACGCATCACTCGTACAACCAGTGCTAAAGCACACGGTTTCATCATTAACAACATAGCTGGTTTTATTTCAAAAGTCTTCGGTTATTTTTCTAATGATTCATAACTAACTCATTAGACAGCCAAGCACCAAAGACTACCAATGGCTGGAAGTTAAAAAAGGCAAATTCATAATTAAACTAAAGATGCACATTTCTAATGACAAATGGTCAATTAGCCATACTGAATGTCATGTGATAACTTCAAATTAAGACGGAATACCTTTCCAAAATTTGTTCTCTCTCTCAAGCGAAAATCAGAAGATTGATGTGGATAATAGAGAAAAAAGTCCTTAGTCCTGTACTGAAAACTGAAAGCCCATCCAGACCTAGCTGGCCTAAGGCACTCCAGCTCTTTTCAGCTGCACACAAGGGATGAATGTGACCTAGCATCGTATTTAGATGCAGTAGTAACCCCAGCAGAACTCATTGGGTACCTATTCACAGCTTTATAAGTAACTGCATGTTTCATACCAAATCTAGAGCAAATCAAAATCTGTAGCAAATTCCTTAACTGGCCGGCTACCATGCACGAGAAATCTAACTACTTGATCATAAAAGTCTTTTGGGATCTTTAAAACCGATCTTCTAGCATTTATTTATTTAGCTTTCATTTTTCTTCTTTTGAAACATTGCCAGTTACCATTTTTCTACAATAGCGTCTCCTTCCATTCCACAACGCCCTCTCCCTGCTACAGACAAATACTGTGTTTGTCCCCAGGCCCAAAGCGGATGTCACTGGCCCTGGCTTGAGCCTTAACTCCACTTATCCTTTCTTTCAAATGAACAGTTTTTAAATATATCTGCTGATGGGATATGCCAGAAGAAGCAATAGGGTTGGCATCTGTCGTGGTTTAACCTCAGTTGGCAACTGAGCACCACGCAGCCGCTCGCTCACTCCCCCATGGTGGGATGGGGGAGAGAATCGGAAGGGTAAAAGTGGGAAAACTCATGGGTTGAGATAAAAACAGTTTAATAGGGAAAGCAAAAGCCGCGCACGCAAGCAAAGCAAAACAAGGAATTCATTCACTCCTTCCCATGGGCAGGCAGGTGTTCAGCCATCCCCAGGAAAGCAGGGCTCCATCACGCGTAATGGTTACTTGGGAAGACAAACGCCATCACTCCGAACGTCCCCCCGCTTCCTTCTTCTTCCCCCAGCTTTATATGCTGAACATGATGTCATATGGTGTGAAATATCTATTTGGCCAGTTGAGGTCAGCTGTCCTGGCTGTGCCCCCTCCCAGCTTCTTGTGCACCTCCAGCCTTCTCAGTCGGTAGAGCATGGGAAGCTGGAAAGTCCTTGACTGGTGTAAGCATTACCTAGCAACAACTAAGACATCGGTGTGTTATCAACATTGTTCTCACCCTAAATCCAAAACACAGCACTGTACCAGCTACTAGGAAGGAAATTAACTCTATCCCTGCCGAAACCAGGACAGCATCTCTTCTTTTGCCCAAAGCCCTTCAGGATGAAAACCAGGGAATAAACTGAGCACATTAAAGTGCAGAATAGCAGACTGCTATTCTGTCTGGGGGGTTACTGCTGTAACCCCTGTGAGACCCCTCTGCTCCCCATTTCCACTACAGCCTCATTCCTCACTTGCCTGCAGCTTTCATTGCTCTGTCACCCAATATTCTCACATGCACCCTTTTAAATCATGTCTATATGGATTTTTTTACCTATCCAGTATCACCTCACCCTCATTTTTTTGGCTAAGCTTCTGCACGAACTACATCATCTGATTCACAGTTTCAGCCTTTCATTCCCTTTATTCACTTACAACTCAGCACCCACATTTACTCACTTATCATCCCTTTCCAACTAACCAGTCTGCAGCTGAAAAATGGTATTATTCCTGATCAGAGAGGAACAGAATGGTTTTATGCTCCTGCCCCATTACTGAAATTCTGCAGCCAGATTAGTTACAGGGCAATGGGTCCTCACCTCTTCCTGTGTCCTCTTCATTGCATAAAAATGGAAAGAAAGATGGTGGAGCTCCAATTTAATATTCTTGTCCTCCATATTAATAAATAGCTAGCCTGGAAAACCAATTTCCTCCATAAATTTGCAGATTGTTATAGATGACGCTGCCTATTAGTATTTGCATTTAGGGACTTCCACTTACAGAAAAGCATGCAATTATGTCTTTGCTATTAACTATGCTACACAAAGATAAATGTTATTTAAACGTGCTGCAAATTCTAAAGGCCAAAGAGTTTTTATAACTAGGTCATTTTTAATGAAAATAATTCGAGATTGGTCAATTCCCTGCCACCTAAAAAGAAGAATCAGGCAGACAGAACATATTGAACTTTAGCAAATTCCATCATTTCGTGAAACAATTCAGCATTATGTCGCTAAATCTTATACTTTATGCTTCTCTTTTTTCAAAGAATTAAGACTTAGCCTCCTCAGATCAGCCTGGGGAACTTCTCATTCCAAGAATTATCTACAAGAAGAACTGAAAAATAAATGGGATTATTTTATTTTTGTGCAAATGGTTTCTTATGCTGATATCTTCTTTTGTCTTTTGTCGCTTCGGTTTAGGAAAAGTTAATGCAAAGTCTCCACCTGGTGGCCAATTGTATTTTGGTGAAATCGAAACATTTTGCTACCTGGTCAACATAGTATTTTAATCTCTCTCATACTTAGTCAAGCCATTGCTTCAAATTGGTTGTTATCGTTAAACAGGAAAACAAAATGGTTTGCAGAAACAATATACCTAATCTACTGAGTATACAATGCTATACAGAGGTACCTCCCAGGTTTGTAATTTTGCACAGAGTAGTACACTACTTTTGTCAGTGTCTTGTTATTCAGTTTTGATACACACAATCTCCAGGGAGCCCAAGCAGGTGGAGAAAAATGTGGGGAAGGGTTTGACAGGGTAGTATGTAATACAAACTGAAAAACTCTGCAAGTATCTCCTGTCAGAAATTAAAAATTTCATAGCACATTTGGAGGTAAGAAATGGGACACCCTCTGAGCTAAAGGAAAGCAAAAAAAAAAAAAGGTAATTAGAGGAAGAAGACAGTTGGTCAAAGAACAAAGCTCAGAAAATTCATCTAGCAGTAGCATTGGAAGTGGGAAAATTTAATCACAATTTAAAAGAAAACTGTTTGTGCACTCCCATTCGCCATGCATGATGGCTGAATGGTCACTTAGCAGTGTTGCAGTGGGTGACAATATACCATCTGGTGATGAAGATATTTTTGTATTACAGATTGAAGTTGCATAATTATTGGCCAAAAAAAATTCTGTTCCAAGTAAAAATTAAAAAAAATATAGTCATTGTTTAAATGTACTATAAACTACAGTCTTTCTCTTGATGAAAGCATTGCAACTATATTGTAAGTTTAATGCAAACACTAGATAAATATATTTCAAACAACAACTTAATTTCTCCTCTCTCTAAAGCTTCCTTGAAACATTCTTGTGCATGATCCAGCTCTTCATCGTTAATCTTCTGTTTAGAGCATCTCTGGTCAGCTAAGCCCATCACTAGTACAACTGCTCATTGGTTTTGACAGGGACAAAAATAATAGCATGCCATAATCACCAGGACAGCTTTGGATCTAATGATCCAAAATTAAATGAATGTCTACACTCCCTTTGGCATCAGCTATCAAATCATAACTTGTTGGAGCAGATACTGTGGATTCATATTGCAGAATTGTAAATTTATAGGCCATTTGTCCTTTAGTCATTTTGAGAGTTTGCACCCTGATTGAATACTTGCAAAAAAAGATCAAATAGAATGCTATAAAGACTAGCAAAATTTTTTGTTTAATATAAAATCTTTTCTAAAGCCACTGTAGAAGAAACTGTCTCCTCTCATGGAAGTAAACATTACAAATAAAGAAAGGTCGGATCATATATGCTTCAGAGGCTTATAACGGAGACTAAATTCGGGATCAAAAAAAAAAGTGTTGAAGAGTTTCCATGTGAATAGGACAGAGAATGTCTGTGAAACGGTACAGTGCTGCTCCTTCCAGAACAGCAGGTGAGAAAACCAAACGGCCATCTGAGATACACAGTCACTAATGCCAATGTAACCATTCTCCTACATCCTTTTCTTTTGGGGCTGTTCCACTTTGTATGAAATACCTATACAGGCACTGAGGCAGATAATAATTAAGTCTCAACAAATATATCTGGACTTTTATAGAGCAGCTTCAAGATTAACATCCAGGCTCCCTTGTGTACCAATCCAAACTGTGGCTCAGCCCCAGCTATGGCCTGAGATCACCCTCCAGCACACACAAGTCTGCACTCTACAGGTACGCTGAGCTCACCACCGGCAGCATTCCTGTGGACAGAAGAGAGCATCACAACCACAGCAACTTTCAGGCCACCCATGGATACATAGAGTCAAGGTTGTAAAGACAATCACCTTAACTGTAAATTTTTAACTCTAAAACCAGAAAGAAAAATGGAGGCATTTGTGGGGATACTTCTACCTTTGTCAAGTTATTCCTGGTGTTGTATTAAAAAAGCTGTTATTTTTACTCACTTTCAGTGTGATATGCATCAATACAAAGACCTATAAACTATTAGAGGAAAAAAAAAAGTTCATTTTAAAAATCACACAGAAGTATTGCAGAAGGAGGAGCACCTACAAAACTTTCTCATATAAGAATGAACAAGACTTTCCCAGATGCACCACATGACAGAATAAAATAATTCAGAAGCAAAAAAATACCTCTGAGGTCATCTCCTTCAGCCTTACAGGAAACAGCCCAAGCTTGCTCCCTTCAGGCACTTCATCTAATCTAGTTTTAAATAAGCCACATAATGAGGCTTCTACAGCTTCCCCTGGGAACTTATTCTACAGTCTAATAGAACTAATTTTCAGGAAGTTTAAATTATTTTTAATTTCCTCTAGTTATTACTTCTAGTTATATATATCATATTATACTTCATATAGTAAAACTTTTTTGAAATACAGTAAATAGTAATTTTTCTTTGTAAAAAAAGTAACCCTTACCATCATTAATAACCTTACTAATTTCAACAAGGTTTTCTTTTTCAAATTAATTCAATTCTGGTGAAAGGTTACAAAGTAAAAACTGAGCAACGATTTCTCTGTTTTTATATATATATATCTATAGCAGGTATAATAATGTTGTAAGGTATCCTTCAAATGTGACCCACTCCAAAATCAGGGTTATTAGTACCGAGGAGATATGTCAGATGAGTGTCCACTCCCTTAAATTGAAAACCTCCTTGCTGAAAAAGATTTGGAGGGTAAGAATATCCTGAAAAATAAGAGGGAAGGGGCAAAAACTCACTGTAAATTCTTACTGCCTGGATGGACAAACAGTCATTGACAAAATAAACTCCTTGTTTATTAATAAGCCCTGTTTATCTCAGCCAAATTTACACTCCTAAGCACATATATATCCATATAAGGCACTTGCGGTGAAAAGGCTGTTACACCAGAAGACGCATAAGTTTGAAGGAAATAAACTACGGAAAGGGCTTTTTGGTACTGTAGTATATTATCTGTCATCGTTAAATCACATAATGATGGTGCCCTATTATTGATAGTTCTGGTAAAGGATATTTGTTCCTGGAGAGTGGGACGGAGGTAATTAGGTGTGTCTATACTACATCTACATTATATTATCGTGTATGTATGTGTGTTGCTATAAACCAGCTAGCCTGAATATGATATCAAGTCCAGAATTGAGCACTAATCCAGTTGCCCAAATGGGACCAAGCTCTTAGTCACCACAGAGAAACCATCCGTTCCCAAACTGAGTCATCTAAAACTAGTTCAGATACATCTACAATACACTGTGCATAATCCAAGAAAATAAGTTATCAAAGAGTAACTAAGGTTGGAATGGACCTCTCAAAGCCATTTGATCCAACCCCTGCTCAAAGTGCGCAGGTAACCTGTGAGGGGCAACCTGTGCCCAAAGCAGGGGTAACTTCAAAGCCAGGGCAGGTTGTCCAGGGCCTTGTTCAGTCAAGGCTTGGTATCTCCAAGGAATGGAAAATCCACAGCCTTTCCAAGTAAACTGTGCCAGTGCTTAGCTAGTCTAACTGGGAATAATTTTTTTTCTTGTATCTGACTGGAATTTCCCTTGCTGTGACTTGTGTCCATTGCTCTTCAACCTTCTACTGCATACCCCTGAGAAGAGTCTGGCAGTGTTTTCTCTGTACTTCAGTTTAGGTAGTTGAAGACAGTGATTAAATTCATCCCAGTATGTGGGTAGACTTCCTCACCACGCAGGCGCACTGCTCGCTCATATTCAACCCGCTGTCCATCACAAACATCTGATATTGGATACACCCACCTTTTTCTGCAGAGCTGCCTTCTAGCCAGTCAGTTCCCAGCTTGTACTGTTGTACGGGATTGTTCCACCCCAGATGTCCCTCCCTGGGACTTGTGCATGTCCAGTTTGCTCAAAAGTGGTCCCTAGCTCAACCTTCCTAATCTATCCTCAAATACAAGAAAGTGCCGATTTTTGGTGGAAACAAAACAAAACATCAGCAGTAAGTTTAATTTTTAAAATACGTTAAAATATTTCTGAAGAAAACTAACAGCATGAATTAGGGTTCATGGACTAAATTTAATGAAATCTTACAGCAAGCATTAAGCAGAATTGTACTGTCCAGGTTCAAACTTGTTATTTAAAACACCTTGTTCAGCAGCTGCTGTACCTGCAGGCACCTGCAATTACTAGCTGCCTCCCTGTCTGACTCCCCAGGCACTGGGAACTGTGCTCCTGAGCATGCCCTGAACTACTTCACTCTCAGCACCTCAGTGCTTCTCTCTCACATACACCCAGTTGGAATCCAAGCACGGGCCTTTTTCAACCTACATCTTTTAGGGGCCAAGCATCAAAAAACCAGGTGTTCTTACTTTCTAGTCCTTAGGGGGGACGATTATGAAAAGGCTACTCTGAGAGACCACTTAGTATAAATCATGGGGCAGTGCTCTTAGCCTTTTTTTTTTCCTGTTTTTTTTTTTTTTTCTGAGTTGCCAGAGAAGAGAGTAGCAAACACTTACTAATGAACAACTTAATGGTTAAATCATTCACCTAGAAAATGAGAGGTGTTTTCAGTTTGAGAGTGTCCAGAAACATACCTTCCATCACCAAGTTATAGTGGCATAAGGAACCTTTTCATTCCCTCCTCTTCAAACTGTTCTACTCTGGACAAAACAGTGACCAGGTCACAGAAGCAAGGTTTTAGAGCACGTATCTTAATCCCTCTAGTTCTGTGCCCTAGCAGCTAGGCTACAAAATCATACCCTTTCTTCTTTTGCACAAGGAATCCCAGGTGCCTTGCTGCACTGCTGCATGGCTTCGGAAACAAGGGAAACTTCTTTCTCAAAATGCAATACAGTCTGTAGGTGCTTTCCCTGGGTTGTGGCTGTGGGTTTAGTAGGAACTTGTTCTTGGAACTCCTAATATCTGAGCATGTATGAAAAAATAGCATTATCTTCTTCTCTGGTTGTGCTGAGTTTGGCTGGGATAGAAATAATTTTCTTTGTAGTAGCTAGGATGGGGCTCTGTTTTGGATTTGTGCCGGAAACAGTGTTGATAACACAGGGATGCTTTCGTTACTGCTGAGCAGTGCTGACACAGAGTCAAGGCCTTTTCTGCTTCTCACCCCACCCCACCAGTGAGTAGGCTGGGGGTGCACAAGAAGTTGGGAGGGGGCACAGCCGGGACAGCTGACCCCAACTGACCAAAGGGATATTTCACACCAGATGACGTCATGCTCAGCATATAAAGCTGGGGGAAGAA
>NW_008824359.1:674934-683258 GCF_000699105.1 Pygoscelis adeliae | reverse complement strand
ATTCTCTCCCCCATCCCACTGAGGGGCAGCAACCAAACGGCTGTGTGGTGCTTAGTTGCCAGCTGGGGTTAAACCACTACACTGGTGGATGTTTTATGAATGATTACTCACTGTGTTGAATGAGCTATTTGTAGACGTGTAGCTCAGGGAAAGACACTGCATGGAGACAAGTGCCTACTTACACTCTACATAAAGCACCTGGTTCTAGAAAGCTGTAAAATTTAGAATACTTTCTCATCCTCATGGTTTTCCATGTCCAATATGTAGATTTGTTTTAAATCCCACATTGAGAGGCCAGACATTTCCCCATACAGTCTACAGGAAGCCTTGGCATTCCCCAAAGTTTCTGTGCCTGGGACAGGAAACCCAATGATTACATGTTGCCCAAGTCCTTTGCTGGATTGAGTGCCGCAAACTTTTTGGCATTACTTCTCATTAAGCACAAAATAAGGAATACTAAGTTTCAATCAACTTTTCAGTCTGGTTATCAGAAGAGATTCCACAGCCCACACCACAGCAAGAGGCAGATGTTTCAGGATATGCTCTAAATGATTCATGACTCCACAGGGAGAAATGCCTAAACCAGCCAACCAGAAACACTGAGTACAGGCACCTGAGATGCCACCGTTCTTTAGCCAACTTATGCTGCAGGTAGGTTCTTCCATCCACTCATCCACAGCCCTGTAGCTCCTCATAAAATTAGAAGCCTAATTTGTCTCATACTCAAATGTGCTTTATCCTTTAAAACACAAAAGGAGGATACACTCTATCCTGAAGTAGGCTGGTACATTCAATCCAAGTGAAGAAAATGCAAAGCTAATTCTCTATTTCAGACCAAAGGTGTTCGTTTTTTTCTTTTTCTTTTCCTATTTTTGTTTTTAATTTCTTTCAGGTGTGTGCTTTAATGCCAGAGCTATCAGTCATTTGCTCTCTCTTGCTGAAGGTGTCCTGCTTTGCAGAAAAGGATCCAAGATTAATTAGGGAAAACAAAGGGTGCAAAATGCAGGGAACATGACTGGGTTATAAAAGTCCTAGTGTCTGCTCCCAGAGTTGTTTCATCAATGAGTGTTTCATATAAAAATGCATAAGAATTCCTTTGAGGAGAAACTGGAGCATAGGTTTCCCCCTGCCCAAGAAATTGTCTAGCTCCTAGACTTGACTCCTGTGGCTAGAGAAAGAGAGACATATCACAGCTCTTTAATACTTTTTGTACAGTAAAACAGCTTCAAGGGGGTGAGCAGCAAGCTTATAGCTTGAAGGTGGGAAATGAGAGATGAAGGTTTGAACCCTTGGAGACAGAAGGGGGAATACTGGCTTAATGCAAAAGTAAGTGAAATTCCACATTACATGGAATGTCAGATTAGAGGAGATCAATGGCTCCATGGCTTAAAAGAAAATGAACATAATTAAAGAGCTTGATCATATATTATGTGTTAAGTTCAAACTCCTATGAAATCAGGGTGATTAAACACTAAAGAATTAATCAGAATCAAAGTCTGTCAAATAGTGTTTTCTCTCTTAACACCTTGGTATTCCTTTAAAGTACAAAAAAAAGAAAATTAAACCCATTTAAACCCCACTTTTACTCCATTTCTTTTTATTTGCAGCAAAATAATTTCACAGAACTAGGTCTAGTTATATTTCAGGGTCACCCAGTTGGATTACTAATGTTTGCTGCTCACTAAAAATTACACTGCAATCACAGTTTTAATTCCTTCATTATGCAGATCTAGACATGGTAGTCCTAGAAACTTTCTTATTAAATCTGCAGGAATCAAGACAGCTGTCCCTGAAGTCAGTTCAGAGCTGAAGAAATATTTTCATGATTTTGTTTTCACAATGTTTATTATTATAGAAAAAAACTGATTCTTGAAGAGAAAGAAATAAAAACCCCGAGATTTTCAAATGTGTCTAAATAATTAAGAAATAGAAATTCACTGGGCATTAACGGGAATGTGCATTTTTAAGTGCTTTTGAATACCCAGTCCACAAATACAGTATCTATGTATCCACAGAAATCAGGAATTTGCCACCAAACGTTTTCTTATATGAGGCCTCCCCTAAAACAGCATCTCCAACCTTTTTCCCCCCACTCTGCTTATTCTAAGGTTTTACCTTTTCTCAGCACAAAGGCAGAGAGATGAGCACTTGAAGGAAATTTAAGAAAGGGGTAAATACCCTGCAAACGCCTGCCAGGAGCCATGCCTGCGTGCACGGAGCCACCAGATGTCAGTGCACCTCACACACGAGTCATCAGAAACAAGCAGCCTCCTGCAAACTGACAGGAGCTCATCGCAGTGTGTCTTTAAGAGGCACTGCCACCATACAAACGCCTTCTGGATGAATCCAAAGAGGAGTTAAGCTAATATCACAAACCCCTTTTCACGTCAAGTGTTTCCTGCTGCCCCACACATCCTAAAAAGCATTCCCAGCTGTAACTGGAGCAGCTTTCCTAGTCTCTGCTATTCCCGCTCTCAAATTAGCCAGTGAAGCTTTTCACAGTAGCGGAGCTACTGTAATAACAACAGCAGAGCTGTTATTTTTTGGGAATCCCCGCTCCCCCAGGAGTACTGAAAGGGTATCACGACACTTTTTCCATGGCAGATTGCACCGCCCCCCACTTACAAACAACTCCTTGACTTTCTGAGGAAGAAGTCTTTCCTCCCCTCTTCTCGTACCTCCATGTATTTCTGCAGCACATACACTCTGCAGTGTCTCCATTGAACCTCGTATTTTATATCAATGTATAAATTATAAAACATAGCTGACACAGGCCTTTAATATCTATGGCATGGAGTGTGAGATCAGATAAAACGGTGATGGATCACGTTGGGTGGCAAAACATTTAAGATCACTGACCCACACCAAACTTACTGGTAAGCATTTCTGTAAGAGCCATATAAGCAGGTGTCTTAAAAATTCCCTCATTACCTTATGTAAGAGGGATATTTGCACTCCTCTTATAGAAATATTTCTTACAGAAAGACTGCAAGTCTGGGACAATGAGTAGGTGAGCATACATACTCTCAAGAATAATTATCCCTTCAGATTTACACAATTAGCCAATGTATGAGCACTCTGTACACTGTTACAGATAGTTGGTGAAAGAGCCAAGTACAGTGATGAGTCTACAGCAAAGGAATGCATGGAGGTGCTTTTAAACACCTTGGTGAGGGAGGGAGGGGCAGGGGATGGAAGAGATGAGAGAAAGGAGGTAGTTTAAGCTTCTATTCCCAAAGCTACCTCTCAAGTATTTAAAGGGACATAAAACACCCGGCAGGCTGACAGGCTTTCTGTGTACCTCAACCTATTGGGGCACCTCTGTCCTAACAGTCTCTTTTGGAGAGAGATTAACACAAGCTGTTTTGCAAAGGCGGCTTTCCTCAGTGGAAGATCCCAACCATGGCTGGAGAAAGCCAGACAGAATACCTATGTAGTCCTCATTCATTTGCCATTTACACTTAAACTGGTAGTGGAGATGGCTTGAATGAAACTGGCTAACCATGTGCTAAAGTAAGATTTAGGGACTTTCACGGGCTTTGTTCCAGAAGCAAGGCTTCGGAAGCTACTAAGGTATGAAAGGTAGCTGCAGCAGTAACAGGATAATTCAAGTGAAAAGGGGTGTCTAGAGTTCACTTGGTCAACCTCCTGCTCAGAGCAGAGTCAGCTATGTGGTCAGACCAGGTTTGTCAGAACTTTATCCAGTTGGGTGTTGAAAACTACCAAGGATGGAGACTGCACAATCTCTCTGGGCAAACTTCTGCAGTGCTTGACTGTCCTCATTCTGAAAAGTTTTTGCTTTCCAGTCTAAACCTCTCGTTTCAATTTATGGCCATTTGTCCCCGTTACATTTTGTCATGTTTCTGCTGACCGATTCCTCCAGCCTCTCCCTCTGCATTGCGGCCTGTGGCCCTCAAGGTGTTATCAGCTGGTCCTCCCAACTTGGTACAATGTGCAAAATTGGTATAATGTGCAAACTTGGTGAGAAAGTACTCCATTGCCTCCTCCAGGTCATTGATAAAGATGTTTAGCAGGACAGGACCCAGGATAGACCCCTGCAGTACTCCACTTGTTAACAACCTCCACATAGAGCATATCCCATTAACCACTACGCTCTGAACCCAACTATCCAAACAGCTTTTTACCCATCTGGTTCCTGACCCATCCCCAGAGTGACATCCTACCCCAGATACAGGAATATTGTGGCAGAATGTTGAAAGCCTTGCAGAAGTCAAGGTACATGGCATCCACTGTTCTCCCCTCTGGTTGGTCAAGCCTGATTTACCCTTGGTAAATCTGTGTCAACTATTACCAGTTACCTAGTTCTCCTTCATGTGGCCAGAAATGTGTTCCGAGAAGACTTGTTCCATGCTTTTCCCAGGTACCAAAGTGGGACTGACCAACCTGTAGTTTCCTGATTGTCCTTCAGGCATCTTTTGAAGATGGGTACAACATTTGTTTTCTTCCAAACATACGGAATCTCCCCTATTCTCTATGAAAGGACATCAGCCAATTCTTTCAGCACCTTTGGATTTAGCTTGTCAGGTCCCATGGACTTGTATGGGTCGAGTTCTCTTCTTGTAGCTTTTGACATCCCTTGCAAATCTGAACTCCAGCTCTAGTTCCTCCTGCTTATATCCTAGGCTGCATGCATTTGTATACACATATTTGACGTAGCCTCCCTTCTACTGTTTTAGTATTCCTGAGGTCTCTCTTGTTCCCATCACACTGCACCCTTTTCTTTACACCTCATCCACCATTTCTTCACTTAACTGCGAGTCACACTCCCTACCCTCATTGCTCCTGGTTTAAAGCTTTCCTCACCACATCAGCTGGCTTCTTGGCATAGATGCTCTTTCCTCACTTTGTCAAGTGGATCCCGTCTCTGCCTAGCAGTCCTCCATTCTCAGAGGGTCCTGCTGTCATAAAAACAAAATTCCTGTCGACAACATCAGCTGCAGAACCAGGTATTAATCCACAGGACCAATGTGCTCCTCCCCCAGCCTCTTCTCTCCACCATCAGGGCTAAGAATGCCACCTGGATCACCAGGTATGAGCAAATGGTCCTGCCAGAGCACTAAGCCTCTTAATTAGCTAAGGCCTTTGATGGGAACTGGGAGGGTGATGAAAACTATTCAGGGGTGAAGATACCATGTGAGCACAAACCAGATTATTCTGTTGCTCTGGTATTGGAAACTGCACATAAAAAAACTGCTTGTGTTTAATTAGATAGAAGAGTAAAGACCAAGTCAGACAATTTTCTTTAGGAAGCATATAAAGTAAATGAAATGTAAGCAGCACAAACCAAATAATCAGAAGGCAGTCTTGGGGTACAAGGCTGCTGACATCTAGGTGACTGTACAGTAACACCATATAGGGCCCAGACTGCTTAGGTAACACTGTCAGAAATACCAAATCTAGGTAGGGATGTAGGACCAATGACGAAAAAGTCATTTGGGATGGGTTGTTTATTTGGGAGGAGTGTGGGCAAAGACAAGGCAGCACAGGGGCAGCAAAAAGGCAGATTCAGGGGAAAAAAAAAAAAAGGTTATTATGCCTTGTTCAAGCACCATTCCCACTGGACAGTGGTGAAGCTTACCTCCAGGCTTTGGTCTGCAGCTAACAAAGCACACACACGCATACATATACAATCCTCTGCAGACATTAAAGGTAATTCAAAAGCAACATCAGAGGGTCTTTTGCATCCCTAAGTTTGCTTTTATGGAATAGATGATCATTTGTTAGTTTCTAAGAGCTCTCCTTCATGCTCTATGCTCATATTTTACTTTCCCCGTCTTTTTATTGCAAACTTTAAAAATCTTCACACACTAGGTTAGCACTGAAACCTAAAATTCTGCCTGAAAGCCAAAACTTCTATGCTTCCTGGCCCATACATTCATAACTAAAGAGCCATTTCAAAACTCCTGAACCACCCATCCCATATCTCCAGCGAAACCTCTTCATTCTCTGCCTCTCTTCCTACATGAACCCTTAATGATCTCAGATCTCCTTCTCTCAGACCCACTATTTCTGCTGGCTGAGGTCTGAACACATTTCCTTCTAGAGGTAGTATAGGGTTACTCCTAAATCAGCCAGAAAGGATCAGCAAAATCAGCAAGAGGTACTAACGCTGCACGGTAAGTTGCTAAAACTTGGGCATCTTGTTGTACAGTTCTACCATCTTAAAGCTCCCTTGGGAAAACAAAATAGAGGAAGTTACCCACACATGTCCTCCCTCCGCTCCAGTACCAGGTAAGCTTTATGGAACATCGTAAAATGCCAGAACATTAGAAAAACATCTAAATAATCTTTTCAATACAGTTTAAACGTTCAGCAATGCATGTCTTTAAAAGTAAATAACGGAAAATGTTTCTCAAAGTAACTGCATACATATCTAAAAACGTTTCAAGTAACGGTGTTGTAACAGTGTGCCTATTTGGCATATAAGGTCTGGCTGCCTTTACAGAGCGTGCCAGTGAGAGTACCTCTGACCAGCACAAAGCCGATGAAGGTTGAGCGTGGCACGCATCCCATCTAGAAAGTACAAACGAGCAGGCAGAATGCCTGTGCCATTTGTGCAGCATTCAAAAGAGAACCTCCATTCAGTGCAAGCAGATCCGCTCCACAGCTGCTGGCCTAGAGGGCAAGGATTGTTCCTTGGCACCGGCCCACAAAGAACATACTGAGGTACCTTCAGATTTCTTCCAATGCATTCACCAACCAAAAAGGTCACAGAAAGCTTCAAAATATTCAGAATGACTTCGGCAAAGCAAGTTACACGCAGATGATAAGCATTTTATTATTCAAAACAAAAAGGCAGAATACTGAATACATCAGTATACATGTGAACATTTTTAATTCCAAACAAATGCAACCGGTTCTCTGTCACTTTCATGGACTAAAAAAAAATAAAATAATCAAAGTAATCCATGACACAGTATAAAGAAATACAGAAATACATTTTGGAAATACAACCAAATGATAAACAGTAGTTTCCAATTAAATTTTACCAAATCAAAGTAGTGTTTTTGCTCAGAATTATGCTTGTCCAAAAACAAATACAAAAACACACCTAAACTTCCTAAATAAATTACAATTTCTTTCAACTACATTACAAGTATAGCCTCTCCTACTTACAAGAAAAATGGTGTTACAGATGAATTTAGGGGCAGGGGAAGTACACACCAAAGAAAGAAGACTAGGAATAAAATCCATAGCAACTTCATCTAACATTCGTAACATAACCTTATAAAGCACTTCTGAAAATCTGTATCAACAATGGCAACAAAAGACATTCTCTGTATTTACAGGTGCAGCATAATCCTGAAAATACTTTCAATTATCCAGTTTTTACCTTAAGCACTTTGGGTATCAGACCTTCAGAAAAGGAATTACTATCACAAGCTAGACTCATTATGAGTTGAAAATAAAACACACATTCTTGCAAATATATCTAACATTTGCAATTTGCAGAACATAAAAATAGTACACACACAACTGTTTGTTTTTTCTTAATCATCTGTCATTTCCAGGCTCCATTTTGTAACATTAAGTAAGCAGTGTTCGACAACTACACACAAGTTAAAGCACAACATACTTTACAGTAGCAAAAAAAACCCCCCACCCTAAATTAAAATATGCAAGTTGTGTATTAATACTACACCAACAGGACTGGGGTTTAGGGTATCCAGATGATCTTTAAAAAGACAAGACACCCAAGCACCTGTTTTTCCCACGGAATGCTAGCCAGAAGTTAGAATCAGAGTTAATTAACCCTTAAGTGTCAGTGCCTCTACATGAAAATCAAGTATTCCTTGGCACTACAACGAACATAGCCCAGTGAAATAAATGTAAAGTTATCGCTCAACATGAGTAATGTTGCACAGTACAACCTCTGCGTTTTATCATAAGAGCAAGCAGCATGTCAAACTATTGACAACATGCCAGGTAAGCTTTTTTACCTAGGAAAAACTTCAAATTCTGCAATAATATAATAAAATGTTGCAATATAAAAAAGTTAACAATCACAAATGGTTACAAAGAACCCCTCTATTTAATCAATACATTAACGTAACACTTCTGATACTTTAGCTAGTATTTACTTAAGAAATTTTATCTTATGCATTTTCTGATTTGGTACTAATGGGCATCTTTCACTTGTATGCTGAAAATATTTGCATGCTTTTTGAGTAATTCACCAGCAAAGTTAACCTTGTAAGATCAGCTGGCATACTCTTTATTTATTCAAACTTCCTGGACATGTGTCTCTCCTTTTAAAAAAATTAAATTCTGTTTTCCACATAAAGCTTTCAAGTTTTCACAGG
>NW_008824359.1:670270-674661 GCF_000699105.1 Pygoscelis adeliae | reverse complement strand
GACATATACAGAATATCACCACTTTTCAGTTCTCCTGAAATTTCCTCCTCCTACAAAGAAGGAAAGGAAAAGGCTCTGAATGTTTCCCTTCAAGATACAAACAGCCTAAGCGCACAGAAAAATTCCTCTCTTCGTTTTGACAGATGGGTGGGGAGGATGGAGGAGAGAGATCAGGGAACAAGCACACTCAGCAGAGAGAACGACCCCAATTGTGATGCCACTCAGACACCAAGAGAACCTTGAGACAGGTCAATGGCATCTTTACACCAAGAGCTAACTGAAAACAACTTAATGGGTGTTTCTCCCACAAATGGGGATCCAAGATTCTGGCTTATTGTTAGTAAACTTTCTCCTAACAAAAGATACTCACACGGGAACTTTGGAATTAGAAACAAAGACAAGAATATGCTTGGCATCTTTGTTTTCTGAGCATCCAAAACAAGGAGACAACACTGTAAACCAGATGTTATTGCAAAGTTTTATATATACATGCACATGAATTGTAAAAGCATTCTAAGAGAAAGGTTTGCCAAAAACATGATTGTCTAAATAAATATAATGAGATCTTGGGGGGAAAAAAATATACCAAGTGCAGTAACTGTATCTTTTTTTTTTTTTTTAATGCACTGAATTACTACTTTCCTAACTGCAGTCTACTTGTTATTCAAGTAATTCTTTTGATAGTATCTTCACAGTGTCTTTCTAGACTGTGGAACATCAGAATCGCAAGTCTCAACCAGTGCTACTGGTAGCAGATTTACTCTGTATTAAGTCAATTTTACTTTTCTTATCATGACAATGCTGAAAAAAAACCCAACTTCTTTGCAGTATGGTCCACCTTTTGCAGCTTTTCTTTTCTTTCAGTGTTAATGAACTCAGATCCTTTGTTAATGATATTCCAGCACCCACTTTACCAGACTTACTTATTTGAAACTTTATCACAGATAGTCCTACGCTTCGGATACTTTTTTTGTTTCACTTCTTTATTTCTGTCAGCAAAATAAGATTTCTCATCATAATTATGATCTGGTTCACAAAGGGAAGCACAGTAACTAGAATTTGGACACTTAGGCTGCAAATCTGTTTTTTCTGATTTAATTCTGCCAACTGGAATGAGGCAGCACCTACTTCTAGAGTGGACTGCATAGCCAGCAGCAATTAAGGCATGAGCTAGATTGTTCTCCTCGTACAGAACATCCACCTCTAATTTCATTTCAGAGCCATAGTGTTTAAAATTAAGCATCAGACCCGGCTTACTAAGAAGCTTCTGAAACAGTAGTTTGGCTTCATCACTCCAGTATTCCCCCTTGGCAGGAACTGTATCATGTAAAGAGCAAGAGTGTGCCAAGCGTGGTAAATAAGACAGACTTTCTGGAATAACTTTAAGTTTATGGATATCAGAGTAAGGGATGCTCTTCAGAAAGCCATAATCAATAAACCTAAGAACAACAGACTGACTTGTTACTTCACTAACTTCTGCCCTGTTCCACTGTGCTTCCAGTCCAAGCTTGATCAAGCAGCTAGCACCAGGAGCCACAAGTTCTTTTGGCAAAGCTGGCAAGTTGTCAGGAAGGTCAGAGAGCAGCAAAGACAAGTTTTTCATGCAATCAAATAAGACTTCAAACTGGATGCAGAAGTTTGAAGGATCAGTAACTGCAGTTGCAAACCCAGGATACCTTCTGCCACTCTGCAGCAGCGTCCATGTGATTGAATTTATCTTGAATGATGTATCAAACTCCTTACAGTCTGTATTACAGGACTTTTCTGGTCCAACAATAGTCCGACGACGACTTAAGAGCTGGTTCAAATACTCTTGAAGCAGAATTTCGCCTATTAAAATATCTACTTCCCAGATATGAGAGGGTTCCAAGTATCTCAAAAACAAGATCCTTATTTCACGATCCAGGAGTGCATTTACTACATGGACAAACTGAATTTTCTTCAGTTTTTTGAACCAAACCCATTTACAAAATACAGCTTGTTTAGGAATACTTTTAATCTCATCACTGAGCATCTTTGCATTATTTAAGGACACCATCTCATACTTGCCATAATCCATGAAAAAAACTAGCATTAACTTTTCCCTGACAAATTTCTTTATCACTTTTGTTCGATACCACTTCAAGTTCCTTCCAGATTTTGTCATACATTCCAATCCTTCTTCAATGTCATCCACTCTAAACAAATCACTTCTTTGTGCTTCTTTGACAAGCATTACATTTAACTCATGTAATATTCGCAAATTTTTAAGTAACTGTACATGAAATTCTCCACTCTCTGAAATATTGATTACTTCAGCTCCTTCTACCTGTCCAGAATTTAGATCTTGAGGAAGGACATTTAAGGGTGTTTTGGAACTATTTTTCATCCTAACAGCCTTAGTTTTACTTCGACCACCTAAGCCATTCCTACACTTTCTATCTTGAGGATTACCATTTGTAACCAGAATTTGTTTTGGCCTATTTTCCTGATTATGCATTGGTGTGTTTTGCCACCTTGTCCTGCCTTTTTTCTGCAGAAGGTCGTTAGACATAGACTTTCCATCACAAGTTACATCTATTTCCCATCGCTCTCCATGTTGCTGTAAGAACTTGCAAGCGACCGGCTTGTTATTTATTTCGCTTATAAAATAGGAAGTACTTTTATTAGTCCAGCTTTCATCAGGAACACTTCCTACTCTCCTAAGGAAACAATGAACACTAAGCCCCGGCAAAGTTAAGAACTTTTTCTGAATCCTGCAGATTTTTGAAGGGCTTACAACTGCTGTATTATCATAATAAATGAACTCTGCCTCAAAGGAGTTTCCTGATTGCAGAGTTTTAATAACTGCTCTATAGTAAAAACAATCAGTGTCGCGCTCTGCTACAATGAAATCCCCTACCATGAGCTCACCTACGCAATTTTCATGACCTATATTCACCATGCTTTCATTTAATTCTTCTGCTAGTTGTATTATTAAGTTTTCATCCTCTGCAAGCTGAACATAGAAACTTGATGGACTATTCATATGAGAAATATACCCCACTACTTCAGAATTCACCTGAATATCATGTTGAGGAAGACTGATTAATTTAGGTCTATCTTCGTTATTCCTTTGCTGCTGACCTGTATAATTTAGCCTTTCATTATGAGATTCAGAGAGAGCTTTTACAGTTATTTCCTTTGAATTTAAAGCAGGATGACAGAGTGAGAGAGAAGCAGGCTCTCCAACCAGAGGTTCCTCTCTGTGCTCCAAAACACTGACAGTATTTCTAAAACCTGGTTCTTGACTGTCCTGTAAAGTTAGCGGTTTTGAGGACCCACTACACAACTTTTGTGTGCTACATGCAGTTTCCTCTTCATCTCCAAAATTCTGTCCAATATCTGTCTGATAATACTTATCACGTACTTGGCATTTCACTTTAGTTTTCAATTTAACTCTTCCAGGATTTTTAACAGTTACTTTATTAATTTCTTTGTCATCTTCCATGTGACTTATCACTCTTCCATTACTTCCAACAAATTCTTCCGTATAATTTTTCAGTGCCAATTCCTCCAATATTTTTTCTTTAATTTTCTGACTGACTTTGAGCTGTCCATCATACAACTCCACAACAATCTGTCCATCTGATTCTCTGGATACAATTACAGCCTTCAGCAGTTTACCAAGGAATGTTTCCTCAAACCATGTAGTAACACTTGCTGGAATTTTTGTCTCCCTAAGATCTGACAGACAGCATTTAATAGCTTGCATGGGTGTGAATATTAGGTCAGTAGAAGAGTCTGGAATTGGCATCAACTGGTCTCTCTCTACCATATTCTTATTTCCAAAATCCACAAAGTCAGCACATAGATAGGATGTCGATTCCACAGGAAAAGCCAAAGCTCTATAAAAGAGACCATCTTCAAAATATCTGGCTATACATAATCGCGTATTGCCAGTATCATATTTCGTACTATTTGGCATTTTACTTATGACACTAACCTTCTTCATCAATGCCTGTATAGTTTCAGTGTTTCGATTAAGCTGACAATAGAATTTTGAAGGACTATGTATGTGAGTTATATAAACCTCCTCCTCACTTCCAATTTTTATATTAAAAGATGAGTAGCAAAAACTGTACAGAGAACCCAAAGATGCAAGGTTTCTCAGGCCAATATATTCAGACTGGGTGAGACCACGTTCTCTGAGGAATTCCTCTGCGCTAATAAATGGAGTCTGTAAGTCAACTATATTGCATAAACAGTTGGGGCTTACAAGAATAAGAGCATAAATGATGCAAGTCAGCGGTCCTCTAGAAGCAGAAATAAAGTCTTCAAAATGTCTACGCACTTTTTCAGACCAATTAAGTGAGTCATTCTGTAAGGGTACATCTTTAAGTCCACACCGAAATGCCTGACTTTCCAGAGAG
>NW_008824359.1:653468-670184 GCF_000699105.1 Pygoscelis adeliae | reverse complement strand
AAGTTTGTTTGTGGATACTTGCTGCAAAACAGTTGCTCTGTACCACTTCCCATCTTTGGGACATTTAACAACACAGGCAGCCTGTCCAGTTTTGTAAGGACTGGTATGCTCTTTATAGTAAGTCTGAATTTGTTCCATTAAGTTATTTAGCTCTGGCAGTTTACTTTGCAACTGACATGAAAAATCTGCTGGGGAAACAATGTAAGAACACACCACTTCAAAAACAGCTCCTGGTTTAAACACAAACTCTTTGTAAAATAATCTTTTCTCATGTACCAATTTACGGCTTTTAGAGATAGCACCTTTTCCAAAACAGGACAGCACAACAGATTCTCTCAGCACTGAAGGCACACTTAATGATTTTTCCTTCTGAAATATCTCTCCATTTCCAGATACCTTATTTTTACGAATATTACAGATGCTCTGTGCATTTGCTTTTTTTTTTTTTAATTTGTGGCGATTCAGGGCTCGACTTTTTTTTGCCGAATTTAGAACAGAATCTGGTGTCTTTTCCCAGTGTTCAGCATATCCAGCTTGAACCATACATGTGGCAACATTTCCTTGCTGCAAACCATTCTTATACTGCGCGTTAACAATATACTTGTCGTTTTGCTTTCCAATAACATGAAGCAGGAGTAGCTTGTTAAACACAATGTCTTTGAAGAAATCAGTTTCCTTTTTAACCCACACATCATCAACAGGAAACGTATAAGCAAGTGCACAACACATAGCTAAAGCTGGTAAATCAGAAAACTCAGGAAGCAATCTTTTCACATCATAACAGGGTACTGTATCTGTATTTCCAAAGTCCAAAAAATAAACAGTAATATTTACATGAAGCACTTCAACGACAACACCCCGATAATAATGCATGTCTTTGCTATACCGGGCACAGCACAGCAATCCAGGTTCTGGGTTTTTAAGGACCATTTCATCAGCTCCACATGGGTTATATGAATCTGCAATATTTTTCATCAGGGCTTGAAATTCATTCTGATATTCACATGTTTGAATCCAGAAGTCAGATGGATTTATGACATATACCACAAAAGCAGTATGGAAAGAATTCATTTGCATTTCTACTCTTTTGCAGTGGCTTGACAAAGAAATATCCCGTTCAGGTAAGCAGGTTTTTGTATGCTTATTTCCAGTACAATTCTTAAATGAATTGTATCTCCCATCACATGGTTTGTAGGTTACAGCAATACTCGTGACTGTTGTTTCCGAAAGCGAGACACATGATGCAGCTGCCTCATTCAGGTTTTCTGGACGCTTAGTATTAATTCCAAGATTTTGATTTTGCAGCGTAATGTAATACAAGCGTTTAATGTCACTGAATAAATCAACACGGACACACACAGAAGTTTGTCCTATCAAGGCCCGTATAAGTTCTTTCAGCTGACTTTTTATTACTGTTTCATCCTGACTACCGAAACAAGACAGTGCACATGGAAATGAAATCATTGGTAATGCCATGAACTCTACTTTAAGTTTCTGAACACAACTAGATGGCACAGCTTCAATATTGCCAAAATCCATAAACCAGACTTCCACACAGTCAGAGAGAAGCTGTTTTATCACTCCTCTATGCCATTGTCCGTTTTGCCTTTTGGCAGCACAGAGTAGCCCTAAACTATCAAAAGATTTATTATTTTCTGTACTGATAGCTTCATAGTACAAATGCATAGCTCCCGTCAAATCTTCCAGCTCTTTCTGCCATTTCTGAATCTGACAGTAAAATTTATTTGGGCTTACTGCAACAGTTATTTTTACATTTTCTTTACTGCCAACAGGTAGACATGGAAAGAGATCATCTGGAACTGGCCAAAAATCTGTTGGTTTCTCAAAATTACTGAAAGTAAGCAACTCTTTGACTGGATACTTCCGTTGCAACAATTGTGGCACTAGCATTTCTTGGGGAAACACTCTTAACGTTTCTACAATAAGACAAAATGAATCTCCATCAATAAATTTTCCTAACTGCAGTTCAAGAACATCACTAATGACCTTTGGTACTTCTAGAATAAACAGTTGGTATGGTATAACAGCTTTCACGTGACCCGTAATCTGTAATCCTACCAGAGATGAAAAATAGTTAATGGCTTTCGGACCCCATTTTTCTCCAAGAGGAAGTATGCTTGCAAAAACACCCCAAACCACCTTTGGAGGCAGCTGAAACAATTCATTACAAGCAGAAGCAAGATGTGTTTCCTCAACAGCTAGCACTTGCCCAGTGTCTATAAGAAAAGCCTCACAGATATTCTCTCTCTTTTCCAGAACTCTTCCTCTATGCCATTTTCCTTCTGTGTCTTCCACCAAACAAGATCCACCAACGGAAACATTATCTTTTACTTTGAACACACGTTGTATTTCATTTTGTAGTATATAATAGTCAAGCTCACATCCTGCCTTGTATTGACCCTGGAACACTATAACCAAGCATTCAGGACGGCATTCTATACGAGTTATCTTCAGATTCATATCTACTATGTTTGGTGAGGGAGTCAGAGAATCCATTCTGTCTGCAAAGAAAAGGAATAAGATCAGCCTGATAATTTTCCCTATTTTTTCTTTGTCAACTAATTCCTTACACGAAATTTGTTTTCAAAATGCTTTAACAGCATATTATCACACTTCTGGTTAAAATGTATATGAAACATTTAACAATGTCATGTTTTATGCAACTGGGATACACTTGACACAATTCTCTTTGTAAAGACACATTCAGATAATATCTGAAAAAAAGTACCTCTGACTTGCTCTTGTGGCTAGACTAATTTTATCACTTGAGAACAATTCGTAATCAGAAAGCTGTTCCCAGAATAACACCGAGAATTAAAGATTATCTCAGAAAACTGGGGCGGGGAGGCAGGGAACGACACAACACGGACATGCAGGGATGCAGAACAGGACAGGACAGATGACCAGGAAGATAACTGTATTTCTTCTCAAAGAAAAGTATTTCTGCTCAAAGAAAACAAAAGAGTGGAAAGCAATTCATGCCATTTATACAACCTCTGCTCATCTCACAAATGTTACTTACATTCAATAAATTTAACTGCAAATCTGTCCAAAGGAAGTCCAATTCAGTGTTTCATTGCACTAGGCTTGCAGTTACAGGAAGAGTTTATCTGCAAAAGTATTTCCCGTCTGTTTCTCTCTTTCTTTTTAATATGTGAATGACCAAGGACTCCTCCCCTACTCACTCTGCTTTTTCTGTGTAAATCACTTCTTCAAATCAATGACATCTTATAGCTCTGTGCTTTACTGTTTACTTAATCTGGCTGTCTATACACTATCAGGCATAGCTGTAGCATATTTCAAGTTTTCATAATTGCAAGGACATACAGAACACATTATCTACATCCAACATTTCTGCACTGCCCATCAACTAACAATTGTGCCAGGTGTGTTTTGTACTATCTCAACACTCCGATTCTGACGGTTTAAATATCTTCAAACCCTTCAGATACTTCTCTGACCTTCATCTATAATCTGGTCTTCAAGATCAGCTTCCAGTTCCATTCAAATTTGTCAATGGATCTGTGATTTCACGTTGTTTAAAAAGGCTATGCATGCCCACAATTTAATCAAGCAATTCTATGAAATAAACTGCTGTTCTAACAAAGTAATTAGGGGTAGAACACATCTGTCAAATGCAAACACAGTGGATAAGCACACAAGGATACACTGGACAAAGCATATGTTTCATTTATGAATTTTTATGTAAAGCTGAAACTTTCAGTTTCAACTACAAGTCATTAGAGCAAGATATTCCTCAGCCTGCAAAAAATCTTCAACAGAACTGCCACAGTAGTTTTCATCACAAGCATACATGAAGTAGCTAGTGATCATACAATCTGTCTTCAGGGTAAATATTGATCCCTATCATTTTAGTTCCACAAAAAAATAAAAATTAATAAATAAATGAGCACTCCTACTGTAAAGCTTACCAGAACATCTCAGGCAGGAGGAGAAAGGACACATGACTTCTCAAAAAAAAAACCAACAAACAAACAAACCAACCAAAACAAAACCCCCAAACCACCAGCCACCCAAAAAAACCTCCCAGTAAAAGAAGTACCAAATCCCGATCTGACAAGTATCTTCCTAAACAAGTCCCCCTGTTTTTCACTTCTCCCTGTAATAAAATAGAAAGCTGAATTCTGGTGTTGTTTAACGAAGGAAAACAGCCTTCAGGAAAGGGTTCTGCCTGCCTGGAAGAAACACTTGATAGTTAAGCTGAATCAAACTTTTGAAGGTGACCCACTGATGCTTTGGGCACCTTTTTTTTTTTCTTCCCCATTGAAACAAACGCCTGGTTGCAGAAACACGTAACAAATGAAAACAATCTGTGCATCAACATTTGCTTGCCCTTTGTCACAGCCCAAACAACAGCATCACACTGATACAGTCACATTTCTACAGTTTACAAAACTACTTTTTGCTCTTTACTCACCTACATACCAGTTAGGACTTATTCATTCAGAACAGACCTTTAGAAATCTCAGCCCTCTTATTAAGAGCTCTGCATCTCTCTACAAGGAAAGATGATAGAAAAATCATTAGAAAAATATACGTAAACTAAGATCTTGTACTACTTCTCCCGCCCAACAAATACACCCTGGAAGAGTTCCTCATACCCGGTTTAATTACAATGTTAAGATTTAAAAAAAACAAAGTACAAAACTGAATCCACCTTCCTAAAACCATGGTAAGCCCATTCTTTCTTTGCAGCAGTTCAAAAACCACACCAGTCAGAAGAACAACACTACAGATAATCTACCACCTACTTTCTAAGCAAGAGGTGTCACACATTTATTTTTGTTTGCAATGCTTCAGCCATCAAAATCTATATTCTGTCGTGCACTAATACCATACAAACAAACTTATAGCATAATAAAAGGGCTTTTAAATGCAACCAAATGCAGGACATAAGCGACAGCTTAAGGTATCTGCGCAGCCCTCCAAAGCAGCAGCTCTGACCTGGGCAGTTTGACGCCCCAGTCGGCGCTCGCCTGAGAGGAGCAGAGGGCAGAGCCGGGCTCAGCTCGACAGCGCGCGGACCGCCGGGCGGGCGCCACCACCCCCAAGCGAGACCCGAAAGTGAAGACCGCTACCCTTCAGCAGCAGCTTCCTTACCACTCACAAGCGTGAAAGCGACGCGTGAGAGCCATAACCGCCAGAGCACAGTCATTTTACACCACCCCGACACCGAGCCCAACAGCCAAGCACCCACCGCCGCCGCTCACCCCTCACTGACAAAATGGCGGCGCGAAGACGAGCTCCCATGCGCTGCTCAGCGAAGCGCATGCGCCGTAACACCACAGGAGACTTAAACGCCTCTTTGGAGCCGATGGGGCTTAAGGTTGATTGGCGGGAGCGCGGCGGCAGCGCCCAGCCAACGGCCCAATGGCAGAGGTGCCGCCTCTGTCTTGGGCTGAGGGTAGGAGGGTGAAGGGCCGGTGCCGGGGCCGGTGTCCCGTCGGGGCCGGTGTCCCGCGTCCCGCGTTTCAGCGTGTGGGTAGCTCTGTCTAGGTCGTTTTTCTTTTGGAGTTATGCTTTTTGCATGTTTGTTTGTTTTGGTTTTTTGTTTGGTTGGGGTTTTTTTTGCTTTTCCTTTATGTTTGCATTTTGCAGCTGTTATTTATAAGGTGGTCTCTAAGCTTTATAAAAGGTGCCAGTGGGTCACTGAATCTTCTGGAGCTACCTAAAGAGGATTTGAGAGCTCTCATTCTTTCCCATCATCAGGAAGAAATTCTCCAGGCTGGGGGAGGAGTACATCTTAACAGGGTGCACAGTGGTGCCCCACTTGCTTTTGCATGCAAGTCTGGCTTTTTTTTTTTTTTTTGAGGGTGTTTTGGGGGTTTTTTACTAAGAATATAAACTTAGTGAGGTGGTCACAATAAGGAAACTTGGTATGAAGTACAGTCCTATAAATACCAACAGATGCTGGTATATCTATAACTGATTTCACTCTTTGGAATGAGTTCATGTGTATAATAATTTCTAAGGGTTTACCTTCAATTTTTACATTTTTTTCCACTGGTCAGGATTGCTGCATCATAGTTACGCTTTGCAAAGTTGGGAGAGAGAAAAGTTGCTTTTGCAATTCTTAGAGATAGTAGTAATCTCCAAATACAGCTATTATATTGAAGTCTGGACAATATATGTTTAAAGTGGCATCATACCTACTTGAATTAACCCTAAAATTTAGAAGAGTTCTTTTTAATTTTGCAGGTAAGCAGTCATGTTTGTTGAAGCTTTTTTGTAAGAGCTACTCTGAACAAAGGTTGTACAGGCCTATTACTGATACACCTTTAGCTTTATATTTCTGGACAAAATGTCTCGTTTATTCTTGCATTCTTATGTTGACCAACAAAATTCTACTACTGGCAAATTACTTCGGAAGACAGAGTTTTGCTTGGTCTCTTTAATTCTTTATCAGAAAATAAGAATACGTACTTGTTTTGAACTGTAAAGTTGTTTACTTTCTTCCACAATGTAATGCAGTAATGTCTTGTGCACTCCTTCTATACCCCAGTCTTCCCATTTTGGACTCTTTTATTTTTTTTAACCCACACAACCAACATGATCTTAAGCCCATCTCAGCTTCCCCCCCCCCAGGTAACAGCAGCATGCTTCAGGGTTTAGACATGCATACTTCTCCTTAGGCAGCTCCTCCAGAAGGCCTTCTGACAGAAACCATCTCACCCTCACCAAGTACCTCTTACAGAAGGTGCAGAATTCAGGAAGCATCTCAAGTCTTAGAAGTAGATGAGTCTATAACATAACAAGTCTGGGATGGTAAGTAATTTAGCAGCTTAGTGTATGCCACACTTTTTTTTTTTTTCCCCTCCATATAACTTTACCTGTAGATACTGTGTTTTGTATTGGTGTACTGATTGGGCTTAAATGGGCTTTCTTTTAAGACTATTCTAAATTTACATTTCCTTGAATATACATCTTATTCCAAGAGAACTATTTTAAGGAGATGGACATCCCGTGTATCTAAAGACTTTGGAGATCCTTACAAAACATCTGAGCATACTTGTATCACTTCTAATAAAAAAGATAGAATACCAGTATATTTAGTATAGTAATAGACTGATGAAAACCTTGTAATACTGAAATTTTCCTTTATCTAAGGTGTTTTGAAGCTCTGACTAAATTTATTTATGTAGTTTTACTTGGTGTTAGACGATCAGATTTCACATCCATAGAAACTCCATTAGTCTAATTAGGCAGAGTTTTATGTAAGAATGGACTTACTTATAGAGAGGAAAGATAAGACCAAATCTTTTAAAGAAGTTACATTCTTACAAGATTAAAACCTCAGACTGAAATCTAGAACCCAAGGTAGGTGTCTTTGCATCCTCTACAGTGTGAAGGGAGAGTGCTGCTTCAGAATGGCAATTCAGAAGACTCAGGTACTAGATAAGGAGCAGTCTTGAGCCTGAGTACTAAATATTGCAAAGGGATGTGGGGTATGGCTATGTTTTTCCCTGTAACTGAGGCTGAAGTCAGTCCTGCTCTGACTACAATCCAAAACTCACTCCTGAAGGCAGAGTGCTACCACTGCTTTTTTTAAAGGCAGCAAGAGCTACATTTTTTCCTACTCAAATTACAGTGGTGATGGCAGCTGTAATATAATAATCTTATGGTTAGAGCAGTCAGAAAAAGATTCTTGCGGCGTGAGTGAGTTTAAAAAATGTGTACTGCTTCCTTGCAGTGTGCCTTAACCATGGGCAGTTATGCGTGGTGGCATACAGTATGTCCCTCCTGTTTGAAGTTGTGCTATTTTGGGGTGGGGGGAGGAAAAACAAAAGGCATGACCAGACAATCTGTCAGGGCCGATTGGATGCTGGAGCTTTCTCGCCGCCTTCTGGAAGGAAAGAAGAGCTTTTTTGCTGTTTGTGCCTTTGTTGCAGAATTTCTTTGCAATTTACATTGTTTCAGCCAGTGAAGGAATTAGGTCTTTTCTGACATAGTGTGGGGTTTTTGGTAGGTCTTTGGTTTGCTCAAGAGTTGTATGATTTTTTTTATTCCACCCGCCCCGGCTTGATATCCACATTGGAAAGTGTCAGGTATGCATAAAGCACTGCCAAATCTCAGAAGCGAGCTCCTCCAATAACATGAGACATGAAGAGTCACTATAGGCCATTGTAAGTGTTCAGGAAGCACATAAGAGCTAAAAGCAGAAACAGCAGTGTTGCGATGTCCCAGAACATCCCTATAGTGAACTTCAGCAAACTTGCAAAACACTATTCAGTGTTTACATTTGAATTGCAAATGCTTTAAAATATTGGTGAACCTACACATTCCGCACTGATTAGTACTAAATCTCAAGGGGTTTTCCCAGCTTTGTCTACTGTGTAAGTAGTACAACCAACTCTGAGTTTTCAGCTTTTCCACTTTATTGATATTTACAAATTTTATGTTGCTGTTATTCCCACAAAAAGCTATGTTTTCCTTCCTTGTCATTATTGTGAGGAAGCCATTAAATACTTTTGCTGTTTTTTCCAGTATGGAAGGTTAACAAACTCTAATAAGTTTATTTATATTCCATTGTGTCCTGGTTTTGGCAGGGATAGAGTTAATTTCCTTCCTAGTAGCTGGTACAGTGCTGTGTTTTGGATTTAGGGTGAGAACAATGTTGGTAACACACCGATGTCTTAGTTGTTGCTGAGCAGTGCTTACACTAGTCAAGGACTTTTCAGCTTCCCATGATCTACCGACTGAGAAGGCTGGAGGTGCACAAGAAGCTGGGAGGGGGCACAGCCAGGACAGCTGACCCCAACTGGCCAAAGGGACATTCCATACCATGTGACGTCATGCTCAGTACATAAACTGGGGGAAAGCTGACCGGGGGGGTGGCGGCCGCTGCTCGGGGACTGGCTGGGCATCGGTCGGCGGGTGGTGAGCAATTGCATTGTGCATCATTTGCTTTGTATATTATTATCATTATTATATTATTATTGTTGTTGCTATCATTATTTTATTTCAATTATTAAACTGTTTCGGAGAGTGAGCAAGCGAGCGGCTGTGTGGTGCTCAGTTGCTGACTGAGGTTAAACCATGACACATTGACAGAAAAAAAATACAATGAAAAAAAGAATTTTGATGTGTGAGGCTCTACTCTCTTGACAAACCTTGACTAAGACAAAACTCCTAAAGTGAGCCTCAAGTTGTTTTTTTTGTCTATATCAAACTGCTGAACAAGGTGGTACTTCATGTGTTCCGAAATATGTCTCTGTATGTCCACTCAGGAATGTTTTCTCATCAGGAAAATTTTGCTATGCCTCTTGTATATGCCTTAAAAATAGTTAATGAAAACCTAAAACTCTTCACTAAAAAAGCCTTCTGTGGTCATGGAATGAAGTGGCTGTTTATACCCATTTTTATTCTGTAAGAGATGGTGGTCTGTTTCTGAGTTTTTCTACTTTCAGTACACTTCCATGTGAGATTTCTTGTGAAGGAATGGATACTAGTTTTCCTTACAGTTTCAAATGTAGTATAAAAAAAGTAGAAGTATTCTTCTACTACAGTTTAACAGAATATTGTAAATGAGGCTCTACTGCCAGCTGTCTGCCAGGAAGTAGAACATAGCACTGTGTGAGTGAGCACCTGTGTTGAAATCAGATAACGAATAACTAATCACAGTTATAGCTAACTTCCAACGCTTATAAAAATTGATTTTGAGGGGAGGGAACGTAAGACAAAGCTATCCTTTGTTGTAAAAACTAGGAAGGATACTGAAACAAAAGGATGGCTTTTGGATAACATGGACATTCATCTCCCAGTTTAAACACCAGCAGTAGTCTGCAGCCTTCTTAAAGTATTCTTGGCAGGTGGCAAATATGTATTTGCTTTGATTTGAGCAGCGGGAAAAAAATGGAGAAACATATTGCAATCAGTAGAATACCATACAAAAAGAGGAGAGGAATTATCGGCATCTTCTCTTCTGTTTGAGTTTTAAAATAAAAATGAGCCTTACTGAATTCCTTGGGGGGGGAGGGGGGAATTGGGTAACCACCTACCTCCAAGGAAGGCAAGAGGTACAGATTACAAGAAAATGGGAGTATATCTCCAATGGAGGAACAGAGAAGGGTTTAGGATTTAATCTTCTCCTTAATGTTTCCTTCCTGGGTGACTAAATAGCTGAATGCTCATGATGCTAGTTCTAAGCACTATATGCTGACTAGAGTGAATCCCATTCTGAAGCACGTGACTTTCACGAAGAATTATGTAGAGATCATAACTGCTTTGATTCCACAAGAAGGAGAATTAAACAATGCATATCCTGCTTTTAATCCCCAAGACTATTCTGGGTCTGTCCTTAGTATTGCTAAGATTGTTTCTGAATATTAATATCATAAAACTGTTACTAAAATAGATAAATGTTACACTTTTTCATTTTTAGAAAGGATAGTCTGTCATAACAAAGTACTTTGAAATTGTCTCCTATGGGATTTGATTAGATCATGACATGCTGAACGGTATGGGCAGAGGAACTTATATTCCGTGGCTTAGTTCCATCCCCCTCCAGCTTGTGTCTTGTGCAAACCTGAAAATACATCAGTGGTTTTTGATTGCCGGAAACATTTTTTATTGCATGTAATCAAGTTGCTTTTCTAAAAGGCACTGCAGCATTCCTTGTAATAGCATTTGTGCTTGTCTTTTAAATAAATAGCTTTGAAAGGGAAGATGTATGCAACAGAAGTACAAGTGAGTGGCAACAGCAGAAATACAGGCCATTTCAACATTCTAAAAATGAAGAGTGAAAGCGCCTCCACCTAAGATAAATCTCACAATAAATGGATCATTTTTTCCAGCTTAGGTAAGCCCAGATTCATTGTTTAAATGATGACATTTACATTAGAAGTAGGGGATATAAAAATAATCACACAGTTCTATTAGCTTTTCCTGAAAAAATCGGTGTCTCTTCAGAACCTTTCACACTACAAGATCTGTATAACACTTCTTTTTTCTTTGAAGTCAGTCCAAAAGGTTTGCTGTTTTTTGTAGTAGTCAACAAATTTGAAAAACAACGGGACTCAAAATAGTCCTCTGAAAACAAAAGTCTGTGCATTTCTTCCTGTTTTGTCTTTGAAAGTGTGTCCTCAATGTGTTCTTGGTTTGTGTTTCTGTTAACTTGAGCGATAGCCACTAGGTGGCAGGAACACCGCAAGTTCAGCTGGATGCTTGGAAATACGCCTGTGTTACTTCAGTAGAAGGAAGGCGCACAGGAGCGATTAGTGCAGTCTGACCTGTAATGAAGTATGAGGGTGCGTGTGCAGTAGAGTTTCACTAGAAGGGTCATCACATTAATCACACCGTCTGAAACCACTTTAAGTGTTTTCAGGTAACCTGAACTAACTCTTGAAATATTTTCAATCTATTTACAGTACCTATTTACTCAATACGTGGTTAAAATTTCATTTCAAATATTTTACTAGATCACATGGCAATCTTACCACCACTGTATTTTTTTTTAAGTTAATATCATCACTTATATGAAATTAGTCATTAACTCGGCAGCTTACATATAAAAAAGCAGAGGGTAGAAACAGCTTTTATGAAATGCTTTCAGCAGTAGACGGTAGTTATTGTTGCTTCCTAAAATACACATAGCACATTTCAGTGGTGCTAAGTGTCAGAGCAGAGAGAAGATATGCCCATTACGTCAGAAGATAGGCCTATTTTACAGGTGAAAGAACAAATTGAGACTTGTTAAACAGTGGGACAAAGCAGGAGGTAGAATTTCTGTTAATAGAGGCCTCCCAAAATAGATGAGTGTTGCCATACGGGCTACACCATACCAGTACAGCTGTGCAGATGCAGACCCAGTATTAGTGGTGAGGTTGAGTTTCTCTGCTGTACAATTTGTATGGTGCTGTGTGGTAAGGTCATGCCACTATGTCATCTTACACATCAATTAGGCCCATAATGTAGAGCTGTGCACTGCATTTTTACCCTAGGTACCCATTTCTGCTGTGTGGGATGAGAGAACGTCAGGCTCCATCTACCGTAGCAATTGCTGTGGCACAATCAGAGTAGGTATGTGAAGTTAAATGATTGGTGCTGGTGACCCAATATCCAAGTCAACAGGTTTTAAGTGAGGGAGGATTATTTAAGACTAGCTCTAGTGTAGTCACATGGACTGGTTGTCCGCTAGCATTTGAAAAGCATTTTTTGAGTTAGTTTCATTCCAAAGAATTTGTGCACCGTGGAATAGGTCTGCAGTGCTGATCAAAGTGGGGTAAGTGGGAATGGTAGGGAGATTCACCTCCTGTTCTAAACTAAAACTAATATAAAAGCACCCAGAGGGAAGCTAGACTTAGGCACTCTGTGGGTAAATTCCCAGTTCTTCAGCATGGCAGTGGAAGAGTAGGGCTAATGGACAGATTGAATGACAATACAGGAAAGGGAGTGACCATCTTCAGAATAGAACTTTAATAATTTCAATTCTGTAGATTCAAATAGTTCCATTTCGCATAGCAAATACTATATTTCTAAAGATCTATAGTTCAAAAAGTTTTTTGTTTTTTCTTTTTTATTCTGAGGGGGAAAAGGAAGTTGTATATGCAGTGGCAATTCTGTCATTAGAAATATTGAATAATATTTCTGATGAGTGGTGGAACGAACTATTGCATGTAGTGATGGTTGGTGAGGTAATTGAATTGTGAGTCATGAAATCACAGGAACCAAGAGGTGGAAAAAGACCTGTTAAATCATCTAGTTGTCTCTGAAGAGACAAACTGAATGATCTAATAGGTTTTTAACATTATTCATTTCTATGGTCCATATCGATTAACTAAGATCTGGCCCCAACCCTACAAGCTGTATGTGAAGAAAGAGCCACAGCCTCTTGCAGAGTTTAATGAACACTGTGGGTGTCTGCAGAGGTACACATTTTGGATTATGCAGATCTGACAGCACTTGTGTGGTCTTAATTCATAGTTGCCTAAAATCTTAGCAAACCTGTTTCTGAATTTTACACATTCAAGTGGAAATCAAACTTCTCACACTCTCAACAAAAGAATTTTTTTTTGCTCAGACACTGTCTATGCATGTGTTCACTGGAAGCATAATGTTTAAGGAATGTAGCCTTACCTGGAATCTCTGTGCACAATTTTCATTTAAACATAAAAACATATGTTGGAAAAGAAAAATACTTTGGTTGCTTAAATTTCTCCATCTCATAGTTCAGGTTTATAATCTGTAAAAGGCCTTTTTATTTAGGAATGTTGAACATCGCTATTTCCCACTGTAGCAGTGCTCAGCATCTTTTTGAAGCTGACATCCATGGTTTAAGCCAGTCCCATATTTGTTTGTTTTTTCTTAAAAGCCTTACAATGTTAGACTTCAGTGTTAATTATTATATCCATTTTGTTAAATATTTTACATCTTGTCTCTGTTTACAAACAGAATTAATTCTTTAAAACTCTTTTCTGGCATTTGTCACTGGCCATTTGTATGAAATTTGAAATCACAGTGCAAACAATAGCAATGTTCATTACAACATATGCTTGCTTTTCATACTTTCAGCACAACCTGTTCTTTCATACTAGCACTCTCGGATGTTCATATGTATGCATGTGGCCTTTAGTACTAGTTCTGTTTTTAATGAATGACCAAATCCTACCCTAAGATAGGTAGAGGAAGTTTGCGGTGTACTGAGATATCTGTGTAGATAATTTCATCCATTGAGAGATGAGTTTAGAAATAGGTTTTAAGTTAAAATATCTTAAAACTACTTTTTCTGGTAAATTTTAGCTATTTATACAGCATAACGCAAGAATATTTCTGTGCTATGGTCTTTCAGACAATATACTGGAAAAGTATGATATACTATAGCAATCTTAATTGCTGCAGGGTGCTGATCTCCATCCTTGGAATTGAAGTAGAGGATTTTGTCATCGCATGTATTAAAGGGGCAAAGACAGGCTAAAAATCACACCAGCACTGGGAGAAAATTTTGTCCTATCGAAGTCAGTGGCAAAACTCCCACTGAATTCGCTGGGGCAAGGATTTCACTCCATATGTTTAAGCAACAAGAAAAGTATTACGTGTGTTACTAATACTGTGTGGAAAGTGAAAAACGGGAGGATTTTCAGTATCTATTTGGCTTTTCATTGTTTGTGCTGCAGATTGGTTTTGATCCTCGAGTCCCCTAAAGCAAAAATGATAAATAGGTAGTTTTCACTTTAAGGATCTGCTTGCACAGTCAGACTTGCACAAGTGCATCCATGTGCCTGTCAGCGTTTCTTTGAATTTTTCATCTGTGAATTTGATGGTAGGATTAAGACTCCAAAGATGACGGTACCACAATTGAAAGACAGAACGTACTCAGTAGCATGATTTTTCATTTGAAATTCACTCCCACTTGACCCACAGCTTGGCCACATTCAGGAAATTATGTAAGTCGCACCTCCCGATCCAGACTTTGTGCTAAGCTCTTTTTCCCAGCATTCAATCTACTCTTAAGTTTTCCCTTCTCTGTCATGTAAAGTGGTATTTCTGGGCAGGTGGAGATTTCTGCTTCATATACTTTACTTTCACTTGCAGTCTAAGCCATGTAAAACACATTCAGGCCTTGTACATAGCAGGTTTTTGGTACCAGCTCAACTGCCTTCATGAAAAACCTAGTCCCCTTACACTCTACACAGACGTGCTGTGAGGTTTACCAGTGCATTGTACCGTGGTTTCAAAACAGCAACATCTAAACCAGTGGCTAAAAAGGCTGAATAAATATGGTTCCAAATATTACCCTATGGGTTTCCATATAAATTCTTACAACAATGCTTTTTTTCTGTATACATTTCTTTATACGGTACCAGATAATGTTCTAAACTAAGAAGTCATAAGCCATTGCTGGATGTTGTTAACAAAGTGTTTCACTTGTACGTTAAGAATAGATTCCAAATGCCGAGACAACCAGTCATCTTCAAAATGAGCGCATTTCCAAGGGGCAGTTATGTACAGATCATGTACAACCCATGTGTGCACAAAATGAAATTAACTTTCTAATTCCCACATACTGCTGAACATATATATCACCAAAGTGCTTGTACTCATGTTTTATGTAATGCATGATCTTACCTTGAAATACTTAATGTGGTGAGACCAGCCTTTAAGATAACCAGTGTGCTCTTGAGTAATAAATGATGATGACCTGCTAAGATTGCTACTGCTGTATTTACAACATGCAGAGGTAAATATGAGGTCAATAAAAGAAACCTCACATACAAATTACTTTTATACTCTATAGAGATTTTTTTCTTTCTTCTTGTATGAAGAAAATACAGTACTGATGATTGGTGTGAAACCTGAATGCTTTTGAAAATAGGGGCAAGGGATCTCCTGATCCATCAAATCTAGTCTGTTGCTTTTACCAGCTGTCTTACACGTGACTCAGTTCTTAGTTTACAGGCTTCTTGTTAAATTTATTTGATTTGAAGATATTTTTTTTTCCCTTCTGCTGTCCTTGTTGAAATGTTCAGATACAAAGTTTTTTGGTAAGAAATAAAATACCTTTACCCTACTTGATATTTGCATGTATGGAACAATGAAATTCTTTTTTGTTTAAAACATAGCAATTAAAGAATGTCAAAATAAATGTATAATTGCAATTACTTATCAATTAAAGGAGACTCACACTTTTATAACACCGTTACAAAACATACGTCCATCAGAGAGAAAATATGATAGTACTTATAATTTTAGTATACCTATTTTGTCTGGGTTTTAGGTAAGGTTTGTGAGAAGGAAGTTGTCCCTTCCTGTGTTTGATTGCAATATATTATCAACTTTATTAAGAGCTCCCAGTTAATAGAAGCTACATTATATTGTTCTCTTGGTCAATGCATTTGTAAATTAGCACACAACTTAATGATACTTAATCTGTGTAGGAAACACAGGACTGTGTTTATTACAAGTGGAGATTTTCAGGTCTAACTCCTTCAAATTATCGTTGATAACTGCTGTGACATTTTCCATTTTTGAGGATGAATGTAACATTACAACGTTCATATGGAAACTTTATTTAAGACCACAAATTACAAATATTTTATATTTAATGAGAATCTTATTCATATGTAAGTACAATAATCCTGAATCTTTCCTGAATATCTTATTTCCCAAAGAATGCTACTGTGAAACTGAAGTTTATGCTTCAGGCAGTTCTTGTAGGTTAAAAAGTGAATAAATGCTTTAACTAAGTTAAAATAAAAATAAAAATTAAGTTAAGCTCTAATGCTCTTTTTCTAGTTTGAGTTTAATCAAATGTTAGTATTTGTGAAGCAAGTTGTTAAATTCTTAGTAGATTTGCAATATGTAAGCCTTAATTGACCCCTGACAATCTTCATAAAATGTTACCTGTTAATTCAGGCATCAAGCTCTGTAATCTGTGGATAGAACTTTGTCAATTAAATACAAGACACAAACAAACAGAAGGAGTATTTCATTACCTCTACCATGTTTTAATATTAAGAAGTTATCTCAGGGCTAAATTTAGATAATATTTTATGAAATTTGCACGTATGTTATTTTCAAAATAAAGAGGAAAATTTACTCTTATGGAAGTCAGTGGCAGATTTACCATTGAGTTTGGAAAAGTCTAGATTTTTTCTTTTTTTTAGTGGCCGGTCTGACTGTTTTATGTAAGATTTGAGCAAAAGGGAGACAATTCTTATGTATAGAGTATTCCTTGGC
>NW_008824359.1:635211-653406 GCF_000699105.1 Pygoscelis adeliae | reverse complement strand
TGGGCATGATTATAGGCTCAACTTGGGTCAGGGACTATTTTACAGTAGAAGGTTTGGTTGCAGTCACCTTGTTTTGGAGAGTAAGGAAGCTTAATGATAAGGGTACAGCTGGATTATACCAGTTGAGTGAAGGGGCAGAGAATAATCCCAGGTGCTGTTTGGCACACCTGGGGCACAGATGTAGCCTCTGTGTGTGGATTTCTAACAACCTGACCTCATTCCCACTGAAAGGGGTACACAGTGACTTTTCTAGATATTTCATTGGAAAATCAACATCGTCGCTTCCCTAATATAAAAGAAGGATTATTAAAAGTAGGAATTACTCACTCCCCTCTGCTTCTGTAGAGGGCACATCCCTATTGGAAGAAAGCAAGCAATTTCCATTTTCTCTGAACAAAATCGATTTGGAGCATAGCTGACAGGTTGTTAGTGCAATTTGCTTTGTTACATGGGATAATGCAGGGGACTAGAAAAGGTAGGAGGAGCTTGAGGGTCACATTCATTCAAACGGTCATAGTGGTTCATGGAAGTGATTTGTTTTCTTTCATGTGTTCTGTGTCAGGGCGATCTTTCAGCTGAACAGGTCAGTGTGGTCTGAAATTGAGCATTATCTGTTGATCTGAGCCCTAAAGTGTTTGCTTTGAATAATTCTTATCACTCCCCCCTTCCCCCCCCCGCAAAGAATTACACAACGTGCAATACCTCTAAAAGGTCTTACCAGGAATTTCTTGTAGCAAGAATAGTCAAGCCTTAAAAGGCAAAAATATAAGTAATTGACAAAATATAAAATTACTCAAGAACTATATACCACTGGGAGTACATATCCAGCACAATAAAAATCAGAATATAAATATGTATTGAATATAAGCAAGTCTATAAACATAGTAGCTTTGAACTGGCTACCATGGGTAAACAGCAGGAAAGAAGCGATTGCACAGACTTCACCATGGATTGTGCAATCACATTGGGGACCTTAGGCGTATACTTCAGTTGCTATCCTCCTCTGACATCTGCAGTCTTCAAATAATGCATTTGGTGCTTGCTTAAATCATTCTCCACTGCAGTCACACCTTCAGTTGCAGTGTCAACATACATCAGAGAAGAGCTGCTGTGAATTCTCACAAAATAGTTAGACTGAAGGTCAAACAAACTATGTACTAGTTTCTTTGAGTTTCAGTATTCACAAATGTGTGTTAAAAAAAAAAAAAAAGTTGGATCCAAAGATTGTTTCAGTGAAAAATATTGTTTTGAAGATTGATGTTTTTCTTAACGGTCTTGGCATTTTTGGGACTTCCCCACCCCACCCGCCCAAAAAAAAAGAAAAAAAAGATAAATACATATTTGGGAGAAATTAAAACATTCCTAAAAACTGAAAATCAAACACAAGTAGGAAAAATAACTCTTCTTTACAATCCAGAAACTTGCTAAGAGCTTTAACAGATTGGGGAAATTTTCTGCTAAATAAAAGAAAAATAGCCGTAGTAGGATTTTGTTCCAGTTCTAAATTTTCCATGAATACCGATTAATATGTTTCTGCCACATTAGCTATGAACTTCTGAGACTCATTCAGAACTCTGTCCTGATCTGCCTTTGTCCTTCGCTTTGATGCCTACAGCGAGACCAGGAAATTTCAGGACCAAAATGTACGTAATGCACTGATACAGATTTTGAAGTTGCATAAAACTTAGTAACTTAATGGGTCTTGAGGTTGTAGAGACTTTCTAGATTTCTCTCTTAAGCAAATAAATCCTGCCTATTTTGCATTTTAAATGCGAAACTGTCTTCGTGGTATCTTTCCTTAGTTCTTTTTAAGCAGACTAATGTTTTGTCTCTTGACACTGCCACATCAAACTTAACATTTATTTACCACATTATTTGCCTTAGAATAAGAATATTTGCATAGATGCCTTTGAAATCACAGGTGTGGAAACAGCCCCATCCTGATAAATTTATTTTCATTTAGAGTTTTAATATACATTGAAAAACTCTAGTTATACTTGGAGTTGAATCAGAACTAACTTAAGTGCTAAATGAGGGGTAGGGCACTGCTGTGATACCAATGGTTTTCTTAAGATCAGTTCATCTCACGAGGCTTCCACCTTCATGAGCTGAGTTGAAATTGTGTCTCAAAAGCTTTGTTTCACCCTGGATAGGAAAAATTCCTATAGAATTAACCACAAGTGATACTTAGTACCATGTAAAGCAGTGTGACTGTCATTTTCTATCATAGTAAAAGCAATCTTGGGATGGGTGGATCCAACTCTACATCTTTGTTTCCAGCTACTTCAGAATTGAAGAAGACTTGATAATTGGCACCTCTTAAGTATGCCTGCTGTAGGAAAGTCTCAGTGTGTAAGAAATTCATAGCTACTTCTGAAGTATATATTTATCTGATTGTTTTATTTTTCCCTCGTAGTTGGTGAAATATTTTCCCTCATATTTTTCCCTCAGAGTTGGTGAAACTTAACGCATGCTGATAAGTCTGTTTGCCCAGATGGACTGAGGCCACATTTCAAGAGTGATCTAACACCTGATAAAACAGTGACTTGAAAAAAGGGTCCTTGCAAACAAACCTGAAAGGTAAGGATGTATTGATAATTTTCAAGAAAAAAAATCATTTTGCAGAGAAGCTTCACAAACAGGTTTACAGAAAATAGGCTAAAGGGTAATGATGCTAGTCTATGTGACTTCTCACATGAACCTTTCCTTGGAATCAATAAATTAAGTCAGACATGGTAATTTCAAGGAGTGAGTCACTGAAGATAAACAATATACCTGATCTAATGATAAAGCAGAATAAATGAAGATTGTTCAGTCTGCAAAACAGCACTTTAAAACTTGGGAGACTGTCCCTTGAATTTGGTAAACATGTACACTGTAACTATTTGAGCTAACTCACACTAGTAATTGTGCATGTCCAGAAATTGCAAATCCTGAATTTATCTTGAAGACTGCTATGTTGCTATGGCTTGTAGATTATTACCATGCAATTAATGATGCAGTTAATTACATTCATTACCTTCCTTGGCCTTGGTAACCACTAATTTGTATTTTTCTTTTTCTGGGTCAGAGATATAGGTACTGTCTTTTATCATTTATTTCATTTGATTTCTTTGCTGTTTGCTTACCAAGAGCGCTGGTCCAAGTCTCAGATTGCTAAATAATTCCTATTAATTACAATACAATATTTCTGTTCTGTCACAATTGGGTATCATGCAGCTAAAACACATAGGCGTTGCCCTAAAAAATTGACACATTGATATCATGACCCTGTCCTTATGTGCGTGAATACTCCTTATTCATGCAGTTTATCCTACTAATGCCAGATTTCTCGGCATATATATTTAATTGCCAGTATTAATTCCAGGAGTCAGAATAATGAAAGGAACTGAATTTAATCAGTTGATGTTACTGAAACCTGGGAAGGTTAGAGTTAATGGGTTGTTGTTTTTTCGACAATGGAGAACATTAGGCAAAAGAAGAGGGAGCAGCATTTTGTATATGAAGTAATAGTAACTATCTCTGTGCTGCCAACAGCTCTGTAGCAAGTGACAATGAATGCTTGTGGATGGCTGCTCTGATTGCGTAGTGCCTAAATGTCATGATCAGATACTTCTTCCCCCAGTGCCCCCAGCTACATGATGTTGTTTTTTTCTGTCACGTGATCAGAGGTACTGCAAACACAGAAAACCAATGCATGTCCAGTGTTATTTCTGAGTGCTTCTCTGAAACAGCCGATTTTTGGGATGAATTGCACTGCACCACGACTATATAGCACCGGCACATATTCATTGCCCATAATCTACTCCTGCCTGTACCAGAAGAGCAATTTAGAAAGATGGTGACTGGGAGTAGAAGGCTTCCATCAGCTCAGTTGAAAATCTAGGTAAAGACAGGCAGGAGCCTACGTGAACTGTTCAGATGACAGCATTTTTCTGTTCCTCATTTTCAGTTGCTACTGTCTCAGTACCTCACTAATCTTCAGACTACCTACACGCCTATCACGTGACTGGAAAGAGAACTTCAACCACCTCCAATAAACAGCAGATAAAAGCTGGCCGCTACTGCGGGCACGTCCAGCCTGCTGCTTCTGAGACCTGAGAGGTGGAGGCAGTAGAAGCAGACCAGAAAAATAGTCACATAAGGCTGTTACAGACCTTTGTCTTCAGCATAAGCTGTCTTCATCTAACCATGACAGTGACTATTGCTACCTTCCACAGAACTTCTACTGTCAGTGGAGGTTAAAAGAATAGCCTATCTATTTCTCTTCTTTAGACTGCTTAAGGAGGAGAAAGCAAGCTGTACTTTTATGGACATTTCAATATGAGCAAAATACTGGAGACATCATTCCGCCAGTATTAAAGCATCCTCATAACATCTTAAAATTAGGGAACAATCAGGAGCCAATTAATTATAAATTTAGATAGGAGAATATTAGTGGTAACTGACATTATTTTGATAGCATACTAGGTCCTGGAAAACCAAAATACAAACAGTCACACAGGACTGAGAATATAAGGGGGGACAAATACAATGGGATCAAATATGTGGAAAGGGGAAACTGACAGGAATGGATTTAACTGGGAGGTTAGACAGTGAAGAAAGGTTATAAAGAAAGTAAAAAGACATAAGGAGAAAACCATATTTGGAAGACAAAGACAATTTTAGAAGTTTTAACTATATCAGGAATAAAATAATTTCTGTTAATGGTTTTTGTCTATTTCTAGGAATGCAAAGATATGCTGTCAATAATCATGCAGAATACGCAGATTGTTATTTTCATTTTGGGAAAGCATATTAAGGTCATGCCCAAATATTTTCCACTCCAACAGTAACTAATGAAGATATTAGATGTCAGCTGTTATAACGCATACTTTAAAACAAGCATATAGGGATAACTTGCATCCAAACATGTTTTTGTTGGTTTTTTTTTAAAGCTGCCAGAGGAGGCCTTTGCATTTTTAATATTGATTTTAGTAAGTCTTCAGATACTTCTTAGGAACTGGAAGAAAGCTAGCATTGTGTCAACAAGTGACTATTGTTTATGTAGACTGTAGCAAGTTTTCAAGATAGTGTTTCATAGCATCTTGAAACCAAACTGAGGAGGTGTGTACTGGGTAAGGTGGGACTAGACTAGACTAGAAGAGTTGGCTAGACTGCAGTGCTTCAGAGAGTAACAGTCACTGGTTAGAAGTCTAACTGATAGTTGGTTACTAGCGGCTTTCCTTGGGGCTCAATACCTGGCCTGAAACCGTTCAGCATCTTTATTAACCTGGACAACAGAACAGAAGGCACTCTTAGCAAGTACATGGGTGACAACAAATAGGGGGGGAGTGATAGGTATACTGGAGGTCAGGGCTGCTACTGAGAAGGACTTTGGCAAGCTAGAGAAGTAGACTGACAGGAACCTTCTGAAGTTCCACAAAACTAAGTACAGGGTCTTATATCTGGAGTAGAGTAAGACCATGTAACAGAACAGGCTGGGGACTGACTTGATAAAAAACAGCCTTCCAGAACAGGAACTAGTAGACAAGTTGAACCTGTGTCAGCAGTATGCCCCTCCAGCTATGAAGGCCTACCTTATAAGAAGCTGTATTAGCAAGAGAGTAGCTAGCAGGTCTAGGGAAGTAGTTATTCCTCTATACTGAGCAGTCTTAGAACTGCATCTGGGATACTGTGTCCGGTCATGGGGCTCTGAAGTAGAAGAAAGACACTGGCAAACTGGAAAGAGTCTGGAGGAAAGCTGACAGGATGGAGGAAAGCTGACAGGATGGTTAGAAGTCTTGAAGCACATAATGTATGAGATGAGAGCGCTGGTTTGTTCAGCCTTAGGAAAAGAGGGCTATAGGGTGATCTTGTTGCTGTCTCCAACTACCATATAGGTACATCTTTGAGAAAATGGAGCCACACACTTCTTGGGGATGAACAGTAGAAGGCTGAGGGAAATAAAGTGCAACAAGAGAAATTACAGTTAGATACAAAAAAGAAAGTCTTTCACAGGGGAGGTGATCGCATGATAGCACAGGTTTCCCAGAGAGGTTGCGGAATCTCCATCCTTGGAGATTATTCAAAAGTCAGCCGGACACGGTGCTAGGCAATCTGATCTAACTTTGAAGTCAGCTCTGTTTTGAGAAGTGGTTGGACCAGATAGCCTCTTGAGATCCCTGCCAGCCTAATTTCCTGCATGATTCTATGATCTAACCAGTAAAGGGGATCAACCATTCAATGCTCAACTTCCATAATTTATGGACTTTCGTATGCACAGTTTGGATGATAGGATTTTGTTACTGCCACAAATCAAGATGGAAGGTATGTAAGATATCCATTTATAATTGTTAAAATAATTTAACTTCTCTGTGAGAAAAAAGGAAAACTAAAAACTCAACTACATAAATACCACAGAATCCCTCAAAAATACGAAGGGAATGTAAAGTTAAGGGCACAAATTTACATAACATTTTGTCTAAGTTCATATCAAATATAAGAAAGAAATATCTTGTATTTGGGTGCTCCAAATTTGGAAGATACAGCTTTTGAAAACATTCTTCAGCTGTCTCAATTGGATGCTTTTAAATTCCTGTAATGTAACAGAAATGCCTCTGTATTCTGAAATTATTTTTAAAATGTTTCCTTTCAGAACAAAAGGATATGGTTCAGTCTTGAAAATACCTTCTCACCTTAAGTAGCAGTAACTCCAGTATTGCTAACAGCATTGTGATTCACGTTGGTGCTTTTTATTTAAAATATCCAATGTAACATGTTTACAGTGTATCTTTACTAAAACTCTTAAGTGCTTCAATTGTTCTTAACTGCCAGTTCCATGTAGAAATGATAAATAACTGCCTGTCATAGGAAAGGGTTCTTGAAGAGGAGGTAATTTGCTTTTGGCCCTTTCCAGTAGTAGTATATTGCCTGATCCTTTGGTAGGGTGGAGCCAAGGTTTTGTTACTCTCTTTTTCTGTTTATTTCCTTCCCACCTGGGGATGAAAGAAACAAACATGTGCTGAGCCTATCTGTGTGTAATGCAGGAAATCTGGTACTGGGGCAGAAACAAAACTGAAATCCAGTTAGGCCCTATCATGGTCTTATACGTCAGCACATATTTGAGCCATGAAACAGTACTGGGCAGAACCACCACTGTATCACCAACTGTTACAAGAAATTAAAGGGAACCTATTCTTCGGAAGTAGAAAGACTTCAGTACCAATTACCTATAGTGTATGGTCGTCTTGGGGGTAATTAGCAGGCATCACAGTGACAGCTCTGAAAACTGAAAAATGGACATGAGATTTTAATAAATTTGTACTATTTCCTGGTAATACTGAGACCATTATCTGGGAGTGGAACATAAGTCAGTTGTTGTCTGTACTGTCTTAGTCAGGAGTGTGTGTATTAGAACAGTTGTCGATGAGTGTATACTTGCTCACTTGGTTATCTCGCTTTTCTGGCTAGATTTTATAATTCCTTCTGTGATTTTTTTTTTTCCTTTTCATAGGTTTATCATCCAGTGGAGAATGAGGCGAGAGGAGTACTTATGATCTCTAGTTAATGGTAGAACAATGAAACTGTCCTAGATATAATGGTTAAGATTCAGTTTCATTGAAGAGACTACAACACTATCTCCTGGTATTTCCTGTTGACTAAATGGACTTGGAGGAGCTCAGATAGGTTAGACTCTGTAGATGCAAGTACTCTATAATAGGTTCTTAACCAAAAACAACTTTGACAAGCACCCTTGTGAATTTTTTCAACTGCAGACCTGTGCAGTATTTGTACAGGGAGCAGGAGTCTTATCAATAGTGCTGACTCTACCGCTGTTTATCAGTAGGTTAAAACTGGTGTCAGTGAGTGAATGAACTCAAGCCTGAAACCAGTGTCTGCCTGTACCTCCTGTTTACGCCAGGCCTTATCAGAGAAGTTATAAAGAAGCTGTTCTATCTGAACCCATTTGGATTATAAAGAAGCAACAAGAAATACCATGCTTTAATTACTAAGATCCCAGATACCTGGACTTTGCACATAAGAAATCTCTGTTGGCTGCAACCTTTGCACAGCACAATAAATACGTCTGCTCTGTGGCAGTGAGCTCATTGAGTTAGTAACAGAAAAACAAAGAAATGGTTTGAAGTTAGTCATGTAAAAATACTCTTAAATGCAGAAGGAACCACTGCTTTACAGCAAATGTATGCTTTAATTTATTTGAATAAAGAAATTACCTTAATAGAAGAAAAAAGTCTTTGTCTTTCAGTACTGTTAATTAATCATAGTTTTATAGCAATATTTGAATTTTATTCAGACATGGAAGTCAGATATAAGCAAAAAAAAGTACCTTTTGGCTAGAAAAACAATTTAATATGTACCAACTGTAATGTCAGATGTACTCTGATACACTTTTTGTAAAACTAAAACAAGATAAATAATTCAAATTTTATCGTATGTGTTTTCACCTAAGCTTTTTTTTTCCCTGGGAAAAGCAGAGAAAATACACGTGATATTTTCATAAATTTCCCCTTTGCATTTTTCAGTCAAGTAAACAGACCTATAGTTACAGTGTTAACAGTTGGAATTTTTAAGAGAACTGGGCCTTGAAGAGAATTTCTTAAAACATTCAGGCAGCAAAGTAGAAGTGACACAAATGGGATTACTTGAAGTAGTGGCATAAATGGAAAACATAAATGGGTATTCCCATTAGGTGCCTTTATATATCACAAGATTCTTAAGCGCTTTTGGAAAGCTGGCTCTAGCCATTATTCTCTTTTCATTGGTTTTAATTGTTTTAGATTAGAAAAAGAAATGCAAGCTATTCACAAATCACTATTCATTTTTCTTTAAAAAAGCAATCCCGGTGTAAATTTCAGAAATATTCATATTTTGTTAATTCCCAGTGTTCAAACTTATCTGGTTATTTTTAACATACGATGTTTTACAGGGAGATAGTGTAGAATACTGTGCATGGAAGTGCACTGGACTAACACGAAGCCTGAATTTCATCCATTTGCTTTCAAAGGGCAAGGTAAAAAAAAGACCTTTGGGCACGTGAAATTCAATGCAGTTAGGATTTTAGGCAACTGAGTTCATTAGAATTGTTTATATAAATCTTATTTGGGCACCTAAGGTTTTGTGGGTGCTTACCATTTTAGTGAAAACTTAATTTGGTGCCAGAATGTTTTATGTTCCCTGAAGCATCACAGTCTTGGCTTCTCAGTGCTGCTCTCTCCCTTAAGGCTGTTTATGATTTACAAACAAGGCATTTCAACGTCAGCTCCTTTGGGAGGTCAGTTCAATCAGTGGTCTCTCGGCACCTCTAACACACATGGACAGCATTTATTTCAACACAAAGTACAGCAGTCACAGACGGTTTCATCCAGAAGTGCAGCTGGAGGAAGCATCAGACTTGTGTGTAACAGTCTAGAGAGTTAAACCAACTGTCCAGGAAATGGAAGTCAGGGTTTCCAGACTCTCCTCAGTCCATACATGTTCTATCTGACTTTGCTCAGCTTTCTGGTGTCTGCTCTATCCCTTAGCGGATAGACAAAAATGCAAAGCAAACCAGTCACCGCTCCTTTGACTAGATTATTTAGTAAGTAAATTTGAAGAACATTTTATTTTTACTTTTACTCTGGTATTTTATCTGTGTAGCATAGCCCAGCATTTCATGCTCAGTCAAAATTCCTACCAAGATAAGAAGTCCTAAGCAAGCGAAGAATACAAGACTAAGCTCTGTTTCTTACAAAGGTAACATTGACAGGCTAACATCATCTTTTTAATTTCTAGGGCGATTATAACAGTAGTGATAACATACTGATTTCTTGAATTAACCTCAGCTTAAAAGACCACTTTCTGAGAAGTGATGCTTAATCTTACATGTTCTTTAGTGGAAGAGACGCTGTAAGCCTTTTGGTTTCCAAAATACACAAAATAAAAGCAAAGACATGAAAAAGAAGCAACCAGTGACAGCTGACAGTGTTGCAGAGGTAAGAGGACATACAAGACACTCCTTTAGGTTATTGTTCTAGCTATCTCTGTTATGAGGAAGAAACAGGGGAATGAGAAGTAGGTTGTGATGCAGATAGGTACTCAAAAAAGGAGTGAATCACTTCAGATGATCTGAAGATGCAACTACATTCACTTCTTAATCTGGATCCAGCATGTGCTCCTGAAGCAAAACTCCCACTTACTCTGCTTTGATTGACATTATGGAGCTGTCTTGGAGTGCACAAACTGGATTCCTTTCAAATGAGATTAAACCAGGTGTGCACTTTAAGCTCTCCAGTCCTAACTTGTATTGTCTGTGGGATCAAAACCAATCTGAAGTCCACAAAAAGTGCCTACTATGGCTACTAGGTCCCCAGCATGAACAGTTTTGCTTTGCATGTCCACTCCTTTTGATCTGCAGTACTTGCTGGTGAAGGTATAGCATGATTAACGCCCAGGAAGAAAGTACATCTTTCTACTGACTGTAGGTGGATCTTGAAGGATTTGCCAGGTCAGTGCCTCAGAATAGGTGGCTGAATATGCTCTGTGAATCTCATTTTTTTTTTCTAGTTTTGCCATTAGCTACCACTTAAGCCTCCAGCTCCTTATTGTCAGCACGTGGCAAAGAATCATAGAATCATAGAATCATTAAGCCTAAGTTCATTTCCAAAAGAGTCCCATAGTTAGGAATTATTTGAAAATTAATATGAAGTTGTTTCCTTCCTTAGCTTTCATTGTGCACTTACATAATTTCTTTCCTGGTAGGAATTTGTTGACCGTTCATTACCACTTCCATGGTTTCCTCAGAATCCATTCTGCCTGGGTCAGTGGTGAGAGCAATAAGCAGTATTGAGCTCTCCCACAGTTTTCACGTGAATCCCTGGAGAAAGGTTGATCAGAAGACAAGATACACAGAAGGGAATGCAAAAGTGGACAAAATGTGCCAGCTCAAAATAATAAGCTCATATGACAAGATAGGAGACCAGTGTTAGATAACTGCTGACAGTGGGCAAAGTAGAGAAAAGCAAGCTCTGTAAGAGATGCTTGAAGCAATGTCAGAGAGAACTGACAAGAACGGCAATTTTTAATGGAAATTTAAAATATATGAGCCAGATGTGTTTCTGTAATCAGAATACCCTGTAACTTGGAAAAAGAAAGCTAAAATATATCAGACAGACAGAGCTTTGGACCATACCGGTAGTCCAAAAAGGTTAAAACTTATGCAGCTTTGAGGAGCAGTAGATGTAAAGTGCAGACAGATCATAAGGATTGTAACCAAATGCTGGTCCATTTCAGAAATCCATGACCAAAATACTATATTTATTAAAATAAAAATAAATAAAAACTAAATATTAGCCTTCAACTTTCAACTCAGATATAAGCTCAATTTATTCTGGCTTCAGAAGTTATTTCATGTCAGCTAAGCTGATCTAGCTGTCAACATACATATGCTTAACCCTAAGGAAATGTGAACTTATCCTGACATTGTTTCATTTGCTGCAAGCTAGGAGTGAGCACATGGAGAATTACTCTAGTAACTTGGCTGTTTGACTAAACCTTCCTTCTGTTCCTAGTGGATAAGCATTCAACCATATGAAAAAAAAATACAACCATGTACCTTGCGTATTATTATTTCTTTTCTTTGGAGTAATAGGGATTGATATGTTTTATAATTCACCATAGAGCAGTGGGAATGGTTCATCACCTAAATTATACAGAGCTGCAAAACCCAAGATTTTGAACCATGAAAACTAGTGCTGCAATTTATCTTTAACAAACAATACTTCTTTACGCCTCTTTGTAGACGAATAGTGTGGCACTTACTGGCATTCAGAGAAACAAATGGTTAATGGTGAGGATAGCAAAATAATCTTTGTAGAAACAGTGGCCACCAAATAAATGTTTAACTAAAATAAATTTGCCCTAGATTTCTTTGGCAAAATAACCAGGACACAGAAAAGTACACAGAAGTTTTCCCAGCACTTTTCATTCCCTTTTCATGGAAAACAATGGTTTAAAATTAAAGAAAAAGAGCTCCATTCTCAAAATACTTTGCTTTCTATTAGAATTTGTTCATGAGAAAGTCTTCTTAAATCTGTGGAGGGTTTTCTAGGAAAAGTTTTCTGTCTTTAAAAGGCTTTTAAAAACTCACAAAATGCATGACAAATCTCAGTTTAAAAGATCTGAGTTCAGTGGTTTTCCGTTCTTTTTTTTATGGTGCATCTTTAACTATAAATACTTGTGGCCTCCACATAGTGTTGGAAGGGAGCAGAAGTGCAAACCCACCACTGGGAGGGTCCATGGCAACATGGCACGTGACTGGTTTTGGCAAGAGGGATCTGGTATAGCTGTGAAGCCAATAGACCCTGACTGTAACTTTGGGCCAAAATCTTTATATTTCGGTAGCCTTTACCTGCTGTCACCCATTCTGTGAGCAATTTGCGAATCTTAATCTGAGCATGTTCTGTGCCTACCCTTGTCCAACGCGGGTATTTATGAGTGTGCTGATAATATAAAGACAGAGCAACCAGGATATTTGGGCTTAACCTCTTCCCTGAGCAGATTTTTTAATAGATAAGTAATGAAGGCTTACAGGACTGAAGGATTTTTGAAGAGCCTGCCTAAAGCGAGCTCTATTCCCCTCCGTGAACAAAAACTCAAAGGATGAAATCCTGGCTCTTGTAGTTGATGGCAAAACTCCCATTGACTTCAATGGGGATAGGATTTCTTCCAAAGTGCACAGAATATTCCCAAGTCAAAATGTAAGCACACCGGCTTATTAATAAATGCACCATAACACAGCAAGCCAAAGGCAGTATAAATACTGAAACGGAGTGTGATTCAGTTCAAATGCCAATAGCAGACTTACTTTTGGAATCTGTGGAGGATCCAGATGCCACAGCTAAGATCTCTCACATTCAGACATCTGGATTCACTGATTGCTATTCAAAAGGAAATAATTAATAAAGAAAAAGTGGCAGAGTGGTGCTATATATGTAATGGCACAGGACTTTATAGCAATTATGAGCTATTTTTTGATGTTTAAGTAAGTGAGAGCTGGATTCTTTTTGTACAGTCCTTATTCCACCTTTTTCCAGGAGAAAATGAAGAATAACAACTGGAGTTAACAGAGTGCATATGAAAGTGTCAGGAAATTTGGAAATTGTGATTTAAAAACTTGAGAGAAGATAAGATTTTAATTAATTTGCTTTCCATTTTATAGCTATCTCTACAAATTAGTTGGCATTTGTGTATATGTTTGAGTTAGAGATTAGTATCCCACTATTGACTGCTTTCTACAAAGAAACAAGAAATATATGTTTTGTAGGTTTGATTTAGTATGGGGACATCTTTCCTGTATGCAGTGTAACTGTGGCTGAGTGCAGTGATCCGTTCATTTTCTCTGTGCTGCAAAGGAACACCTCTGCTAATTAACTTGATGCAAATGAGAAAATTGTCTTATATAATAGTTGAATTTGCATGTTACTTTTCAGTGTCTCTTGTCAAAGAGGAGTCTTGAAATCATTCTTCCTGCCTGTAAGGGCCACAGAAGAGATACTTTATGCCTTAAAAGAGAGAGAGGGAGGAAGAGGGGAGAGAGAGGTCTTTTATGTAAGGGTTTTTTTTTCTGGGTTTTTTAATCCTATCTTTGGAGGAGTGGTGACCCTAACCAGGGGTTGCAGCAACAACGTTTTAACAGAGGTCTGATAAGCCTGTGAAGTAATCACCTTTTGTCTAATCATTTCCACTGCCATGTCTTATACAGAAAGCATTTGCAAGTCAGGGAGGGAGGTACTCAGTAAAAAAATTTTCTTTGCACTCATTACTACGTTATTTTTAGTTTAAGAAAACTATTTTTCCCAGTTTGTACAACCGTAAAAAGACATATTACATATACGTGTAAGACTGCCACTTGAAATACACACATCTGCTTGTGACACTGAGCTTGGAGCAGTGTCCATTTCTATACTGTAGGTATCAAACATGAGCAAATGCTGACATCCTCTCTTTTATAATTTATGTTAAGAGGCAGGAATTTTACACATGAACTGAATAGTTGTTTGCAGTGAATTCATTGTCCTTGATACAAGCAGTGCAATTTCCCTTACACTGCTTTCCTGAAGGAACAGGTAAAGGATCCTATTTCAGATTATAAAAGGCAATTTATATTTTATTCAGTCTCCCAAGTAGTAAATGTTTTATTATTGGTTTAGAAAGAACTGGGAATGGTGACATAAACATAGAAAGCGTATATGAAAACAACTTAGATATCTATGGAGCAGTAACTTAATCTCATGTTCCATAGCTTTTCTTGTAAGGAGGAGGGGTAATAAAATTTAGACCATTTAAGAACACCCAGAGGGTGAAATTCAGCTCAGTTTATGTAACTGTAAACACACAATCATTAGGTGTCTATTTTAAGTGACTCATCAAAGTTAGACTAGGTTAGATGCACAAAGTTAGATGAAATAATTCCTAGGTGATGAAGGTATTTATAATCTCGTTTAATTTCAGCAAGACCTAAGAGTCCTGAGGGATGTATTTTAAAAATTCTGAAACACCAAAATGAGCAAATGAACACTTTCTGAGATTTTATAAAATCTCTTTATACTTTGGAATATAGGAGAGTGCATCTTATAAATATTTATTGTGTAGCATTAAAATCTGAACCAGCTGTCCGAGATGCCTTTATATTCAGTGGAAAGAAATAGGCATGTTTAGCACGAGTCACCCGCTCTATTTTAGATTTAACTTTAGGAGGAGGTGAGTTCTGCCTAGAGGTCCCTTTCTGTCCCATTAGGTATGGGAGGAACCTAGGTTCTAGATGAAATACATATATTTGTATTTATGTTTGGTCAGATTAATCTAGATGGCCAACTTAGATACCCAAAGTTAGGTGCAAATAATCTGACTTCAATTCCATACCTGTAGGTAACTAAATGCCGTTAAAATGTTGCCTGAGGATGTAAATCAAGAGAAGAAAACAAAACCAACAGCAAAATGGAGGTGTTTTAACATAAAGTGTCTTGCTATAATGTGGAATCTTCTGGTGTACGGTGTCCCTCCACAAGCCGAGGAAGTTTCAAGTAGTTGAAAGTAAAATACTCACTCTTCAGTAGGAAAATACCCTCCCAGGTAAAACAGGAGTAGACTTCAGAGACAAGGGCAACATTTAGTATCTAGTTTACACCTACGTGTTTTTTGGAATGAGGTGGGTAAAATGAGTAATTTCCCATAGAATTTTTTCTGTGCTTTGCTTTACTCCTTTCTCTACTTGTAACACTGTGATGAGAGCATCTACTTGGTTCGTGGGAAACAAAAGTTCAGTTCCCTTCTCTGCAAATAAAAGGATAAAAAAATAGTACTAGTACTTGTCAGAGGAACCAACAGGCTTATACAGCACATCTATTCTAATCCTTTCATTTGCACCTGTTCCATTTTGCGTGCTCATCATGAGGAAGAGAGTCATTTAAAAATGGGAATCTTCATTTTGTTCCTTTTATATGATGTTCTAATAATTCAGCATTTTCTCTGGCCATAAGGTGTGTAATGGGACTGGTCTGCCAGTAACTGGTTATTTGTTGATGAACTGTGGCGGTATTTGGAACGCTGGGGGAGATCTACTTTTACCCTAACCAGAAGACTACAAGGACTCATGGCACTGAGGAAACTGAGGAAATATGTACTTTACAAATGAGAAAAGAATAAAAAAGAAAGCAAAAAGAATGGAATTTTTAATATAACACAGCTTGCAAACCTAATCCTGATAGGAGAGGTGTGGTACAGAAATCTTGTATAGGTTTTACTGAATTGAACGATTAAGAATACTTTGGCTTCATGTCAGGTTATTTCACTGTGGGCCCAGTGCAGCCCCCCTACTCACACATACTTCTAAAAAACAGGCTGTAATCTGCTGTGCATTTTTGTGTGCCTGTCCTCATTTTTCAAGATGCTGAACATCATTTCCTCAAATGACTATCTGCATACTCCTCAGCTCTGGAAACATCGTCTGCTGTCTTCAGCTGGGCTACCAAAGAAAGAATCGGCATGGAAGCGGTGGTCACATTTGTTGGCTTTGATTTGTCCATGTCGTCACATTATGCTTTTGTCAAATGACAACCCTGTAGTTCAGAAAGCCAACAATGTCCAGAGACTTCAGTGATGCTTGCAGCACATTTGATGAAAATTAGTATAGGAAGAACTGTAATAAGGCATTTAGTTATCCAGTTTTTACAGGACACAAAACATCCTTGTCTGCTTCCATGGAACATACTGGTGGTGCCATATAAGGGTGATGAGACCATGTCAGCTGTAACAGAGCCTGCCTCAGCTCCTCATATAAACATATAAACATATCCCTTAAAGTTCTTTCCATCAGGTCTGGCTCTTTTTTATCTAGTAAAATAGCTTTTGTCAATCAACCATATTGTGGCAAACTCTCTCATATCAAAATACTATTTAGTTTCTTCTTTTTTAATGCCTTCATTATCTGTTAGGTTAACAAGTTTCTGCTGAGTTTCTTTACTTTGATCTTTCTTCTTTTTATCTCAGGCACTTTGCTTCTTGACCCCTTCCTCAGTTAGGCTGAGCTCAGCTTGGCATATATCTGTATAGTAAGGACTGCAGTGAATGGAGATGATCTTGAACTTGGTAATAGGGGTTCTGCTCTCAAGCAGAGCCAAAGCGGGGCAGAGATCAGTGCAACTTCGCTGCCCGATCATTCACCCAGCTTCTGAGGTGGGTTTTGTTGCTTCCTCTCAGCTTTTTTATCATGACTGATAACAATCTAAAATTGCCCTTCCCTCTATTTTACTGTTAAAATCCAAAATTGGTACTTGGATTGTAACAAGACACTACAAAATTGTTATCTTAGCAGCTTTACTGATGCAGAAATAATTGATGCTGTGCATTTTTTTAATGTCTATAATTGCAGAAATACATTGTACTAAAATGAATGCAAATTCGAAGACGAAGCATTTTTGGTGGCACTGCTTCCTTTCTTGGAGATATTCCGTGGAAGCAGCTACTGCTCTGTCCCAGAAGCAGTTGTTCTGAGCCTGTGCCTCTCTCCAGGGTTTCACATGAGTTCCCAGTCAACACGGGGCACACATTTCACATGCAGTGAAATGGTATGTCAAGAATTATTACCTTTAAGCAATTTCAGATACTTGAGAAAATTTCACCGTTGTGGCCAAGAACTCTGAGAACTAATTTACACCACAGTTTTCCAAATACATTAGTGAACACAAAGCATGTCACTAGTGCCTTTAAAAATCCACCACAAAAAAAGAATGAAAGGTACCACTGAGTGGCAATAAGTTATTAGTCTAACAAGGCCGACTGTTTTTAAAATGTTAGGCTCCCAAGTCTGTATTTAGTATTGGAAACTAGTAGCCTGATTTTCATTGCAACTAACCTTTTAATCAACTTTTTAAAATTTAACAGAGGCTACTATATTCTGAAAAAATTTCCATGGTGTTTATTTTAATTGATTAAATATGCACTCATATTTAACGGTTAGCAGCCTCATTTTAATTATCGCCATTTTTCAAAATCTTGGCTCAGATCTTTTCCATCATTAACTTTTATGACTCTATCTGTATCAAACACCAATAAATATGTAACTTAAGAATGTCTCTCTTTTAACTATGTTCATGACATCATGAGGTTTTCACTGTTGAATTTATGCCTGTGCTAGTGAAACACAATGCACATGTTGTCCCCCCACATCACTTGGAAATCATTCCTTGGCTGACATAAGTAGCTAACTGTAAGCCAATGGAAAGAAATCTTTAGAATATTCGTAAGAATTATCATGGCTAATGACAAAATAATAGATTAATAGACTCTCCCTGCAAATATGAGAATAGTCAGTACTTTCTACCAGTAAAGCGTCAACATTAATTTACAACATTAAGTGCTTTATGAAGCTCTTTGCATGACCATCACATTGCCCGAATTATAATGGAAAGATAAATTGAAGTTCAAAGAGAGTTTGATGAGTTCTGCTGTCATTCAGCAGTTCATTGAAATGCCTTATATTCCTGATGATTCTTTTCTTGCTACAGAATAGTACAAATTATCAAGCATATTCTAATAAACAACGATCTAAAAGGTTGGTTTTCTTAATGAAAAGCCCCACTGTAGGAAAAATTTTTTACAAGCATTTTCGGAGAAAAGCCAGTGAAGGGCAAAATGGGACCTGGCAAGGTGTCACTG
>NW_008824359.1:630756-635138 GCF_000699105.1 Pygoscelis adeliae | reverse complement strand
TTACAGTGTTGAAATCTACATCCGTGGGAATGACTCTCCTTAAATCCTGTCCACCATTTACTTCAGACCTTATTACATAGTTTAGGGAAAATTATTTTAAACATTATTCCTCTACATTAATTAATATCATAGACTGTTTAATAAACACAGTGTTTTATATAGGCGGAGTTCTTGGTAGCAGGCTGGCTAACTTGGGTTTATCAGACAGTTTAGAAGGATGACATTGTCACACTAAACTAGATACTTCCTTGAAAACTGATGTTTTCTATCAGTTCCAGTCATTGTGGAAAAACAGGTCTGTTTTAATATTCTTTTGCATTATAAAACCATGGATTTTCTGAGGTGTGACGAGGCAAATTTCTTTAGTCAAAGCAAAATTTGACTAAAGATTTTAAGGGAAAGAATCTCTCAGAGAAAGGATGTATCCAATTGGAGAGTAGTTGCTCTGGCAGAGCTCCCAGATTTATTACTATGATTGCATGCATTTTTGCATATACTGGTAGCCCTATGTACATCATTAATTGCAGAGATTATAGAATCTATATGCAAAGGGGTAATACCCCTTAGGCACCTAATTTCCATTGATAAACTGTTCTTGGTGCCTTTGAAAATCTTGCTTTCTGTCTTCCTCTCTGTTTATGCATTCCCTGACATAATCATGCATCTAATAAGAAAACATAAAAAGTGCAATACTGGGCCTGAGTATTTCAATATCATAACAGTTTAATAATCTGTGTTTTTGTGCACAGTAGTCAGCCGCTGACACTAGACACAGTTCTTATTTTAGAAACAACATTCCTGAAATTTCTGGTGTAGGTTTTTGGTGGGATTTTTTGGCTTTTTGTTGTTTAAAAACCCATTAGTGTTTGAGGAAAAATACCATCTGATGTTGCAATGAGGGGCTTCACCTTTCAGGGTAATGTTTAACCTTAAGTGTAAATGTATGCAAACAGAAAAGTTTTTCTGTAAGAACTCTGTAGATTTAGCCTACTGATCTTGTCAAAGAAGTAACCAGTGTGTATTTTCATCATTTTCTTAATTCATTTCTGCTTAGCAAAGTTCTGCAGCATTTCTGAAGCAAAAAACTGGAAAGGACTATTGAAATCCTTAGGACCAGAGTCCTGCCTGCTATCACAAGCAACTGTTTTTTCTTATGCTAGTTATAAATGTATTAAACTAGGCTCTAAAAATGTTTAGTTTTGGTCCCTTAGATACCACCATTCCTCTGCAAAGGCTCATAGACTGATGCATAATTTCCAGTCTTCAGCCTTGATGTACCTTTGCTTTATTTTGGGCCTGTAACAACATCATCCTTAAGCTTGTATGGCTCTTTTCTCTTCCTGCGGATTTACAGGGATCAGTCATAGCCCTTTCAGACTTTTCTAGGATAGAAGTGTCAGGCTGCTTTGTCCCTTCTTGAAAAAACACTTTTTGTTTCCATATTGATTTGAATAGTCCTTCCATTCTCATCTAGTTTGAATTCATGTTTGCTGAATATGGGTAACAAGAAGTGCTTAGAATATTCTACATGAGGTCACACCAGTACCAGGGAAAATAGTTAGTAATTACTGTTCTATTCTAATAAGTAATAGGTAATACATCCCTATCACTAGTACAATTACTTTCACTGATAGAGCCTAAGATGGTAGGTGCTCTCCACTTATGCCACAGCTCAGTATTCACAGTTATCCTGCCTGTAAACTATATAAATCATTCCCTTCCTCTCTTTTTTTCCCCAATATACAAGTTTCTAGCTTAAAGCAGAAGTTCCTCCTATCTGTTCTTAAATGAATGACCTTTCCTTTTGTACTACTGAAATTCATGCTATTCCTAATGTTCTAGTTCTTAAGATCATTTAGTTCCTTCCTGGGTGATCTTCTAATCTCTTCTGTGTTGACTATAGGCTAGATCCACGGAAAGATGTAGTAGGATTCAGTCAAAATTTTAGGTTCACTGTTTTTGCTGAGTAGCTCACTATCTCTGATGGCATTGTCATTGCTAAGTACCTCTCTGTGTCGCTAGAAAGTTCCACAGCAATTATATTCCTGCATGTGCCCCAAGCTTTGATAGTGAGAATTGAGGTTGATGTCAATTTAATTTTCACACCAAACTTAACAGTATCTTTCTATCAACTCCTTTCTTCGCTTTCTTTTTTTTTACTGCAGTCATACTTCCCTCTGGAGTTTTGGCAGTTCTCCCTTAACACTTCCAAGATCTAACTTTTTTTGCTGATCTGCTCCTTTTTCTTATTCATTGTTAATGTTCTGCTTATTTTAATAGTATTTTCTGACAAGGTTGTTTATTCAGTTAGGCTTGGAGTTCTTCCTTTCAAGTTTTTTCCCCTTGTTTAATATGGAAATTCCAAAGTGGTATTTCAGTAAAGAAGTTACATTCTTCTTCCACATACTTAAGATCATGCTCTTCATTTGAATTTTTTCCCTGAGAACAGTTCTTTTTTCATAAATGCTTGTCGGTGGCTGAACATTTCTCAGTTTCCTAGGAATACTAATCAATAATCTACCTATATTCCTTCCTTCATCAAATCTTTATCCTCCTCCTTTGGAAGAAAAAAATCTCTGAAATTCCACTAGAAAAATCACTGGAAATAACACCACTTTCTTGGATGTTTTCCCTAAACTGACATAATCAAGGCCTCTTCCAGTATGAAACCAGCAGAATCATTGCTCTTCAGTATACATAAAAATGAATTTTCAGGCTTCCTCAGATTCATATCTCATATCCTTACTTTGGCAAACATCGCATACTTTTGTTCACTGGATACACTTTGATGACAAAATATAATGGCTTTAATGTCTTATTAAATATTTCTTGGTAAGATGCTTCCCAGGTTTTTAGACCTGACCTCTCCTGGAGTTGAGAGGAATCCCAGCGTTTTTCCTCCCTGCTTTTCTTCGGTCCTCAGGTCATGGCATTCCATTTAATCTTGCAGTTCTTTGTATATTATCTTCATGTCTCCTTGGACTCTACTCTCCCAGGCTACACCTACACTAGTAAACTAAACAGAACTATGGCAACTGGGTCTTACTTTTTCTCACAGCTAAATAGCACAGTCAACAGCATGTTTTTAGCCCAGCCCAACAAGCACTTTCCCAAATAATGCCCAGGCACCACTTCAGACTTATCTCAAGGCAGGAATCATTCCCAATCCATATATTGCATGTAAGCACTTTGGTGACATGAGAGAATTTAACTTGATGGACATGGACTGTACCACGACCCTTGGCCTCAGAGCCAGAAAGTGATCCTTGGCCCATTTCATTTTTTAGTACAAACAAACGTGATTGTCCTCATCACCCTTTTCCCCTGGAACTAGTTTCATTTCTGTTCTTCTTTGCCAGACATTTTCTGTTTGTGTCTCTTTCTTATTTTCCACTACAGCAAATCTGTTTGTCAAATCAGTCTTTCTGTAGTAAGGAGTGTCTTCATTTCTCTTCATGAAAGTTACTATCTGCATTTCTGGCCATCTTTAGGTGTGTGAATATCTGAGCAGCCCATTCACTCTCCTAACTTCTCTGATCTGTCCCTATTTGAACATCACCTTTCCACTCCTCAGACTTTTTTCCCCTTATATTCTATTTTTTAAAACACATAGCTTTATTCAGGTCCCCATCCAAAGACAATATACATTCTAGCTTTCTGGACCTACTCTCTCCTAACCATCATCATCATCTCTCTCTAGACCCTAACTTTAAAGAAATAGGGAAAAATTCCTATCCAAAGTAGCCTGTTTGTGGTCTATTTGACTGCTGACCATTTGGTGTTTCAATCTAATCCTACTTCTGTGTTGTGGCTGAGTTAGAAGTCCATCAGCGGTGATTAAAGGCAGAAAGCTTCCAGCACAGACTCAGCTAAGAGCTGAGATGGAAATGTTAAGCCCATGTGTAATTTCATTTCAGAATAATTTTTTACCGAAGTATAAAGTCATGGGAAAATTTCAAACACTTTCCCAACATAAATCTCAGATAACTGAAATTCAACATTAGGCTTGATATTAATCCCATGAAACGGAATAATAAAAATGCTAACATCTGAATTTCTAAGCACAACTGCCATTTCAAAGAATTGGACAAGTTTTACATTCTCGGCTTTACCCGTTTCAAACTCTACCATCCATCACCAAGGAACCTGATTCTACACTCTACGTTCTTCCATAATCTACATTCTACACTCTTACTTGGATGCATCGGGAATTATTTCACTTAAGATACAGGAAAACAAATGTCTATCAATGTAAGTCTGTTGAGAGCAAATTTTATGTGAGAGCATAATTGAATCTTTGAAATTTATTTTCTAGCCCCACTAGAATCATGCCTCATGAATTAGTGTTCAGTCTAAAAGATGGATTTTTATAGAATATAAAG
>NW_008824359.1:625837-630614 GCF_000699105.1 Pygoscelis adeliae | reverse complement strand
AAATGCTAGAAGCTACAAGGAGGAGTTATATAATTACCTTCCTCTGAAGGAAAATCCTTAGCTTACATGCTTAAGCATGAAAATTTGGATCATTTCAAAACTATGTTGTCTGTGATGTAGTGTCTGCAGGTAATCTAGGTGTCTAAGTTTCCGTTACAGTCAGTGGAGATCTACATGTTTATTCAGATGCCTAATCATGAGTGACCGGTGCTATTGGAGATTCCTTATGTCACTGAAGTAATGGCAGTTATGATACAGTATCTACAAGAGGTTCTTACCCTTTTGGAGAGGCAGCTGAAAACCAGACAAGATACTCTAGTATGTGAGATGACTGAACATGTTCAAGTTTTGACAAATACATAAATTACATCCTTTCTGTATCCTTGTATTATTATATCTGCCTGTTTCGGTCTCTTTTGTTTGTATTTAGATCACCAGCTCAGCCAAGGAAAGAAGTATTCTTTTTTTGTCTTTGTAAAACACTACTGTGGTAAGGTCCCAGTCCAGCTAGAATAGGACATCCGAGAGATATGCTAAACCAAGAGGTGCATAAATGAATAGACTTAAAACAGAGGTCTCCAAAGCTACCTGTGGATCATATTTAATACTTGTTTTTATTTAGTTAGTTTAGGTTTTACATTCAGATTTATTGCCAACTTTCAAATTCACTGAAAGCAAGATTAAATAGACTTGGGCATCTAGTATCATTTTTTACTCAGTGGTTTATCTTGTCTGACCTTCAGTTGCTAATCAAGAAGGGTGCAAATCTCCTGTAAGATTTGTCTCTTATCTCCAACCTCCATCACGCATACAGATGTCCTTGATACCCAAAGAGCTGAAAATAAAATTGGATGGCTATGTTTCAGGAACTGTTTCCACACACAAGCACCCCCAAATGTCTTCTTGTACTGCAAGAAAAGAAGACTCTCAGTGCTTTTCATCTTTCTCTATATTTGTAATTGGTTTGTGTGCCTTTATCTTATCTCTTCTTATCTCCTCTTCAAAGCAAACAATTACAGTCTCTTCAGTCTCTCTCAGATTGGAATATTTTCCATGGCTCTGACCTGCCTATCTCTGATCCTTCTCAGTTTCCACTATATGTTCTTTGCACTGGAACCACAGGAACTGAATAATAGCTCTGTTTGCTTCTATTATTATTATTGTTACTGTTGACAACATACCATTGTTTGCATTACTATAATACTGTATAATATTTTGACACTGTTCTCCATTCTCTTTCTTCATTGTTACTGCTTTGCTTTTTTGCCACCTCTACACATTGACCACAATTCTGAATTGCTTACAACTATGTGCACATTGTCTGCCCACCAAATCCTTACCATTACAGTGGAATACATCTTATCTGAACTTACCATCTGAACATTGTAGGCCTGAAGTCTACATTAGACTAGGAGACAGTGCACAAGCATTGCATCATGAGCTTAGGGAATGGGCAGAGGGTTATTTCAGGAAGCCACACAGTAAAGCAGTCTGAGGTTATGCGTGGTTTAATGCAACAGAAGTGGCCATTTTAAGGAGCTGAAGTGGTGTGAGAATCTGCTAGGTTGTTCTCGCAGAGGAGTTCTTGATAGGATAGTGGATTACAAGGGCTTAGTGAACAGGAAGATAAAGAGAAGATTTCAACAGTCTAACACTAAAGCAAGACTTAGCAAAATGCTAACTATGAGGAAGAAGAAGTAAAGATAACATTGGGATAGGGTGGGATATAGGTGATGTGCTGAAACAGAGAAAATACAAAGAATAAATGGAAGAATAACACTAGAAAATAAAATCCTTTAAGTGCAATTGTGGCAATGAAAAAATCAAACAGAGATGCCGGATACAAGGGGGAAAGATGGTGAAAGGTCAAGGAATAGAAAGGCAAATTGTAGAGCAGTCAGCAGAGAAGTAGCTGCTGAGAGCATCAAATAAGAACAAAGAGGCAGCTTCAGTATTGAGCCAAATCCTCATATCAGATAGAGTAACAGAACTCCATCATTGTCAACCAATTCATTCCTGCAGATGAAGTGACTCTTAGTGTTACATTTCTTTAAGAAACCTGTCCTGTTTCATTAAACTGTCATAACTGGCATGTTGATATGTCGAGGGTTTATGCCAAAAAGTATAATTCAGAAATCTTCATTCTTGCCAACTAAATAAATATTTAGATGTTTTATTTAACTTGATTAAGCATGTTTTCAAGGAACTTAAAAAAAATTAACTTCTGGAATTTTTCCTTCTCTTACTAAATAACATTTGAACTAAATAACATCTCAACAACAGGATGTTCCCTTTTCTTTTCTGAGCCCCAGCTGCTATTGAAAGATGAACTTTAACCTATTTTTGCAGTTTATACCTTATCTTAGCGTTAAATGAGGTTTGGTTTCATTTGGGTGAGGAGCATAATGAATCACTACATTGTTAGCAGAGACAGTCATACACAAACATAAAACAAAATGCTCCATCTTCAGGGAACCCTTTATGTAAAGGAGTTTTAGCTTAAGTGGCAATTGTTTGCAACCCATTACTATTCAGAGACACATCTTTCAAAGATGTCATGGACTGATTTTCAAACCCTCAGACACCAAAACAGAAGCTGTATACAGAAGGAATTCAGTGCCCAATGTGAGAATCTGACCACATAATTTGATACTTAAAATTGGAATCATGACACGATGTCACTCTAGCCCCTGTGACATCATCAAATGTGTAGGCAGTGCCAATAAGGGGTAGCATGCTTATTTCCAACACCATTCTTTCTGACTGTATAGTGGAGTTAACAAAAATAACATGGTTTTACTAATAAAAATGTACTAATATTGGAAATAAATTTTAACCAAAACTTCAGATTTGGAAACCCCTTGATTTTGGCAGAAGTCCGTATTAATCAATGCATGGAAGTGCGTATCTATAGACAAGTGAGGAAATAACCATTCCACATGCAAGATGTTCACAGTAGAACTCCTAGTTACTACGTGAAATAACAGGGACAAGTTAGTATTCTGAATAAATACACTTCTCTCATGCCGATTTATATTCCATCAAGGTCATATTCCACCAAAAATGAATTTCAGTTGCAAACATATAACTCTTACTAAAGTGGATTTTAGGAGCCGCATTTCCTTCTTCAGCAACACAATAACAAAAAAAAAAAGTCTCATCCTAGTTAGAAGACTGCTACTTTTTTCTTTTCTAATCCAAACTGATAACTTCTGGTAACATATACCCAGTGCAAGCTGTTGAACTCATTCTGCTGAGAACAATTAATTCATTTTTGATTATGGCCGCATGCAGGGGTGGATTTAGGCATACATACTTCACTGACGCACCACAGACCCACAATAGAAAGTATAGATGACAAAAATAGCCTTTCTCCTTTCCTCCATTCCTCCCTCCTTCCTCCCCTCCTCCTCCTCCTCCTCCTCCCTTCCTTCCTTGCTTTCTTCCTCCCTTCCTCCCTCCCTGCCTCCTTTTTTCCCTCCTTCCCTCCCTTTTGCTTATTAATGCTATATTTTTACCATTACCTATTAGTTGCTTATCAAGTATAGAGGTATCTTGTATTGAAAAGTTGCATTCTTAACTGAATGAAAGGAGTGAAAGAGCACTGAGAAAGAAATAAGAGCTCATATATAAGCTAGAATTATGCTATAGGGATATAAAGTCCTTAAAAAGATAATAGAGTAGAACTGAAATAAGGACTTCAAACAGAGGTTTCTGCAATAAAAGCACTATGTGAAGAGGATAATATTTGTCACTACGATTTTGCTGGACGGAAAAGGAGTAATAAGAAATTAACAAAGAACAGGGAAGAGAATACTTACCAGTAAACTGAAAAATTCATGAAGTACAGGCAAATGCTTTACTTAAAACAATACATTAAAAATGTTTAAGATTTGACAGCACATTTCAGATGAGTTGTACCTGTGAAGAGGAAGTATGTACCTGCACCACAACGTTGCCCCAGATAAGTAAGTATGTGAATATTTGATGTAATAATTAAACATATCCCAAATATCTGTCTTTAAAATATGAATTTGATTTCTGTCAGTTGTATGTTAATCTAGGCTGCTATACTGAGTTTAGAAGGGAACACAGACAGAGGGTAAAAAGACCTTTCTTCTCAGAGGACTTTTCTAAAATCAAGAATTTTTGTTATCTTCAGTAGAATTGTGCTATTTAATCAGCAAAATACTCAGGTGTATGTGTAAGCTGAAGATATTTCAATAATAGAATGCAAAGCCTCTTTAGGGATAAAAGGCAGGTTTTTTTCTCAAATCTCTGTGACTCTTGGCCTGTCCTAGAATTTAAAATTACAACCACTACAATAATGTTTCTAATTTTGAAAACATTTTTACCCTGGGAAGGGTAATCCTTCCCCCTTCCTGGGAAGGAAACTGAACCCACTGCTCATTAAGGCTATATTTACGAAGGTGACCAGAAAGTGAAAAGCCTTTGATGTCAGTACCAGTAAGCTGAATGACATGTCCCCTTCCTTTCTAACTTTTCAGAGCCTCAAGCCTAACAGGTGCAGTTCATCATCCAGTAATGAAATTTATAACCTGGTCCATATATAGATTAAAGTTCAGTTCTCACCTGACAGCCATATCTGCTATCACTCTTGTGGCTTCATACATTTCATTATCATTTCTGGTAATGTAACCTGGTCCATATATAGATTAAAGTTCAGTTCTCACCTGACAGCCATATCTGCTATCACTCTTGTGGCTTCATACATTTCATTATCATTTCTGGTAATGTCATGCAAAAAGTACTGACT
>NW_008824359.1:613022-624154 GCF_000699105.1 Pygoscelis adeliae | reverse complement strand
ACGTGTAGATGAGGCGCTTAGGGACATGGTTTAGTGGGCATGGTGGTGTTGGGTTGATGGTTGGACTCGATGATCTTAGAGGTCTTTTCCAACCTTAATGATTCTATGATTCTATGATTAATTATCTAACATTAGGAGGAAGCTAGTAGTGAGGGCTTCCTATGCTCTGTAAGGCAAGTTAGTCCGTTTGTGATTCTATTCCCTATTGCTAATGTGAAGACAATTTTTTTCCCCTAAGGAGAACAGTACTTTGAAAAGGCTCAGGAATGATCTAGTAAAATTCCATGTAATATTGTGTAGAAATTTGTGTTGCACAATACCAATCAGTTAAAACTATCAAATTGATGGATCAGCTCAGACACTGAGTGAAGGAGACCTGACAGACTCTGACTTTGAGCGATTATTGAACAGCTCTCAAAAGCAGAAAGAAAAATGAACTGCTCAGAGTGGTGGAAAAATGAGCTCCCAAAACAACTGGAAAAGATTTAAACATTACTCCTCAGTGTATTTGTGAGCAGCAGAAGCCAGCAAAAAGAAAAACATCAAGGCAGTAGTTCTATAAATGATAATTCTTATGTTCAAAGCTTCCATTTAATTGCAGTGCAGAAGGCTAAGTATTTAACTGTAGTGTGCCTATTTGAGGAACATGGTATTCTGTAGACAATTAACATGTGACAGATAAATATTTGAAAAGAAAGAATAAAAAAAAGAAAGAAACTGTTTCTGTGTTGATGAACTCAGCTTGTAAGTCTGGAAAACAAATTGAGTCTCTGAGAAGTGGCCAGATGCGGAGATGAGGAAAAGCATCATAGAAAGCACAGTGGTGGTGGGAATTAATTTTGGGAAAGCAGTTGGAATTTTGCAGGCAGAGGTAGCATCCTGTGTACATGAAAGCCTGTGGAGACAGCATGAGCTCTGGCAGCATGAAGATGATGGAGGGTTGAAACCATGGGAGACATGAAGCAAAAAGGTGCACAGATTTTCAAGTTGGAGTTCTCAAAAACCATGGTTCACTGAACCACTTATGTCATGACACTCCACTGGAATACAATATTTTGGCAGGGCTGGCAATACTGGAACATTACAACCTGGACAAGAAGGGTGAAAAAAATGCCACTGTTTCAATGGGAGTGACTGGAACAGCAGCATGTAATTTTTCTACAGGAAATCCCTGGATTGTCATTGTGAAGGTAGATGGGTTATTTCTTAGTCTTACTTTTTTCGCAGATGCACTGAACATCTGTACCAGAAACAGTGTTATTAGTACTAAAAGAGACAGTAGAAGATCAATCTTCTAGTGGTGAGCTTAGAAGGGAGCATTTGAATGGAAAGTATGGATAAATAAGAAATCGGAATAAAAGAAAAAACATGGGGAAAATGCTGTTTTAGAAATACACTTCACCATGTCACCCTGTTGGTGAGAGAGAATAAAGTAGAGGTTTGCAACACCTTTGTAGGAATCTCTCGGCAGAATTCAAAACTGAATTTAGAGATCCCAACCTACCACAGTTCAAAAGTACATTTCTTTGCCTAGGGACAAAACAAAATGAAGGAACTGGGAAAGTTTAGTACTTTGAAAGGAGAGGGTGAATAAAAGGTTCAAAAGAATTGGTACATTTCTTCTTAGTGCAAAAAGAAGACAGACCCTTTGCCCAGGAATATACTCAAAAGAACTAAATAAATATGTAAAAAGGAAACATTTTCCACTACCTACAAGCAGAGAAATTCTGGAGGAGATGGCTTATGCCAAATATTTTTCTACTCTTGATGCCTCAGCAGGCTTCTGGCAGCGGTTCTTAGACAAACAGAGTGTATGTTTATGCACCTCCAACACCTCCTTTGGGAGACACGGTTTCCTCCAATTGCCATTGGGTTATAGTTAGCACCATAGGTGTTTCGCCAGAAAATACAACCATTTTTCTCTGATGAGGGACATGCTAAGACCTAAACAGATGACACTGTGATCTGGGAAACACAGTAGAAGACTAAGACCAATGTTTTCAAGGAGCTCCCAAAGAACCAGAAGTGCTGGGCCTTGACCTGAATGAGTAGTAACAAAAAAAAATGTGAACACTGTGTAGTGGGTATATTTCTTAGAAAAGAAAAGAAGAAAGAAGGAAGAAAAAGGGGAGAAAGGAAGGCAAAAGGAAGGAAGGAAAGAAGAAAGAAAAAGAGAAGGGAGAGAGGGATGGAAGGGAAGCTACACAAGGATTCTTTGGAATATAAGCAACCTAGTACCGAGCATAGGTGCTTCCATAAACTGTCTGTATTGTTGTCTTGCAAAAGTCATTGAGTGAAAATGAGATGCAAAACTCAATAAAGAATCTAAATGAGTTAATTGAAGGGGCCCTTATCCTAAGACAATGCAACAACAAGCACAAGATAAAATTTCTGGTGGATGTGTCCAGTGAAGGTGTTATCATGTTCCTCTCTTAACAGTACTGTCAAAACATTTGACCAGTCTCCAGTGACAGAAAAAAGAAATCTCAGTATCATCAAGCAGAATCATAGAATCATAGAATCATATAATAGTTTGGGTTGAAAGGGACCTCTAAAGGTCATCTAGTCCAACCCCCCTGCTGTGGGCAGGGACATCTTCAACTAGATCAGGTTGCTCGGAGCCCCGTCCAACCTGACCTGAATGTTTCCAGGGATGGGGCAACCTGTGCCAGTGTTTCGCCACCCTCAGCATAAAAAATTTCTTCCTTATAGCTAGTCTAAATCTAATATATAATGCATAATATACTATATAATATATAAATAATATAATATATACATAATAACTTCTATAATAACTATAGAATATATAATTAAAGGTTAATGGATTTTCTGTATTTATATTAGTATTAGCAAAGCCATTGTTGGCATTGCCAAAACAGGCATGGCAAAACCAGTTCCTCACTGGGAAAGACAAGTGTAGGAAGGAGGGGGTTCAGTTTCAGATGCGTGATTTGATGCAGCTTCCTCTGTGCAGCTGTGGAAAAAAGTGTAGCAAAGTGAAGTCTGAAGACAAACTTTGATAAAATAAATTGTTCTTTCTAGAATCAAATCTAGACTCTGAATGTCAGGAGAACTCCTACAGCTAAGACTTTACAAAAAAGGAAGTGTAAATGCACAGTATGGCTAAGAAACAAATTTGAAGCCCAAATTTTATCAGTTTAAGAGGCTCAGTTAGAGTGTTAGATGGGTTTTCTGTTTAATGGTATTCATATGACAATCCCTAAATACAACAGCAGAAATGTTACAAAGTTGCACACCTTTATACTGAAAAGAAAGGGATCAGTGAATGTACCGCTACAGTACTGTGGAGGCCATCAAGACATGCCATATGTACCACAAATACAGGACACCATAGCATGTGTTATGGAAAAGGAGTGATTAAAAATGCTTTCCCCTGCTGACTCCCAGTTATATGCTGGCATTAATTTACTGTGCTCAATTTCCTTAGCTTTTCTAGATTCTACAGGTGACTGTGACCATCAAATCCATTTTCATTATAAGTGATATGTGTATGATGTGCCATGACTTACGAGTGAGGTTTAAGCAGTTTGAAAGCAAGCAATACCTGTACTCAGTCCTGAGCCCTGGTCCCTGCTACATGTATTATGTTTGCATTTAATCCACATGTGCAATACATACATAGCTGAAGCTAGGACTTCGTACTCCCAGATACATGTCCCCACATGCACAGGAGTTGTTTCGTTATTTACTTGTTCAATTTTCTGGCTCTACAAACTTCAAATCGTGGCTACATAATAGTCCAGGTTGATCAGAAAGGCTGCTCCCAACCAGAATTACATGTAGCCTTATGTAATAGTCTTATAAGTGTCTTACGTAAGACACTTATACATAGTATCAAACCCTCTCTCATGATGGCAAAGCAGGAAACTTGTTCATCTATTTCTCAAGCAAGTGCTGTAGTTCCAGTGGAAATGCAGCTGTTCCAGAGTACAGTAATGCACCCAAATACATAACTTCTTCATGTACGTGTGAGGAGGCAGTAGCCTGTTAATACTGCAGCTGGATTGAAGTCCATGAAGGACAGAACATCAAATGATCACGCCTTCATCATTTGATTGGACTCCACTGTACAAGGCCCAGAGCATCCTGATCTAGTGTGAGGTTGGACTAGATGAGTTTTAGATGTCCCTTCCAGCCAAGTTTATTCTACTATTCTACTATTCTACGGTTGCTAAGGCTTCCACATCATGTCAGAGACTTCCCATATCCATAATATATGCACAAATTATCTCTCCATACAAAATTAATTCAGCATATCGGAAGTATTGTCATACTTCCTACATTTCAAAAGACCATCGATTCAGTCCATACACAGTATGTTTGATGAATGTATGAAGTAGTGGACTTTGTGAATACCCAGTCCGTGCATGAACGTGTGACACCTTCAGTTTATCAGTCATTCTTTACATATATGAACTGCACTTACTCTGTGTTCTACAAAGAATCTGTGCGTGTTGTTTTTCACTTCTAGGTAGTACCAACGTATGAACATGCAGAACATCCTAAACCAATGGCAAGATTTTTAGGAAAGAAGACATAATTGGCAAAATTCATTAAATGTATGACAGCTCCAGCTAGCTTATTTCATCAGCGTTAATAAATGCTCTGCATTTTCCTCAGTAAGCCATGAAACTTCATTTCAGTAATGGTTAGTTACCAGATGCTGATGACATTTTTATCTCCTTTAGAGAATTTTCCCCTTACTAGATTCTCCTAAGAAAAAGGATGTGAAATGTCCAGAAATAGTTCCTTTATAAATATAATTTCACCATTTTTAAAAATAGTTTTTAATATTGGTATTTAAGTTTTTTTAAGGGAATGATGAACAAACTTAATGGTCTCTGGCAATACCTAGTGCTTCAACAGTGCTACCTTACCATGGTGAGCACCAAGGCCCAAACTGCCCTATTTCCGAGTAATGTGGACTAAAGGAAGAAAAAAAGAGTTCTTAAAGGGAAAGAAACATGGAACACAGCACTCACCTCAGATGGCTTGATCCAAAGACAGTTGGAGAACTTCCATTTAGCTGTTTGGTTTTAGATTAGGACCAAATCTGTGCAAATTAGAGATATACAGCATATACCAAAGATTGGAGCTACTTTCAGTGTAGAACATCAGGCAGTAAAGTTTGATGTTTCTGTCATCCTTTCTCCTTTCAAATCTGCACCAATACCCTCTGCCTCTCTTTGTCATATAGAGTGCAAAAGGTGCAAAGATGTAACACCTGCAATACAGTCACCAGGCTTCAGAGTGGTTCCATCTCCAAAGTCTTCATTTCACTTCCAAGAGATGCACTCAGAGGAGAGTGGGACTTAGCCAAAAGTAGTTGAGAAACACAAAGAATTAAATGAGATAATACGATTTAAACCAGTTTGGTCTGGAAGATAAACTGTGTTCTGATGTCAAAGCCCACAATTTCACAGAAATAGCTGAAATAAGAACTTTTGTTGTCTAACTCCGTGTGAATATTGACTTCTTCCAGTGAGCTGAAAGCATGGGGATTCTTTGATGATTGAATAGATAAAAGTAGCGTGTGGCACTTTGTGGCACCTGTTCTGAAAAAAATGCTGTCCCTTGACTAGGTAATACAGCAATATAAACCTGTCACAGTAGAGTGGTGCACCCATGTTACCTGCATGCTTATGGGCTGAGTCATAACTTATGTAATGTGTTTATGTCCATGCAACGTCGTATTAATACAGTCAGCCTCAGCTTGAGCCCGAATAACCACCTGTAGCCAGTGAGGAGACACAGGGAAAATAGGGAAATAGCTAACAAATCTCTGAATGCTGGGCACTCAAGAGCTCTATTTATCTGCAGCAATAAGTGAACAAATAAATAGATTTTAAGTAATAGTTAAAACCTCTTGATATTTGAATGCAGAAAGGGATCAAATGCTATGGGCAAAAATATGATATTTTTGTACAGTCTCTTTGGTAGAATCATACTACAAAGTAAATCATACATATATGATTACATATCACAACACATTGAGGCAGCTGTGGACACAAAAGTAAACAGAAACCTATGTTGCTTTTTGGAAGTAAAAAATAATAATCTCCTATTCGTTGTTTTATTGTATCTGTGATTGGTATAAGCCCAGGACAGAAACCAAAACGGAAAAATCTAAGAAATGCTTTCTTCGTGATGCCTCCAATACTGATGAATCCACGAAAGAAATTTCTGCAAGAAATCTCTCTGAAATGGCGTTCCTTTGTTAATGTCATCAGACAAAATCCTAATTACAAGGAAGATGTCTCCCATATTGGAAAGTACGCCCCATCGTACATCAGTGCTTACCATTTGGTTGAACTGACGTTAGGAGTTACATGGTCATAGTGCATCCTGGGAAATGTAACCCAACTATGAAGTCCAAGAGAGAGGGTGTGCAGAAATAAGAGACTTTAAAGATAACTACCGTGATGCATGGTAACATGGTAACGTTTCAGGGGAAAAGAAATTACCGCTTAGCTGAGCCAAAATTTGATTTTTGATTCAACAAGCTAAAAGGAAATATTTTGATTTGGGAATGTCAAAACATTTCCATTTGATCAGATACATGAAAATTAAATTTACTGAACAAAATGTTCTTAACTATTTCCATAGTAATTTTTTTTTACTGCAGTTAGCTTTGATAGATATGAGTAGAGAAAGAATTCAAACTACTAGAGTTTCTCATTACATAAAACCAGTCTTTTATACCAATATACATATTCATAAAAAGGTTTTTTGTTTGTTTGTATTTTAATCAGGTTTATCTTCTTCATAGGTTTATCTTCTTCATTCAGATAAATGTTATCATCTTATTTTCATATTTTTGCTATTATTAGCAAACAAAAGAAATTGAATCTAAAAATAAGGAAAAAAAAGAATTATACAGAGCTTACTTTCAACATGAACATGACCTGATTTACCAGAATATTGCAAGTAAATGTAAAATTATTTTTAGAAAGGTATATGACAAATTTTGGTACAACAAAGGAAAAAAAATGTTAAACTTTCATTCTCCTGCCTGTAAAGGGAAGATGTCCAAATTGCACAATACTCATTTTCTCAAGTACTCATACCCTTAAGCTTCTCAACATCTATACTGAAAGCATGCTGCAGTGATCATTACTTCCAGCTATAATTTATGCATTGTAATCGTTCCTATGTAGATGTGGGAAATTTATTTGAATACATTGTTAGAGTCTGTAGCTGAGGGATTTTGCTTTTAAAACTCTGTTAACGAAAAAAAACAATGAACTGGAAGAGCGACTTATCTCCAGTATATGCTCAGTCTTCTGCCTTCAGGGACTCCCAGCAACCAAAGCAGAGCATTGTCTGGAGCGCAGTGAGGATCTGGGACTCTCACCTTTGGACCTTTGGCAATTTGCTCTGAGCTTTCTAAACCGTTTGCCTCAGCTGCTTGCTACAGACTATATAAATGGAGGTCCAAGTCAGAAGGCTCACTCTCCCTCTGAGGCGGTAGGGAAGAGGTGAAGAGGGGAGGGAAGGAAAAACAGAGGAAAAGAAAGAGCAGCAAGAGGGTTCGGGGCTCACCATGGGCCCTGTGCAGCTCTTGCTGCTCTTGCTGCTGCTCAGCAGTGGTGTTCTCACACGTAAGTACTGCCTTTTATGATAGTGCTTTTTGCTGCTTTATTTATGAACCTGTTAAAACAACAATAATGCAAAAATCAACAGGACAATGGCTTATAGAATTAGAGTAAGTGTGGCAAAGATACCATCTCTTCCCTTTGTAGGACTGGGCGATCATAGGACGATCCCTACGTAGAAAAAGTCACAAATGTCCCCTGCTGTCTTTTGATCAGATTTAATGTATTTTGCAACTTGTAAGGAATTCACATAATTTATTTTGACCTAATAGTTTTTCGGTAATGCTGTCCTTTTAAACCCCCATGGAGATGCTGTAGCTCGGGGATACCATACAGACTTGTCCCAGCTGTTGCTAGCCTATTTTGTGGCAAATGTGAAGACAGAGAGCAATAAAGCAAAATGTATTTGGCTGGCAATACTGACATTTGAAATACAATTTTGTGTTAAAGTGATGTAGTCATCAGTAGTAGTAGTAAAAGAAGTAGGCCAGTAAAGTTTTTTTCCCTAAGATTAGAAAAGGCAGCCTAGGTCAATATGGTGCTGTGGATTGTGAGCTATCCTTGCTTCCCAAGAAGTGGCTTTTTAGCAGCCAACACTGTTGTGTTACTTAAGACTTCAGGAACCTTAAGGGGGAAAGTGAGTCTGGAGCCAATTATGCTGGTCGGGTTTTATATGCAGATCGAATTCATCATAAATACACCTTTCTTGAACCAATATTCTGTTGTTGACTGATGTTATACAATTTTAAAGGATGCACTTGTTTCTAATGGTTATTAATAATGTTATATACTGTTACTATTGTAATAGTAATAGTAGTATTACTGTTGCTATTGCTGTTACTGTAACTAATGTTACACTCTATTTCTATAGAGTGGTCAAACTTAGAATTCCCAGAATGAAAACTTGGAACGTGTGCAGAGAATATTGTGAAAAGTGCTGGCATTCACATGTGATATCCTGAAGAATGACATACCCTCAAATGAATGCAGCAAATTTACTAGATTATATTTTATTTTATTTTATTTTATTTTATTTTATTTTATTTAAATTGAGTCATATGGGACATACCTAAGACAGATTGGAGCAAATGATTCTTCTTAACTTGAATAGGCTTCCAAGCAGTGGAAGCCAATCTTTTCCTCCAAAGAATGAACTCTCAATATTCAGAAAAGATTTAATAGCAGAGAATTGTAGTATTAATCGTCAAAGTTGTCCTTTTTTAAATGTACAAAAAGCAAAATATAGCCATTCATCCATTATGCAGTATTTTTGTGTGCTCAAATAGACTAAAATTTTAAAGAAATCTGTGTTATATGGTACATTTCATGTGTCTACCTCTACATTTTGTGCCCATCATTTATAAACTTTCTATTTCACATAACATAGGCCTTTTAAAAATACTTGTTAACCTAGAATATGATCCTTCTCAGTTTAAATCAAAATAATTTAATTTAGTGACTCAAAGATCCTATTCTGATATCTTAGTTCACAATATCAAGGCAACTACTGTAACTCCCTTTAGATTTGACTTTGTACTGTCAATGTTAATAGTAGCTTTGTTTTTTACATCAGTGTGCCATACTACACCAAAAGTTGGTATGAATTAAAAAGGTCTTACAATGAATATGTAGTATTTCCATTTATATTTCCATAGCCCTTTTTTTATAGCTATGAACTGCTTTTCCAGCTTTTAATTCTTGGTTTTATTCTTTGCAGAAGAAGAAACGCCTGAAAGTGGAAATCCAGGATGTTCAAGTAACTGATTTCTTGCATCTGCTCTTGTTATCTTATGTCACTATATTAACTGAATACATCTTTCAAAGCTTGACTTTTCCTATTCCATAAATCTCTTCCTCTGAAATAACTGAAACAAAAGTGATGGCAATATTCTGAAGTCCTTATTGCCATTTATTTTAGGTATTTAATTATCCATAAGGCTTGGCTCAAAGAATTTCAGAAGTTTTCTAAGGTCGGAGAAGCTGAGATTGGGTTTCTAAACTTTTAAAAAGCTCCCATTAAGAAACTACTTTCTATTGTTTTGTTGATTTCTTAATTGTCAGGTGCAAATTCCTTAATCTAGAAATCCCTGTTTATAAGATGTGAAGCTTTAGCAGTGAGGTTACGTATAATACACTTTACTGTGGGCTGAATCTCACTTCTCATTTACCCTTCACAGTGGCTGCTAAACCTACAGAATTGCACTTGGCTATCTAACTAAATACCTGTAGAATAAATCATCAACTCTGTCAGCAAGGACAGCAATTTCTTTAAACAAGTCAAGACTCAGGAAATGCTGACTTTATGCCCTGTTTTTATAATGAACTCTGACTGGCCCTGACTGCTTGGTTAGATACATAATGTTCCACCATAGGGTCAAAGTACCGAATGAGTTGTTTTGTTCTTTGTCCCTTTGGATCTTCAGGGTTTTTTTCCCTTGTTGGATGCTTCAGCACCATCTCCAGGCAATTGGGTTTATTTCAGCTGCCTGAACCAACTCAAAGACTTCTGGGCTTCATTGCCAATTTCTTGTGTATTTTTGATACAATAAATTATTTGGTATTTGCATTTCTAATCTTATCATTTCCCTATTCCTTTTGCATTTATTTCTGTTAAAAGCAGGAAATGAAGCAATAATTAGCCTTTTGGCTTTAGCATAGTAGATACTGGTGTTGCGAAAATTTCTGAGAATGTACAGTTAAGCAGTGTTATAGTCCAGGATAGCCAAAAATGACAGGGATAGTGTTGAATTTTTTTATAGCCATTAATTTTAAGGTTAATTAGATAATTCAGTTTTCAAATGTTTGTAAGGTGCTGATTACTGTATGATAGCTAGTAGTAATCATATTAATTCTGTTTAGCAACTACATGAAAGTAATCTCAGTTAAAACACTGTTAAAGTGTGTAATGCTTATAATAGTGATAGTCCAAGGAGGAAATACGAGATTTATAGTACTATTCTGTTCTCCTCTCTAAGTATGCAATTCTGTGACGTACAGGGCAAGGTAACATTGCCATTGGCTTCTGACATGACAAATATTTTATAAAAGAAGAAGAGTAAGCTACATTCATGGCAGGTATAGGCAGGCAAAATCATACAGATTTGATGGTGGGTATGTGGGTTTACACTGAGATGACTTTACCTTTTTTTTTCTGTAAAAGTAGATGAGGATTCTAATATGTTCAGACAGTCACAAATAACCACAGAGGAGCAATTCAGAAAATTGCTTTTCACTTAGCATCACAACAGTGTCACAATCCCAGTCTAAACAGAGGGAACAGTAACTTCTGGTTCAGATAGATCTAAACTGCTCTAACACAGTCACTTAAAAATACCTGATCGTCATATGTTTAGTTTAAAATGATGCCTGCAGTTATAATGGGAGTGAATTGTAATTGAGGACATTGTTTGGCCTACATTGTGCATTCCAGACACCAAAAGAAGATCTTACATCCCTGTATTTGACACTGAGACAGTTTTTTTTTTCTTTGTGTCTCTATTACCACATTCATTCCTG
>NW_008824359.1:612683-612995 GCF_000699105.1 Pygoscelis adeliae | reverse complement strand
TAACAGATTAATTGCCTCTGAAAGCAACAGGGACAGATTAAACACAGGTGAAATTAATCCCTTTGAAGAAGGCCATTAGGTTTTGAGGCTTCCTTTGATAAAAAGAGAAACACCTCTGCAAATACTTCCTCCTGCCTTATTCTTACTCTTACTCATAACTTAGTGCTTTTGCCTTCTTCTGGATGCTTTTCATATCACTAAAGTTTATCTCCATTAAAAAGAGTCTACTCTAGTAAAATGTGCTGATCTAATAAGTGAATTAGAGCAGATCATGTTTCAGGAAAGTCTGGGGCAGAAATGTACTCTGTAGAG
>NW_008824359.1:612007-612656 GCF_000699105.1 Pygoscelis adeliae | reverse complement strand
GTGTTCTGTCTCTTTCTGTGTTTATTTGCTTTCAGTCTTAGTCATGTGACTCAGGTAAAGCAGCTCCTTGCATTTGAATTATGATGGAAAAATCTGAGCTGAAAGGAATCATTTTATTACCAATTTGAAAACTACCATTTGATTGGTTTAATTTAGAAGCAATAGGGTCATTTTTAAAGCAGTTCCACATCTTAAGTTTTCTTCCATTTTTGTCATTAACTTTAATGGGGCATGAGCTGAAGGCCAGATGGGGTCATATTGTCAGATCTCATCAAACAGCGCAGTGGACCCCAAAACTTATGCTTCCCTCACAAGTTTTGTCTTATGCTTCTCAAAGTATCCAGCTGACATGAAGGCACTACTTCTTCATTTGAAAGCTATTCTGTAAAAGGAAACAGTGGGAGGGTCCTCATGCTTCCTTTATATGTGGCATTCATTTTAGTTACACAACACTAAGCGTGTATTGTAAGGATCTACATATGCTTATCCTACCCAAGTCATAAAAGCACTCTTGTTTTCCCAATTGCAGAAGATGCAACCAGATTTAAACACCTCAGAAAATATGTTTACTTATATGAAGCAGAAACATCAAATGGGATCACGGGAACAGCAGATTCTCGAAGCGGTTCAAAGATCACTTGCAAGGTAG
>NW_008824359.1:586885-611975 GCF_000699105.1 Pygoscelis adeliae | reverse complement strand
AAATACAACCAATTGGGACTGTATACTGAATAACATGGGAGCTGGCAGCTGGGGAGCATCCTTCAATGTTTTTCCAAACAAGATCATTCTTTCGAAAGGCACGTGTTGAGAGTCCTGAAGACTAAGCCCTCCCTGTCCTAGACAGAAGGCACTGAGGATGGCAGAAGTCCTTCATACCACTGTGCCAGTACATTTCAATCCTGATCTGGCTGTACTTTTACACGAGAGAGTGGGAAGACCTGGTAGTTCAGTTTTCCTTAGCTCCCAGGCCGAGTCTACCAATGGCCACCAAACAATTCTAGAATTTGAACTAAAACAACTCATTGATGTCATGAAGACCGCTTGATAGCCTGTTGATGGTAACAGTCAAGACAGGATCAGGGCTGTAGGAGTAAAAGGTCCCGTAGGCCATTAAACTACCCAATGTCCCTCCATCTTGCCCAAAACTTTCCCATCATGGTTTTTTTTCTGCAATGGAGTAACTGGGGAAAATATATTTTATTTAGCTCACACTGTTCTGAGAGTCTAAACATTGATCAGTGTAATGACTCAAGTTTTCATACAGTTTTTCTAGTACTATAAATTTTCAGAACCTAAGTTGCTTGTTTACAATATACATAGTATACTCCATGCCATTAGCCAAGCAAATACATGCTTTCATATCTTCTCCCTGAAGTTACCTGGAGCTATTTAGAGTACTTTGGAATCTTTCCCAACAGCTGCTAGCAGGGTCATTCTGACACTTTACCAAACCCAAGGAATACCATATTTTCAAAACTGTAACTCGATGATCCTGGAAACTTGATAATGAAAAAAGGATAAACACATCATATTTGTGTTTTCAGGTTGAACTGGAGGTACCACAGCTGTGCCACTTCATCCTGAGGACAATGCATTGCTCCCTGAGGGAGACATTTGGTGTTGACACTGAGGGAAGGGCCATGCTGAAAAAGTCGAAGAACTCTGAGGACTTTGCAGATGCCATGTCCAAGTAAGCAATATCAATTATCATCAATACTTGTAGCCTTAACATGGAACAGGCTGCAATGTTACAGTCCACCCTGACTGTTTTTCCAGGCATAGAACACATTTCATGATAATCATGGTAGATTTATAAGCTGGTTCACAGCAAAAATCTCCCTGATATAATTTAGGGTTAACTTGGCACAGCTCTCAACCGCTAGTAGGGAAGGTTTTTTTTCCATCCAGAATTTTCACCTGGAATGTTTTTGTCATTTATATCATTTACATCAGGAAACTGTTGGGTAGTCCCCTAAAAGATTACTGAAAGTGGAATATTCCTTCTTGTAAGCAAATTCTCAAATGGCTGAATGCAGCCATTTTAAGATAATTTTCCTTTGCTGACATGGTACAAAGACTGTGCAATAGAAAGGCATTTGAGACTGAAGTCCAGATTTCCAGATCATGACCTTTAATGACCTAGGCAGCTTATCTTTTCCTTACTTATCTGCTTTCGTAACTTATTGCTGCTACTCCCTCCACCCAACTAGTCTCTAGTGTTTGTCAGCGCATGTTTTACTTGTGTACCTTCATGCTTGTTTCAATGCCTCAGTATCCACTCCATCTTGTTTCACAAGCCATAGATCTCAAAACAACTTGAGACAGTGTTAAAATATGTTTTTCAGAAAACAATCAAGGTTTTATTTAAAGACTGCAACTAGTAGAGAATCCTTCCCATCGTTTTGTAGCCTATTACAGTAGTTAATAATTGCCTCATTCTAAAAATTCACTTATCTTGTCTCTGAATTTGTGCAATTCCAACTTCCGGCCATTGCTCTTGATATTTGCTTGTCCTTAGATGACGTAGTCTGGTGATATCAGAATGTGCTTCGTTAGAATTTTGCTGCTTTAATAGCAATACTCTCTAATAGTAACAACAGTGAATAGTATATAATAATAGACCAAGACAAAAATGATGCTTTAGCTGTAGCCCAGCAGTTTATTGATAACATGTTCTTCACTGGATGGCTTTAACATGATTTCATACTAATGTTGTGGTTTTTTGGGGCAGGCATGAGCTAAAATTCAGCATTCAGGATGGAACAAAAGTCAAGCTGTATCCAGAGAAGGATGAACCTCTGAATGTACTGAATCTCAAGAGAGGGATCATCTCAGCTCTACTTGTGCCAACAGAAACAGTAGAAAACGTAAAAACAATTTCAATGGTAGGTGTTTTGAAAGCATTCACTTTATTTCCTTAACAAATGGAAGAAACCTCACCTAGTAGAGTTACTCCTGAACATCATTTTCAAAAGACCTGGAAATTCAGATGAGAAAGGGTGCCTTTCAGCTAGATCAGAATATGTCTGACAGCATGAACAGAGACACTGATTTCTTTCTTCTTTTCAGGATACTGTATATGGAAAGTGTGACAGTGAAGTTGAATTCAAATCTAGAAAAGGAAATGTTGCAGAAGATATTTCAATTAACAGGGACCTGAAAGCCTGTGACAACTTCCGTCCCATCAGAGATGATGTCAGCCCTATTGCCATTGTAAAGGGACTAGTAAGTATACCATTAAAAATTCTATGATATAACATTCTTCACTACATCACTTAAAATAATAAACAGTTACTACAACAACTAAATTTTGTATTTATCTTATAAAAGCTTAAATAGGTTTTCTGCACCCTTGCATTAGATCAGACTGTGGTTTTGTTGGCAGTCAATAGAGAAAAACAGATGCTTTAATTACCTTCTTTCATGTTCTTCTCATTATTTTTTAAAGGAGAGCTTTTCATGGATGGCGTTAGTACTATTGATTACATGTTAACCTGTCAGATCATATCCAGATTTTTATTTTTGTGGGTCAAAATTTTCAACATTCCAATTTCTTGTAAAGCACATAGTCCACCAAAACCCTGATGTGTATATGATGTGCAGGAGGAGAGGGCTCTGAGTGCCCAGAGTAAATGGTCTGATATGCTGTTCAGGCTACCTGTTAATCCACAATGATCAAATGCAATTACTTGCATGAATATTGGCAGATTTCTTCCTGTATCATGGCATCTGTGCTTTTGTGTGTTTTCCCTCAAAAAAAAAAAAAGGATTTCATATCATGCTAAAAACACATTTTATAATTTCTGCCACTTCTACAGCTTGTTGTAGAAATCTTTAAAATTTGTGCAATAAGAGTGAAATTACAAAGAGCATCAGCTCTTACGAGGGGCCTGAACTACTCTAAAAATTACAGACTGGTTTCTATGAAGGAGTCCTTTGTTGTGGGCAGCAGGGGATCAATCATGAAGTAACTACTAAGCCAAACACCTCAGTAAGGCCTGAGGGAAAATTTCAGTGGGATTTTTGCCTGTGAAGAGACTTAAATTGGTACCGGCACAATTTTGTCTTTGTGTGAGAATGATTCCAGTTATGCACCTTTGTTTCCAATATGCTGTAACTGTTAATATTACAGTAAAACTGTGGCAGCCTTTAAAATTGTATGTGTTTCCTATACTATTCAGTAAAATGACTGCCAAACTATTTATTTTACAGAACATCCCATTATCTACCCTTCTAAGGAGCACTCAATTCTGTCATTACAATATTGATGCAAAGAAAAGGCATATAAGAGATGCTGTCTGCAGTGAAAAACACCTGTTTCTGCCTTCCTCATACAAGTAGGTTGCTCACTATTTATCATTACCCTTTATTTATAAATATACATTTTAAATAGTGATGTATCACATTCTGCCCTGACTTCATCCCCAAATATGCATTTTGTTCTCAAGAAGGCATGGCAAGACCCCTCAAAGGTACTTAGACTCAACTAAAGCACTGAATTTTTCTTTGTTTGCTAGAAATCGCTATGGTGTGATGACGGAGGTCAACCAGACACTGAAGCTTGAAGATACCCCAAAGATCAATAACAGAAATTTTGATGGAGGTATAGCTACAATTCTCAGTAATACAAATACAGGGACAAAATACAAATACAGATTACATACAGGGACTTTTTTTTTTAAACAGTGTATTAATTAAAGATGCAGTTGAGGAGACCAAAACAATTCATAATTTTTAATAAAATTTGATCAATTTAGTCAGGAAAAAGGTTGGGATATAAAATGGGAAAACCTGAAAAGTTTAAAAACACTGTAATTTTAAATAATCTTTGTCTTTTCATTTTAATTTTGAAATTATTCTATATAATTAAAAATTTATACTTTGCTTGGAAAGTAAGTTTAATCTTATTGGAAATTAGTTTAATGAACCCTTTCTAGCTAACCATAATTTCTTATGCAACTTTTAGCTTCAGCTGCCAAATGTAAACAGTCCATGATTACTATATATTTGGTTCTGAAACACACTTTTTTGACATGCTGTTGTTATTCCTAGTTACAACATATTTCTCCTAAGATATATTTATTAAAAGTTGCAAAAGCAAACTATGCTAATATAAAAGGTGTTAAGGCATCATCTTCATGAAAGTTTAAAAGAATTTATGCAAATAGGTATTATTGAACTTTTGGGAGAATTACATTTAAATTCCACTCCATTATTTTTAGAAACTGTTTAGCTGTTAAACTTCAACAGTTATCATATAAAATAATCTACAGAGTTTATATTTATACTGAATGTATGACAGAAGATAAAAATTAACCTCACTGCTTGATAAAGACATAAAGAACGTTATTTTTTTAATTGCTAGATGAACTGGAAGAGAAGGGACTTGCACTGGAAAGTACAGATGCCAAATTTCCCAGGCAGGGGGATGCTGTTCTGAAAACCCTTCAGGAACTGCAGAAACTTACAGCCTCCCAGCAGAACCAGCAGAGAGCAAGACTCTTTTACAAATTTGTTTCTGGACTTAGAAGTTTACATAACACCACTCTTGGCTCCCTTGTACCAAAGATGATGGAAACTTCAAGGTAAGTTACAACAGTTCATTGTGCAAGTACACCACATGTCAATGTCATAGCAAATCCATTCTAAAGTTGATGATTTGCTGCAAGTGGTTCTAAATTAGAGGTTAATTAGATGTAAAGAGTGTCTTTCAAAAAGATAAGTATCATCAGAATTATCTAGAGAGAGTAAAACCTGTGGATTTCACATTTTTCCATCAGAAATGCTCTGCTGTTAATTGGAACTTGAATATTAAATATATGAGAACAGTATAAGAATTCAAATAAACCTGAAAGTTCTAGCCTTCTATGAAGAACTAATATTGTTTTGATCATTCCCCCATCAAATCTTCCAAACTTATTGGAGAAGCTGAACTATAAATTAGAGTATAACACAGCCCAGTATAGGTTTTTTCTCCCCACCACCATCCCAAGCGTGTATGCCAGATGCAATCCTGTGGATATGTTATTATAGCCAAATATCTTTCATGAAGTTTAGCTCAAGGACAATGACTGTAATTCCAAACTCCCAAGTCTGACTTATAGCAAAGAACATGGTTTTGAAAGTGAGATTTTTGGAGACATGGAAGGGCATAATTCTTTGGTCTGACCCTGCCCTCCACTCCCCACCCTTACTCTTCTATCCTAGCTGGACTTGAGTCAATTTACACATACTTTATGTCCTCAGTCTATAGAGGGACTAGAGCCCCAGTCTGGTTCAATGTATTATATTATAATACTTAAAGTTGTGGGAAAGTCTGTTGTGGAGAAAAAAAAGATATGTCTGTGTAATTATAGTATTGTTAATACTTTCTTGTTGTTCATAGCTAATCATGTTATTAGCATAACTTGTAAAACTAAGGAGCTAAAACTAAGGAGCTTTTTTTTGATATGCAATTGTGTGATTTGTTTCCAGTCACGCATAAGCATATGTCATTTATATTAAAACACCTCCATAAACCCGTCAAATGTTTATTTCAAACATCCAACATGCAGCGAAAACTGCAAACAAGGAATTAATTAATCAAAGTCATCTCTCTTCCTTTCAGTTCTATCACAGTTCAGGCCCTGACTCAGTGCGGGACTCCAGAGTGCTATGGTGCAGTCCTTCAAGTACTGAGAACTGGAAATGTGAATCCGCTTGTGGTAGACCTGGTCACATATACCCTGGGACTATTGCCTTCCCCAACTCCAAAAAGAATACGGGAAATTCTTAACATGGCCCAGTATCAGCCAAGTAGAGCTTCTTTTTACGGCTTGAGTCATTCTGTTACTAAGTAAGTAATGATAGCATGCAATTGTACAAAATAACCTCAAGAAAACGTTACAATGCTTAGAGTAAACCCTAAGAGTAGTCACTTTTTGAGGATTTTTTGTTATTCTCATGAATTTGCTCTTTGGGAATAAAAAAGAAATAGACATTTCCCATTTTCTCCTTTTGTTTCTAATGTATTTCTCTATTTCTTTAGGTTCTACAATGAGAAGATGATTGTGACAGAGGAAATAACAGATGTTGCAGACTTCATGGTATCACTGCTTGGCACTGATTGTTCTGGGGAAGATGAACTCACATACCTCACACTTCGGGTATTTTTATTCCCTTTTTTCTTTATGCAGGCTATTATTTTAAATTGTAGCACATATATTACTCTGCTTTTGGTGGAGAAAAAAAGTTTGTCATCTTTCTGTGTTTTCATCACTGACAGGCTATTGGAAACATGGGTGCAGTAATGGAGAAAGCTAAACCCAGCCTGAAATCTTTTCTTAAGACATGTATCAGAAATGAAGCTGCATCACTTTCAGTTCAGAAAGCAGCCATCCAGGCATTCAGGAAAATGACTATCACTGAAGAGGTAAATTGGGTCACAAGAACCAGCATAAACTGTCTTCAGTTCACCTTGACTGTTCACAGAAGTTATTGAATATGCAAAAACATTCCCATTATTTCATAGTTTTTCTATCTCCCTTTTAGCTGTCTCCACCTTTTTTAGAACTCCTTTAATTGGTTTAGTTTCCATACACATATCTGAGAAGTTCTGCAGACTTCCGACTTAGTGGGTGTTGCTTCTTTGAGATGCAGTTGCTTTGAATAGATAGTCTCAGTTTAAATGGGAAGTTTGGATCTGTTCCTTTTAGAGTGTCTTAGATAGAGTTCTACTTATTTTAAAGTGGTTTTAACTAACGAATTACTCCAGGTTTAAATGGATTTAACTAAGAAAAAATCAGGTCCCTATTTTATACTGGCATTTTATTGTCATTGTTATTAATAGTACTGGTTAGATTTATGTTTACATTACAGTGACATTAAAGCATCTCCTACAGAATGGGTGTCATTATACAGAACACTTCAGCTTAGTGTAGTGAAATAGTTTCATTATCAACAAGTTTCTACTCTAAGAGATATGCTCTTGTTTCCAGACAAGGCTTAACAAGTCTTGGAGCCTGGAAATACCTGCAGCTCACATCCTCAGATTCAATTTAATTTAAAGCATTTAATTTTTTAATTTATTATTTATTTTCAAACTATGTTTTTAATTTTCCTGCAGCAGAAGATTTTGATCACCTTCTTTTCCTAAATTGAATGATCTTTTTTCCAAAATTTGAGAATTTATCTGCAGAGCAGAACACTTCTGATTCCCAACAATCAAACCTCAGTATTCTAAACAAAAAAGTTACCTGCCAGATATAGGACAAGAAGATCAGTTTTAATAAAACCATAATTTCTATGACATTTTCTATCAAAAGAAACTTTATCAAAATAGTTTCAGTGAAACATTTTTGGTCAGTTATAGAAATAAAGTATATAGTTATGCGTTCCAGAAGAAATTACATCCTGGAAATGATTTCACCCTATATATTCCCAAAAGAGTTCAGCGATATCATCTAGTAGCCAGCTCATCAGTGCAAACCTTTCTCTATTTGTATAGGACCGTTCAGCACTTCTGAAAGCATTCCAAGAAGGGGATGCACCTACAGACAAACGTCTAGCAGCTTATCTCATACTGATGAAAAATCCTTCCCCAAGTGATCTCGCAAAGATTTTGAGAGTCCTCACAAAGGAGAAGAACGAGCAAGTGAAGAGCTTTATTGCCTCACACATTGCCAACATCCTAGACTCTGAAGAAGTAGGCATTGAAGAGTAAGTAAAATATAGTTATATACTGGTCTCCCAGGAAGAACAAAGTTCTGACCATAATTGCAGTGGTAGTTATTTAGCAGATCTTTTTTTGCTTGGTTTTTTGTTTGCTTGTTTGTTTTCTTTGTTTGAACAAGCACATCAGCTGAGTAAATCTATGGCTTTGTCAGAGCAGTGCCGGCTTACAGTCTTTACCTTAAGTCTTATTTTACTGTTAATATGTGCAGAGAGCTAGCCATTTACAATCACCTCAGTTGTATGAATGTCTACAAGTGACACAAGAAATCCCTCAACTAAGACTAAATGGGTTTTTGGAATTTATACTGATCATATTTGCATTGCTATCCTCTTTCCTAGTCTAAAAAGCCGAGTTGAAGAAGCTCTGAAAGGAAACCAGGTTCCAACAGCCAAAGATTTCAGAAAATTCTCACAAAATTATCAGATTTCCAAAAGAGTTTCTGTACCTGGAGTTGATCCCGTCTCTGCCAAAGTAGAGGGAAATGTGGTATTTGATCCAAATGACTATGTTCCTAAAGAGACTATGCTAAAAACCACCCTGAATGTGTATGGATTTGGCCCAAGCGATATCTTTGAGGTACAACAATTATCAAAAACTTTTGCTAGTATTCAGCTGTTTTCTTTCTCATTTCTGTTTTCTTTGAATTATTCTGAATAATGTATTGTTTTTACAAGCTTTGGGAGAAATCTAAAGATCACTATGCTTACAAGGGGACTTTCATTTGATCTCAATGGGCTTTAGAGCAAGCCATCCATTACGTGATGTCACTTGCCACTGACTGGATGGACGACCCTGTTGGAGTTATTAACGGCCTCAGCTAGGGTAAAATGAACCCATCTGTAACAAACTGACTTCATTACTGGCACACTGAATTACTCATAGTAGATTTTAAGTGAGATACAGCCTATGTGTAGGTTTTTTGTTGGACCTCACCACAGAGATAAAATTAATTGTAAGACCTAGTATTCCATATCTGCCCTTAAGAATCATAGACCTGTAGGATCCACTTTAAATGCATTGTTTGTTCCCCAAAAGTCTGTTTGTTGTAAAGCTCCAAAGAAGTGGGGAAACTGACTCAGTTATTGCATTGTCCTGTTCATTTCAGCTTGGCCTGGATGGAAAGGGGTTTGAACCAACACTGGAAGCTTTGTTTGGAGAGAAGGGATTTTTCCCAGACACTGCAAGCAAGGCCTTGTACTGGGTTGATGGCAGAGTGCCAGAGCAGGTTTCCAAGGCGCTTTTTGACTATTTTGGTTACTCCCAGGATGGCAAGCAGGATCAGGTACAGCTTGAAAACATTCTCTGCGCAGCACGGCTATTCCTATCTTTACACAATAATTGTAGCACTTCCCTCTTTATTGTGTATGAACCTTCTCTTCTGGTAAGCTAAAATAGAAATCCTTAATGCTATTTAACAATGTTTTTTTCTTAATTGTATGTGGGATTTGTCTGGAGACAAATCTGTAAGTGCATGTGCAGATTAGCTGACATTCACTAAGCAACTGTTCTAGATATGTGATCTTACAGATTTCTCATAAATCTGTTCTACTACTTTCTGACTGAATTTTCAGGATGTCATGAAAGGAATAATGCTTAACCTTGAAAAATTGATAAAAGATTTGGGCAACAAGGAAGCTCCTGAAGGAAGAGCATATCTGAGAATCCTGGGAGAAGAACTTGGGTACATGAAACTCAATGATTTCAAATTGCTGGGAAGCATGATTTTAAAGACTGTTAAAACTCTTCAGACTATTCCCGAAATGGTATGTTTCTGATGCACCAGTGTGTATTATTAATTTGGGTTTTTTCTACAAGATTTTTTAAAGATTTATCTATTATGTAAAGAATGGCTATTTGGTACCAGCATGAAAATAAAATTATTTAAAATTAAATATCCAGGTTTAGTCTGAATGACTCTGAGAAACCCATGAAGACTCCTCAGTAACCAAGTGGAGTCCTCCTGGAAGATGGGTGAGAGGAAGGAAAAAGGGAAGGTTCAGATCTTATTGTATGATTGAGATATCTACTGGAACAATGCCCAAAATCTTCGTGTTGGCCATTATGATATACTACTAAATTTCTAATTATGAAAATATATATTAATATCAAGCAATAATTTGTCATGTTGAAAAGAAGATGTAGTACAATTTAGGAATATTTGGCAAAACCCTTCTTTCATTGAAGTAAAAAAACGTTTTGCCATTGACTTTGGGGAAGCCAGAATGTTACATGTTATATAAACCAATTCACCTTTGTATGTGTATGTCAAGGTAGATGATCTGTATGTATCAAGGTAGGTGATAAAATCTAGTATTTGTTTAAAGCTGAGATTTTGATAAACAGTCTTTAGTACATTTTTTGAAGCAAGAAATCTGTAGAAATTAGAGTCTGTACTCTATATGAAATTAATTTTTGGATTATACAGTTACAATCATTCCATGATCAATTTTTAAAGTACGAAATGAACGTATTCCAAAGCGTAGATTTGTTAGTGTTCATTTCCTTGTTTGATTCACAGATTGCCCAAGCCATCTCAAAAGGCGTTGACAAGGATTTATTTGTCCACTACATGTTCATGGACAATGAGTTTGAGCTTCCAACTGGAGCAGGTTTGCAACTGAAGTTTGCCTTGTCTGGAATAGCGACACCTGGGGCCAAAATAGCTATGAAGATTCATCAAAAAAGTGTAAGTCTCAACAGTTGTCTATATTTTGTCTCCTCCTAATAATCCACAATCTCATTTAGGGATAAAACTGTAACACCAGAAGAATTTTAAAGACTACAAAATACTCTTGAAATAAAAAAAACTTACTTATTAGAGGTCTCCAGTTAATTTGTGGATGACATTTACATTAAAGTAAGAACTAATACATATAATAAATTAAGTATGACACATAATAAAATTTATGAATTAAAAGTAACTTAAGCACCCTTTCAAAAATAATCTTCTTAATCTCTGTTTATTTCTCTCTCCCTGCTCTCAAATGAGAATAGTACAAAAGCTACAGCATGTGAATTTGTTGTTCAAAGTAAACAGTTAATAAAACATTTTGATGTGGCCAATTCAAAGTGATAATTTTGATTTTCAGTTAAAAGAAATATTGAAAATTGAATTAAATGAAACATTTTTTGATCTGAAAGGAAGCATTTTAAAATGTTAACAATTAAAGAGCGTGTGACACAAAATTAACTATCCAGTTAAAATAAAAAAAATTAAATATTTCCATTCTTTTTTACAGTTTTAATAACTATTTTGCTCTAATTTAGTCAATATTTTATATAAATTTCTCAATAGTTTCAGTTCACCTAAGCTTTTAATTTTCCACCATATACACTATTTAAGGAAAAATAAAAAAATAAGTCCTTAACTTTAGTCCTGATTGCCTTTTAGTTACCTTTGGAATCTTTTCCAGTTTTTTGCATTCTGTCCCTTCTTTCTGTAATGGCCAACCAAAAGCTTGAAAATAAGCTGTTTTCTGTTTAGGGAAATTCAAATCTTGGATCCACTTCTTTTTTGTCAAATAGTTTGCTCTTTTTTTTTTTTAATTGTTTTTTTTTTTTTTACAATGGAAAACTGGCTCTTGTCTTCAGATTTAAAAATATATGCAAGTAGTTCCATGTACAAAATCGTTCTGAAGCATGAGTATTTTTACATTAAAGTAGGTAAGGTTCCTTGGTGTTATCATCTTGCTGTATTTGTTACATTACAGTGACCGCTTATGTGGTTCCTCTGCTTATGTGACTTAGGAATCAAGTTTTTTGAATGACAAAATCAATTATATAAAACCTACCTCTAGACTATCAAGAATATTACATTTGTTTTATAAACCCAGTAAGAAGTGTATTGGGCAAATAAATACACCATTTTGTTTTTATTAAATAGATGCAAGCAGAACTCATTGCTAAACCTTCAGTAGCAATTGAGTTTGTAACACACCTGGGAATAAACATGCCTGAATTTGCTAGAAGTGGCGTGGAGCTGAATTCTAATATATTCCATGAGTCTGGAATTGAAGCACATGTTAGTATGAAAGCTGGACAGCTGAAATTCAGCCCAAAGACTCCAACAAAGCTCCTCAGTATAAAGTAATGAGAGCTGAATGAGAACTCTCAAGGCTATGTTCTTCCCTTCCCTTCTTCCTGGTTTTTATTGTGATGGAATTGAGAGGCTAGGGCAGGCATGGAGAAATTTTCAGTTCGGAAAAATCCCAGACATTGTAAAACCGGGATAACTTCTTTTGTAAGAAAGATAAGCAAATAGCCCAGATAAGGGGTGACTGGGAGTCATGGCTTACAGATTCTTTAATTTGTCACTATTTTCTGAAATTTTCGACAAGACTTTTACCATTTCTATTATTTTGTTTTCTTTCACATAAAATTATTATAATAGCAATGCCTATTTTTAGATTGAATTTAAATGAACTACTTACATTAATTTTAGAGAGGGTAAAAGGCTCAGTACACAGAATTATAATTATCAATAATAATACTTAAAATAATAAACCACTCTATCATTTAGCCACCAAATGTTATTTCATTAAGTCCCTACCTTAATAAGTGATTTCTATTCAGAAAATAACCTTGTTAATAGGACAATGTCTGAACAGGTGTCCTGGGAATAAATGGCTCACTTTTCTGTTCCAGCAATACACTACATTTGGTGTCTCCAGCCAAAACTGAAGAGATTCCACCTCTGATCGAGAACCGAGAAAGCTGGACTTCCTGCAAGCCTTTCATTGCTGGTCTAAATTTCTGCACCAAATTATTGTACTCTAATTCCAGTGCCACAGAGGCAGCTCCATATTATCCCTTGACTGGAGAATCCAGGTAAGTCATACCAGCTTCAACTATGTTTACTTTGTGTTAACTAACCTTCCCTCTTAGGGCTTAGTATCTACAGTACCATCTCACATAAAGCTTACCTTTAAAAATCTTTGAAAACAGACTAGCAGGAGCAGCACAGAAAGAGCACTGTTGAGAACAATATGATTTCTTCTGTTTGTGGTCATGGACAAAATAGTTATTTACAAGACATTTGTTTACTCCTTCTTTAGGTTTGAAGTTGAAATAGTGTCCACAGGCGAAGTGAAGGAATACTCTGCAAGTGCAAACTATGACCTGCAGAGAGAGGGAAATGACCTGATAGACACCTTAAAGTTTGCTGTCCAGGCAGAAGGTAAGAATCTGAAAAAGCAATATGGTTTAGCTCAGTTTTGAACTGTGCCATTTAATGGGAAAAAGATTTGTATAAATAAATCATAATGGAATTCTTTACAGTATAAAATAGAATACAATTTTCACACCTAAACAGACCAACACTTTAACTCGCATTTCATTTCATGTATGCAATCCCAGTGCAAGATTTTCATGATCAGAGGCTGATTTTGTATCCCAAAAATGTTTCCCCATGATTTAAATAGAAGTGTGATGTTGGTGAATGGAAGCAAGGAAGAGGAGAAGTTGATGGGTTCTATATAAGCAAGAGAAAAATACCATTTCTGATGAAAAATGGAAGTAAAGCATACAAATTGAGAAGAACTGCATAAACAGCAGATTTTTCAAAGGGAGAACCCGTGAGATGGCAAGTTTACGTAACACAAGTAGTGACGGGATTAGTGTTTAGAAGATTAGGAGAAAAAAGATGACCCAGTTTCTGATTCAGACTCATCAAAGGTTGCGTTAGATCTTCAGGGTCATATAATTTCCAGTTGATCCTTTTTTATTCTCCTTTTAAGAAAAGCCCAAACAGATTCCATAGTTGTGAATAACCAAAGTACATTATATTTTCCAGGCGTAAAGCAGCATGAGGCCACACTGACCTTCAGGTACAACAGAGACAGAAAGATTTTGACCAGTGATGTCCAGATTCCAGATGTTGATGTTGACTTTGGTACAAACTTCAGAATTGCTGATGAATCCATTCCTGGGAAGAAAGCATATACCTTTGTCTTAGACTTTAACAACAAGAAGATTTCTGAAGTTACTCTTACTGGCCAGATAAGGTAACTCAGAAAACCACTTAGACTTTTACAGGTGCCTTTGAATAAGATAGATGAAGGTTTTATTGAAGGTAGAAAATTTTGGGAAATTTTATCCCATTTTGGAGAAATTGCTTCTATATGGAGACATATAAACTTGCCATTCTAACCCTCTTTAAAAACCCGTGAAGTATTTTATTTTTAATCCATCATGTATACATCAAATAAATACATCTAATACACCAACTGATCTTTCCCACTATGTGTATATATATAATTTGTATTACAAGTTCCTTGAGCTAGTTCTTCCGTGTTTGCACACACAGGACTACAAGAATGACATTGTACTAGTGTTATTGCAGGTGTGATAATCCAAGGATATAAACAAGGCAAGGTTTGTTCAGAGAGGTATTATCTTTTACTGGATATGTTTGGCTCTAAAAAAAGTTATTACATCTCCCCATGAAGAAATCTAATGGCACTCAATAAGCAACAAAACCAAAAACAACTGAGAGCTTCCTGTAAAAATTCCCACGCTTCACGATGAGAATATTTCCGGGAACATCTACAGGGGAGCTAACAAAAATGTTCAGCCTGCCAGGGTTTCTAAAATTGTCTGCCTCACAAGCCCATAGTGAAATGAGCTGATCACATTCTTTAATAAACCTCAATCTTCCATGGAATTCTGTGATCTTGATGGTGCCCCGGGGAGTCTTTGTCTTTGCTGTTCATGCAGAATTGCCTCTGATATCAGTGGGAGCTTTGGACAGATGTCAGGGACCTCAATTCCCTTTCATTCGCACTAACATAATATTAGAAGTTTGCTCAAGTCAACAAAGTTACAGAGATATAAAATAGATGTGAATAAAGGACAATGAAGCCCCGTGGCATAATATATTTTGTCAAGTGTTTTGTTTCTATGTGATTCATGGCCACAGTCTGTATCCTTAGTAGAGAATTCAGCTTGAGTAAGGAGTTCAGAATTTGGTTCAGGTACAACTTTACCAAGACAGGTACATATTTCCATTCATTTCAGTATTATGAAATTAATATGGAATTATTATTTTGTGTATCTGCACAGTAGCATTATAATAATTTACCAAAGATTTCCCAGAGTAACTAGCAGAAGCTGAAAACATTCATTGAATTGGAACAGAGTTTACAAGTTTGATTCAATCTATTTTTTTATAACACCTGTTGTGCCTTTACTATAGATTTAAATGCTGAAATTGCTCCTGAAACATGAATGAAAAAGTAGAGTAAAATGTTTTATATTCACATTGACTTTTTGCTTTCACAGGTATGCTGGAATGGAAGAGGCAATGTTAAGAGGCACCATTTCTATTCCTCGCCTGCAAACTGAACTTAGAACTGAAGCATTGGTTAATTACTCACCAACCAAAGGATATCTTCAGATGAGCTCAGCTGCAACAACTCATGGAAATTCAATTTCAGAAAGAGTTCTTCTCAGATATGGTAGGGGCAAAAACATGATCCATGTGTACAACCTATAAATGTAAACATCTTGTTACATTAGTTTATAATATATCCCTAAATAGAATAAGAATATTACTAATTTTACCCTTTTCTTTTAAATTCATGATTTTCAGATTCTGAGAAAATTGAACTAGAGTGGAATTCAGGTGCCAGTGCTGCTGTGAAAAAAATGTCTTCTGGCTTCCCAGTTGACTTTTCAGACTACCCAAAAACTTTAGAGAAGCATGCCAATGAACTGCTGGATCAGAAAGTGGCTCATACAGATATGACACTGCGACATATTGTGTCACAGTTTATTGTGGTATGTTTCAACCTACAGTAGATACTACAGCTTGACCATACAGCCCCGGTGAATTCTTGCCTCCCCCATGGAAGCCAAAATGGGAACTACTTGTAAAAGCACTCATCAGATTGGATAAGTTATATATTTCCAACTTTGATGGAACCAATCACTTTATCAGATGCCTAGGGCTCAGTATATGGATAGTTACAATGGCTTTCAGATAACTTACTGGGAAATCCTAAAACTTGTTATTTACTTTGAAAAACTTGTGTCCTTATTGCAGGCAACCAACACCTGGCTGCAAAAGGCATCAAAAGATGTTCCCTATGCCCAGACTCTGCAAGACAAACTGAGTGGACTGCAGGAACTGAACATTCAGAAAATTAATCTGCCTGTTATCACCATTCCTGAAGAACTTTTCCTGAAAAGGTAGGGAGAGAAATTAGGATAGTCACACAGGAAACTGAAAATAGATATTTGTTCATATTTTTGTGTTATTTTATTTTACTTTGTTTTATAAAACAGCGTGGAATAGCTGTAAACATTAGCATAAAATTGGAATCATAACAAAGAATTTTAAGACCAGAGATGAAATTATATGGAGGAAATGATGCATATCTTTAATACAGATTTGATTTTACTGCAGTCACTACTGCAGTATATGAACATGTCCTGAAGTACTGTGTTATACAGTAATGAGAACTGAACAAAAATACAGTGTTCAATGATCTTTACTCTAAGCCACAGAACTAATGAAGCCAGGTTTCCCATAGATTTTGTCCTTCATCCCTACGGACCCTTTGTTTTTGGCCATAACCCTAATATCTCTACTTTTTCCTGTGCAGTCCTATTGGACGATTCTTTCCATTCCCCTACACATACTGGGTGACCTCCACCAATATAGTACTCTGACCTCTTCCCATGTCTGACTCCATCTGTCACTTGCTCAGAGGCAACACATGCCATGGTTGTACACATATGGACTGGATGCTTGCACTAGTTTGGGCCCATCTCTTCCACCTAATAGGGAGTTTCACAGAACTTGCATGAATGTAATTACCCTTGGGGCTTTTATCCTTCTGTCAAACTTGATAGAAATCATCCAATATGTTACAAATTTCTAAAAAGTAGGGTTTGACAAACAAAAAGAGAGACTGGAAGGCAGATGAATAGTACATTTCTTCTGTTTCTACGACATTAGACTGTAAGTCAGCCAGAGTGGATCTAGACTTTAAAATGCTCATGCACCTGCCAGGATTTGCTCTCATTACAGTTCCTAGTACATATTGCTCTCGCCATTTTGTGTTCATACCACATTGCTGCTCTGCCTATGCATAAGAATTCAAGGAACAATGTTGCTTGGTAGTTCCTTCAGAATACACCCACAGCTACCACTATGATAAATAGAAACATGTCTGTATAGTTTTCCCATGAGCTAAGGAAACATTGGTGGCTGAAATGAATGTAAAGGACAACAGAAGCTAGTGTAAGATTGGGTTACAAAACCAAATGGAGAACAGTCTTGTGTTTTATCTCTCTTAGCGCTGTTTTTCCATGTACTATCTTTCATTGTGGTAATATGAAACTGTATGTTAGTGACACTCATCTCTATTGCTTCCATTGTGTTCCTAAGCTAAGTATAAGCAAGGAAAAAACTGTTTTTTCTCCTATGTTCTTATCAGCAGTGCACATTATAATAATAATAATAGGAATTTCTACTGCTCTGTGATGTTGCTTTTTTAACCATTTGATGTAAAGGAACAAATTTCAAAAATGTTTCTTTAATTTTCATCTTAGGATGTAGCTCTAAGTGCAAAAAAGAAGATTATGTGATATAAAAGACCAGTTAGACAAACAAGAAAAGCATCTTTGCCAGCTTATTGTTCATGCACAAATTAAGGCTGAGTTTCCCTGCTGTTTTGCCTTTTCGTAATGACACTTCTTCCCCTCAAGGTTTTCAGCTGACGATCCATTTTTTCCAGTCCTAACTCCTGGTCAAGTGGTTAGATTTTTATTTATTTTTATTCAGAATAAAATAAATGCTGAATATTTGGATGAAACTTTTGAAACGCTTATCATCAGAAAGATAAATTCTTTATAATTTAGGTTCTTACAACTTCTAATGCTAATAAGACTTTTCATGCATTTCTATAAGAATACATGACTTTTTTTAAGAAGAATATAGTCACCTTTTTCTGATACTCAGCATGCCACATTGCACAAGTGCAGCAGTGTTTTTGGAGGATTTTTTTTCCTATATGTCAGCTATTTTCATTCAAATGCCTTCATTTTGAGGATCATTTTCATGCCAATACATCTTTTCATTAATGTTCATAAAGCAGATTTGGATTCTCAGAGTAGAAAATCAAATGCAAGATTCATAACAGTTGTGTATTTAGCCCCTTGAATGACACTCTCCACCTGTGAGCTAAAGTTAGTTAAGCTCTGAACAAAGAATCAGGAATCTTTGAATTCTAATGCAAGGTCTTACAGAAAGAATGTGTTTCTGGACTACTTGACCTATGAGTCTCCCTAATTATGAAATAAGGGGAAAAAACATTGACAGAATTCACTGATATTGAAAGTGCTTTCAGTAAATTCTGATAGATGAGTGCTTAAAAAATGCTGATAATAATAGATGATCATTACATTTCTCTCTAAACCTAAAGTCAAGACATTGATATACGCATGTAAGTAATCTCAGTATCATGGGAATAGTATGAATCGTGGAAATTTCTGTATATGCTTCATGGACTTACAGTTTCTAATAGAGTCACTTTTATTTTCTAGTGAAGGCCGGATCAGATACAGCTTAAATAAAAACAGTTTTCTAATTAATATCCCGTTGCCATTTGGTGGAAGATCATCCCATGACATAAGGGTGCCACAAACTGTTAAAACACCTCCTCTGGTAATGGAGTCAATGGGAATAAGTGTGCCATCTCAGGAATACAGAATCCCGACATTTACAGTTCCAGAATTCTATCCTCTTCGTGTGCCTTTACTAGGCACTTTGGAGGTCTCTGCTAATGTGTACAGCAACTATTACAACTGGACAGCAGCATACACTTTGGCTAATAGCACCACAGAGAAAGCATCCAGCATAAGAACTACTTATGCCACGAACGCTGATTCAGTTTTTGAGCTGCTTTCCTACAGTGTGAAAGGTAAGAATGTGTGCTAGTACTGCAATGTTGCCAAAACTTTTTAAATGGCTTTATTTTCCATGTATCAGGTACAGCACATTCATTTTCCTGTTGCTTATTTAAAGAAAGGTGCTGTATAATCTCAAATCACTTTCTCTTTGTTTTTAAAGATGTTATGTGAGTCTGCCTATTCAGGCACTAAAGGTGAAGTCAGTTTAATTCAATAAAGACTTTTAAGGTCCATATTTTCCTAGATATTCCCTACTGAAGAAAAAGTCCTTCAAAAGTGAAGGCATGATTCTACTAACACTTGTGTATCCGACAAGTCAAGTATTTTCAAAATCAGGTGTGCAGGTGTATGTGTAGGTAGGCCCACAGTTTATTTCTCACTCTATTTTTATATATATATAGATATATAATTTTTTTATCCTTTATATATGTCCATATACTGCCATAACTACATAGCAGTTATCCCAGACTCAGACTGGATAGGTCTTAAGACTGGTATTTTTAAGTTAGTTCCGCTAAAAATTGCAGTTTGAGTTCTCAAATTGCAAAAGGATAAGCTAACTTCAGTCTTTTCTAAACTCCCCACCATAAAAGAAGCCTGATAAAGAAAATATTAAAAACCAGAAATGTTAGATATGGGTTATTCTTGAGAGTCCATCTTCTTAATTTAAGTTTAAATAATGACATAACTGTGTGTCATTTCACAGAATTATATTTAGTAGAGCAGTGTAGAGATTTAGTTTATTCCTGGTTCAAAACTTTAGCCCCAAATATCAAAATAATAACAATTTTTACAGACATATTCAGGATTTACCAAAACATTTTGGCCTTTAAAGCAAAATGGTATAATAATAGTAACTGCAATTCAAGCAGTAACATAAAAGCTTAGTGGCATCAGACAAAGTCTTAAAGACAAAAAGATATAAATTACACCATAATCTTTTGTCTCCTTTTTCCTATTTCAGGTTCTGGAGAAGCATCATATAATAGGAATGGATTCACCTATGCATATGAAAATCACCTGAAGCACAGACTCTTAACATCAGTTTTTAAGTTGGCCAGGACAAAGAGTTATGAACCTAGTCCAGTTGCAAACTACACCATATCACTTATGGCATCCAGTACTCTGGGTCCTCAGCTTTCGTTTTCCGGTGATGTTGTTTCTGAAAAGACAAATAACGTGAATATCAATAACGTCAAGATGGAAGGGCAGCTGGAAGTGGCTTCTGTCTTTGCAAGAAGCATTTACACTCTGTCAAGCTCATACAATGAAAAGAGACGGGTTTTAGAAGGAAAATCAAATCTGAAGTTGGATTCTTCCTACCTTCAGGCTACCAGTCAGATATCTGGCAGATACAGTGATGATTTATTTTCCATTACTTCAGTTTCTGATGTACAAAGTGGACTGTTAAAGAACACAGCTTCACTGAAGTATGAAAACAGCCAGCTGAAAATTACATCTGAAACAAATGGGAGGTATCGACATATTGCAGGTGTCAATAAGCTTGAATTAATTTTGTCAAAGAAGATGGCAGCACTTCGATCTGAGTACCAAGCCACTTACAAGCAAACCCAGTATTATGCCTTGTTTGCAGGTTCTCTCAATTCCCAGGATCTTGTTTTCAACACTGATATCTCTGTGACTGATCAAAGGAATAGAGCTGCACATAAGTCATCACTCAATGTAAATCAGTACGGTCTAGCCAGCAGCGCAACCACGAATGTGCAGTTTAGTCCATTGACAATGCAGAGTGAAATGAATGCCAAACTTGATACTGCTGGAGGCTCCATGTCACTATCCTCTTCTGGGCGCTATGGTAAAAACAATGCAAAATTCAATCTAGGTGGAAGAGTGAGCCTGACGGAAATAACACTGGGAAGTGAATATCAGAGTACAGTTCTGGGTATGGACAACAAACATGTTTTAAACTTCAGAGTTAATAGAGAAGGACTCAAGTTTTCAAATAATTTGCAAGGATCGTTCAAAGAGATTAAGTTGGAGTACACAAATGACTTGAATATTCCTGGCTTATCCTTAACATTTGCTTCAAAGTTAGACAACAGCTTCAGCTTTGACAAGTTCCACAAGCATGTTTTTGACCTACAACTGCAGCCTAGCTCACTTACAGCTAAACTGAGCAATAATATTAAATACACTAAAACAGAAGTTTCCAACAAAGCAGAACTGCTTCTCGAGCCTCTGAAGCTGAAGCTGAACCTGGGTGGCAATGTCAGAGGAGCCTATGGAGCAGATGAAATAAGGCATACCTACACCATTACATCTGCTGATCTAGCTGCAAACTTTAAAACAGATACAGTCGCAAATGTTCAAGGTGCAGCAGTGAGTCACAGAGTTAATCTGAATGTGGCAGGACTTGCTTCCTCAGTTACTATGAACACAAACTGTGATTCCAAATCTCTCCGTTTCAGCAATGCTGTGCGTTCCACTATGGCCCCATTTGCTATCACTGCTGACATACATACCAATGGTAACGGAAAGCTGATTGCTATGGGTGAACACACAGGAGACCTTTACAGCAAATTCCTGTTTAAAGCAGAGCCTCTTGCTTTCACTTTCTCCCATGATTACAGAGGATCTACCAGTCATAGCTTGAAGTCTAGAGGAAGATACACTACCCTGCTTGATAACAAAGTTCATATGCTTTTTACTCCATCAGAGCAGTCAAGTGCTTGGAAATTGAAAAGTCAGCTAAACGATAATGTATATTCACAAGACCTCAACGCTTACAATGATGCAGAAAAGACCGGTGTGGAACTTAGTGGAAAAGCTTTAGCAGATCTCTCTGTAATGGATACATCATTCATACTACCATTCACATCTGAAGAAGCTAATTTAATAGATGTATTGGGCCTCAGGGGCAGTGTGTCAGAGCCTCAAGAATTCAGCATCTCTGGCTTTGTGAAGTATGACAAAAATAAAGATATGCATGTTATTAACCTACCATTCTTGGAACACTTGCCAGTTTACTTTGAACAAATCAGAGGCACTATTCTATCCACGCTGCAGGCCATACAAAGTTACCTGAAGAACATTAATGTGGAAGAACATATGAGAAAATACAAGGCAACTTTGGATAAACTCCCACAGCACATTAATGATTACATGGACAAATTAGATATGAAAGGCAGAGTTAGCAGCATGAAAAATAATTTGGTTGCTTTCACAAAGGACTACAGAATAACATCTGATGATCTCCAAATTATGCTGGAAAAAGCCATGGACAATCTTCAAGAAATACTGTCTCAGCTGCAGGTCTATCTGATACAAATTGAGCAATACATCAAAGATCTTTATGAGCAGTATGACATTAAAGCACTTATTGCACAGCTTCTTGACCAAATAGTTGAAACAATGACAGCTCTAGATAACAAATATAAGATAAGAATGACTGTAGTTGACACTATTCAAAAATTGCAATTTTTTTTTCGACAGTATTATCCTAGCAAAATTGGAAGCAGCACTTTGGCTTGGATTAAAAATGTAGATGATGAGTACAGGATTACAGCTAGGATACAGGAAAACCTAGAACAACTCAAGATTCAGATTCAGAATATTGATGTCAGACGCATTGCAGAAAATTTGAAACAGCAGATTAAAATGTTTGATGCTAAAGAAGTTTTAGAAAAATTGAAGCATTCATTACCAATTGAAAAAATTAATGAAGTTCTTGAACAAATCAAAGACTTTATTCTAAACTGGATGGAGGAGTATGAAGTGTCTGAGAAGATCAGCGCTTTCCGAGGTCATATGCACAAACTGATTGTAAAATATGAAATTGATAAGCAGGTATATTTTTTAATGGACAGAATGATAGAACTGCTTAACCAGTACAGAATAAAAGAAACTGTCCAGAAACTGACCATCTACCTGAAAAATATTGATGTGAAGTCATGCTTTGATAAAATTGTTGCTTTTATTGATGATGCTGTCAAGAAAGTGCAAACCTTTGATTATGAAATGATGATAAAGGAAGTCAACAAGTTCCTTGACATGGTTATTAAAAAGCTCAAGTCTTTTGACTATAACCAGTTTGTTGATGACGCAAATAACAAAATCCGAGAAGTGACCCAGAAAATAAATGAGGAACTCAGAAATCTAGAACTTCCACAGAAAGCAGAAGCACTGAAACAGTATATGAGAGATTTTAGAGCTGTGATTTCAAAATACATGGAACAACTACAGGACACCAAGCTTGTTGCAATAATTAACTGGTTCAGGGAGCTCATAAATTCAACAACATTTGCTAATCTGAAAGCCAAGGTAAATGAACATCTGGAAGATCTGCAAGAGAGGATTTCTGAAATGGATATTGCCCAGGAATTCCAGTGGTATCTTCAGAAGATAAGCCAATTCTACAATTCTGTTGTCATATATATTTCTGACCAGTGGGACATAGCTTTTAAGAAAATCGTTGCTTTGGCTGAAGAGTATGATCTAAAAAATTGGGCTGAAAATTTAAATCAGTTTGTTGAAACAGGATTTAAAGTCCCTGAAATCAGAACTGTTATAGTCACTATACCTGCCTTTGAGGTTAGTCTCCAAAGTCTTCGGGAAGCAACATTTCGAACACCAGACTTCATTGTTCCACTGACTGATCTGCATATCCCCTCCTATGAGATAAATATTAAGAGACTAAAGGACATGAAAATCCCAGTGAAATTTACTACCCCAGAATTTACAGTTCTAAATACCTTTAAAGTTCCTTCCTATACAATTGACTTGAATGAGATTAAACTTCAGATTGTGAGAACAATAGACAAACTAATGTCTGGTGAATTTCAGTTGCCAGCAATTGATTTGTATTTTAAAGATCTGAAGATGAGAGATATGCCTTTTTCTGACATTTCTTTCCCAGAAATACAAATGCCTCAGTTTCAAATACCAGAATTATTGGTTCCAAAGCTAAATCTAAATGAGCTCCAGATTCCTAACATGAAGATACCAGAGTTCCAGCTTCCACGTATCCCACATACTGTGACTGTCCCTACATTTGGCAAATTGTCTGGTGCTTTCAGAGTCACCTCTCCATTCTTTACACTGTCTACACAAGCTCAGGTTCATAATACTACAACAGCTGCAAACAGTCCAGAATTTGTGACCTCCTTTTCAGCTCAAACAACATCCAAATTAGACTTCCTAGTTTTTAGTGTTATTGCTGATTCACGTCTCTTGGCCCCTGAGATGAAGCAGCTGAACCTTAAAAATTCCATGAAGGTCAACCACAGGTTCCTTAAAGTTGATCACACAAATGAAGTGGTATTTTTAGGGACTTCGGTAGAAGGTGAAGCTGAAACTAGAGCAAACTTATATACAACGAAAAATTCAATAGAACTACAGAATAATTTAATGGTCAAGCTGCAACGAAAAATTTGGATGCAGAGTGGAACGGCATATTCCCACAGACTGAATATTCCACAAGCTGATTTCTCCAGCCAGGCTGATCTAATCAATAATATGACAACAGAGGTAGAAGCAGGACACATATCGTTTACCTCCACTGGTAAAGGAAACTGGAAATGGGCTTCTCCTAATTTCTCCGATGAAGGCACTCATGATTCACATGCCACTTTCAGGGTTGAGGGCCCCATTATTACATTTTCTGCCAACAACCGAATAAATGATAAGTACCTGAAAGTCAACCAAGCTATGAGATATGAGTGTGGTTTCCTAAATTATGCAACACTTCAGATTCAGTCTGAAATTGAGTCACAGCGTGTGGGACGTAGCATTCTGAATGTAAAAGGCACAGGACAGCTTGGAGGAATGAAAGTAGAATTTACCGGCTCTCACAATGCTCGACTCAATGGACGAATTACTGGAACTGTAAATAATGAGGTTTCCTTCTTGACACAGCCTTTTGAAATTCGGCTATTGACAAACAATGATGGAAATGTGAAAATCAGCTTCCCAATGAAACTGACTGGCAAAATTGACTTCCTGAATAACTATGGTTTTGCACTCAGTTCCTCTGTTTAGCAGGTCGGCAAGCTACTGGCAGGTTCAATCAGTACAGATATTCCCATAATATGTCTGCTGGCAACAATGATGACAGAATTGAAGCTCATGTCGAAATGAATGGAGATGCCAACCTGGACTTCCTAAATACCCCTCTAAGCATTCCTCAGCTCCAGGTTCCCTACA
>NW_008824359.1:579960-586875 GCF_000699105.1 Pygoscelis adeliae | reverse complement strand
AAAACTCCTCAGCTAAAAGATTATTCACTGTGGGAACGGGTAGGCCTGAAGGATTTACTGAAGACAACAAGACAATCCTTTGATTTAAATTTGAATGCTCGGTATGAGAAAAACAAAGACATGCATGTAATCCCACTTCCTTTAGCAACAGTGCATGAAGCACTTAATAAATACATCATTTTCTTCAACAAGCATTTTGAGAGAGGAAGAAACACCGCTTTAGATTTTCTCACAAAGTCGTATAATGAAGCTAAAACAAAATTTGACAAATACAAAATACAGACATCACTGAACAAACTACCACGGACCTTCAGGATTCCAGGATACACCATTCCAATTGTGAATATTGAGGTTTCTCCTTTTACTGCTGAGATGCCAGCCTTTGGTTACATACTCCCAAAAGAAATAAGCACAACAGGATTCACGGTTCCATTTATTGGCTTTTCAGTACCATCTTACACACTAGTCTTACCTTCTCTGGAGCTTCCAGTCCTTCATGTCCCACAGGATCTACGCACTCTAAAGCTTCCTAGATTCAGAATCAACAGCCCATCAAACCACATCTTAATTCCTGCCATGGGAAACATTACTTACGACTTCTCATTTAAATCCAGTGTGATCACTTTAACTGCAAATGCTGGGCTGTTCAATCAGTCAGATATTGCTGGGCAACTCAGTGTCTCATCCTCTTCTGTCATTGATGCACTGCAATTTAAGCTGGATGGTTCAACAAGTTTGACTAGAAAAAGGGGGTTGAAGCTGGCCACAGCATTGTCCCTGAGTAATAACAAATTTCTAGGAGGAAATCATGACAGCACTATTAGTCTCACAAAGAGGAACATGGAAGCTTCAGTGGCAACAAATGCAGAAATCAACACAACAGTTTTAAAAATTAATTTCAGCCAAGAACTTTCTGGAAATACTAAGTCTAAACCCCCTCTTTCCTCAGGGCTAAAATTAATGTATGATTTTAATGCTCCTAAATATGGCACCAGTGCTAAGGGAGGAATTGCTCACAAACTTGCTTTAGAGAGCCTTACATCTTACATATCAGTAGAAAGTTCTACAAATGGGAATATTGATGGAGTATTTTACACTGGAAATGCATTTTCTGGAAGCCTAGACCATGAGGCAAATACCTATCTGAATGCTAATGGAGCTCGGTCATCTCTCAAGCTTGAGGCCCACTCCAAAGCAGATGGACTCTGGAACAGTGAAACAAAAGAAATACTTGCAGTTGAAGCATCTACCCGTCGTGTTTATGCAGTCTGGGAGCACAATGGGAAGAATTATGCACGATATACACCTCTTTTCACGACAACAGGGGCTCAGAGATGCAAAGCAACCTTAGAGCTGGCTCCTTGGGGTGTATCAGCAGATCTTCAGATTCAAGCCACTCAGCCAAATTCCTTCCTGGACACAGCCTCAGTTAATCAAGTTGTCGTAGTGAAAATCAGTACTGCAAACCAGAAAGTTGGCTGGAAGGGTGAAGGCCAAATTCAGTCATTATCTCTCAGTCATGATATGCAGTTATCAAATGAAGAATCAAAGGCAAAGTTTGATATTTTTGGATCTTTGGAAGGATACATGGACTTCCTCAAAAACATAAAGTGCCCCATTGCTGAGAAGAGCTTATGGGATATCTTGAAGTTGGACGTCACTACCAGTGCTGACAGAAAACAGTACTTAAATGGTTCAGCATCCCTCGTGTACACAAAGAGTGATGATGGTTACTTTTTCCCCATACCTGTGAATAAGCTGACTGATGGCTTCACTTTCAGTATTCCTGAGCTACACCTAAAGGCTCCAAGCCCTGTTCTCAGCACTCCAGAGTTCAAAGTTCCTTTCACCACTCTCCAGGTCCCAGCATACACCATTGACTTGCGCAACATAAAAATTCCACAGACACTAAACACAATGCCATTTGATCTTAATTTACCCACGCTGCCAAAACTAAGATTCCCCAAAGTGGATGTAGGAGCCAATTATATTACATTAGAAGAATATAAAATACCATATTTTGAGGTGACAATACCTGAATACCAAATAACTGTGTCTCAATTCACTCTTCCAAAGAGTATTTCTCTTGGCAGTTTCCATGTAGATCTGGATGAAGTAGCTAATAAGATTGCAGATTTTGATCTGCCTACAATTACAATTCCTGAACAGAAAATTGAGGTCCCCCCTCTCAAAATATCCTTGCCTGCTGGAATTTACATCCCATCATTTGGTGCCTTGACTGGATCTTTCAAAGTTGCTTCTCCTTTGTACAATGTCACCTGGAGAACAGACTTAACAAACAAAAAGGACTCTTTCGAACAATCCATTGACTCTACCTGCAGCTCAACATTGCAGTTCCTGGAATATGACTTGAATGGTAAGACATTAAAATTCTATATGCCACAGTTTTGGGGGAAATACTGTATACTGGGTTTTTTCAGATTTTTTTTTTTCCCCAGGACTTTGCATATGAAGGTGTTGCTGTCTGTTTAGCACTGACATTAGATTATACTTCTTTTATCATCAACAGCATTTTTTCATAAAGCATCATCAGAGTCTCAGTCAGTCACCCTGAATGCTAATGACTAGATATAGGTATAACTAATGGCATACTGTGACAAAAATGGAAAAGATCTCTTTTCTGTGTAGCAGTTTCTTACTTTAAATTGTGAACAACATAACCTTCCCCCATTACTAACGATAATACATGTAGAGGAGAGAAGGCAGGCTGACTTTTTATGTGATTCAGTTCAGATAAAGAAATACCTGTCTTTTTCCTTATGAACTAAGCATATTTGATTTCAAAAATTATTTCAACTCAGAAAACTCTGGATTCCCATATAGCATTGGGTTCTAGACTTTATAATAATACTAAAAATATATATCAGAATAAAATTCTAAACTCTCAAGAAATTAGAATCCCCATTTATGATCTGCATGAATGCAAAATGTTATATCCATGTTGTTCTAAATATAGGGAAAAATTGAATTTTAAAATGCTCTGGTTGAACAAATATTTTCATATCTTTTTATTTGGGGCATTTTGGGCATTCAGTTTCCTGATGCATAATTTTACATACTATTGAAACACCCCACAACTGGCTGTCTAACATACAATTGGATATGTATTTTGTATTGCTTGCTGGAAAGTTCTGGAAATACACACATTTGTAATCTTTTTCACAGTTGTTTCAAACTACAAATATGAAGAAGGCATGTTTGTTATGAAGACAACTGGCAGCTTTTCGCATCGTGACATGAGCGCAAACTATAAGGAAGATCTTACTGTTTCGGGAATTAGGTAAAGATTTGCTCTAATGATATATTTTATAATAGACAAAATTGCCAATGATGTATTGTTGCTTTGATCTCTAATGCCCCAAAGTGCTTTGTTGTAATTAATAAGAACCTATGCAGCTACCCCGTCATTATTGGCTGTGCCTTTTTCCCTCTTGAGATAGCTGGAAAGCTGTTCCCTCTCAGCATTTCTAGAATAGCTTTTCTCAGCAGCCCCATTTCAGAAAACTGCTGGGATATAAAAACAGTATTTTATAATCAGAGCAGTTCTAGATCTGACCACCAACATAGTTTGGGTTTTTTTTTTCACTGGATCCCTCTGTCACCACAAACCATTAAAGAGTAATTTTTATTCACAAGTATCGGTACTAGGGATTACAGAGTTGGCCTTCTAACTGCCTGTTTTGATCTGCAAGTGTTGTGTTGATATATCCAAGGGACAGAGTCTGTGAAGGCAAGTACAAATGGAGGTAGAAAATGCTGCCTATACTTGTGTTGGTGGAAAAAACTGCAGTCAGCTCATAGAAGTCTGTAGAAAGCTGACAATGGTACAGCTACAGGTTTTGGTTTGCTGCCCTAATTTAATGAAAATTCTCAACAGAGCTCAATATAGTTTTATCAAAAACAGGAAAATCGGAGTGACGTGAAGTTTTGAATGTGTTAGGCTAAATCCTGAGAAATGTGGATAGTAAAACCCTATGTTTTCTTTTGATGACAAAGGCATCGTTTACATACATATATATATATAAAATAATAGGTGGTATTGTATTTAGACATACTGCATTTGCCTTCTGCTTTGTGCATTCCTTCATAGCTGTGTATTTACTGTCGTTGTAGAGTCATGGACAACACTGCATCACTAGACATCATCAGCCCAACTTTTACAGACATTCATATGCGTTATCAAGAGACTGACAGGAGCTTATCCAGCTCAGTATCTTCACCTTCTGCTGGGACCTTGGGCTATGTCATTGAAATGGACACTGACATTCTCACAGCGAAAGTTTACTACCGAACTCGGGTAAGCTTGATATGAGCAATAAAAAGCAAAAAGGTTGGGTGTGGTCAGAGGAAAAGTTCCCTTTTAAAGTTTGTGTATGTTTATGTTAAGACATAAATTAACCACCCTTTGTCCAAAGAAAAGGTATATTATCAGTAATTAAAGTTTTTGTTTCCTACACTGGCCTTTCCAATACTAAAAGTAGTGTCTGTGTGAAAAGGCTGTTTCAGCTCCTCCACACAGTTAATTTTGCCCTCTCCTATGATCAAGAAGGCACACTCACTGAAAGTGAAGAAAGTACAAAGCCAGTTTTAGATAAGCCACCCATCAGGTTTAATGTATACCCATCAGGCTACTTATAATTACTCCAAAAGCGGCCATTATAGGAATCAGGCCACTGGAAGAGGTCAGACCATGTGCAGAGTGTTTTTTTTAATCCATTAATATATCACAATACATTATGAGAATTAAAAACCTTACTAGATTTGCTAACAAAACATGCTATTATTATTGGCATACTGCAACAATTTCAAACTTTAAATCTTACCTTCCAAAATGATACACTAATTTACGAATCACAAGCAACTCATAATTCACTATTTACTACTGAAAACTGGAAAATTTGTTTATGTAAATAGATTCTCATTCGAGGATCTTTAATTACTCTGAGTAACTCTCTAAATTGTCTCATTGATTTAAATGATTACAAAATGAAATCCTCTAATATTTTCATACAAAGAAAATGCTTTTTTAATTCACTTTAAACAATTTCAATAATGAGTAGAAGGCTCATTTTCCCAAGTAATTCACATGCCTTATGAGACATGATAGGCATTTAATACAAAGGAAGGAAAAATCTTATTTGCAGTCAAATTTTAAAAAAGACCAGACTAAGTTATGTTCTGGTCCTGCTGTTTGAAGAGGCACAAAGTAGCTTGATACAATATAATTTCTTCCAGAATAACCTTTCAAGATGAGAGCAAACACACAGTAGACAAAAAATTGTAGTGTATTTTTCCCAATATATAATAAAAGATGCAAAATGAGAATGTTGAAATACACTCGTAAATAATATCAAATTTGTTTTATATACAAGCTACCTTTTTCTTATCCTGTTCTATATTTTCAGTCTGCTCCCCAGAAGGACATTGACGTATTAAAAAGTGAGATATCCTTCAAGAAACCTGACCTGATTCAGATGAGATTCAACTGGAAAGAGGATGCTGCCAAAGACTTGCTGTTGGGTCTAAAAGAAAAAGTACCTAAAATGACAAATGCAATCTATAGGTATGCTAATCGGTATCATAAAGAGCATATGGGACTGGAAATTAGCGCTGCCACCTTAAAGATGAAGAATATCATGCAGAATAATGCTGACAAAGCATACACATTTGCTGTAAAACAAATAGATCAAATAGATGCTCAGCTTCACTCAGCTGCCAATGAGGCCTCTGGCAAATATCAGGAGATGAAGGTCAAAGCTAAACAGCTATATCAAAAAGCAGCAGATCAAGCTGAACAGTTTGACTATCAAAGAATGAAAACAAAGCTTTTGAATGCTACAATTGACATAATAGAAGAGTATCACAAGAGAATAAAACATCTAATTGACTCAGCTATTGAATTCCTGAAGACCACAAAATTCCAGGTCCCTGGGCTGTCTGAAAAGTACACTGGTGAAGAAATATACATTATGACTACAGAGAAGATAGCAAAAAATGCTGATTTATGCCTTTCAAAACTTCAGGAGTACTTTGATGCCTTGATTGCAGCTATCAATGAGTTGGAAGTCAGAGTTCCTGCTTCTGAAACAATTCTTAGAGGTCGTAATGTACTTGATCAAATTAAAGAAATGCTGAAACATTTGCAGGAAAAAATCAGGCAGACATTTGCTACTCTCCAGGAAGCTGACTTTGCAGGAAGGCTTAAGCAACTGAAGCAAGTAGTGCAACAAGTTTTTCAGAAGGTAGAAGAAATGGTTAGAAGCTTGCAATCCAAAAATTTTGAGGACATCAAAGTCCAAACGCAACAGCTGTACAAAGATGCAATGGCTTCAGACTATGCACAGAAACTGAGATCCTTGGCAGAAGATGTTAAAAAATACATTTCTCAGTTTAAAGATTTTAGCCAGAAGACATTCCAGGACCTTTCAGAAAAGCTGCGCCAGCTGCTCCTCTATGTAAAGGCATTGCGGGAGGAATATTTTGATCCAACTACACTTGGATGGTCAGTGAAATACTATGAGGTGGAAGACAAGGTACTAGGATGGCTGAAGAATCTAATAGATACACTAGTGGATTGGCACAACAAGTATGTTGGAGATCTTGCCGACTCAGTTACACGCCTGACAGACCAAGTAAGAGAATTGGTGGAAAACTACAGCCAGGAATATTACGACCTTATAACTGATGTTGAAGGAAAAGGAAAACAGAAAGTCATGGAGCTGTCATCTGCTGTTCAGGAAAAAATCCGATATTGGTCTGCTGCTGCTAAGAGGAAAATTGATGAACATAACAAGCAAGTCAAAGAAAAACTCCAGGAGATCTATGGGCGCCTTAGTCATTCCCAAGAAAAGCTAATCAGTGAGGCCAAGAGGTTAATTGATCTAACTATAGAAA
>NW_008824359.1:565335-579938 GCF_000699105.1 Pygoscelis adeliae | reverse complement strand
AGAGCTTCTTCGTTGGTTTGAGCAAATAACAGCCGAGAGCATAAAGCCGTATATAGCTGTTCGTCAAGGAGAGCTTAGAATAGATGTACCCAAGCCATTTGACTGGCAGTCCATTTACCAAATGCCCCAAAAAAGCAGAGAGGCACTCAGAGAAAAAGTGGAACTAACACACACACTGATTCAGCAAGGCATTGAGCAAGGCTCCCGGAAATGGGAAGAAATGCAAAGATTCATTGATGAACAACTTGCCACTGAGCAACTGAGTCTTCAGCAGATTATGGAAAATATACAGCAGCGCATGAAGACCTGAATGGACAAGCAGAAGAGAAGAAGTAATAAGTTTGTACCACAATGTATTTAAAAATAACAGCAATCAGCATACTGGAGCTTCAGGTAGATACTGTTTGAATCTGAATTTGTAAATGAAAACTGAATAATCTACACTAGGTTATTTTAATAAGCTTAATAAGCCAATAAATGAGTTCTTTATTACATTTTTGTGTCATTCATTACAGCTACTTCTACTTGGACCATAGGGCTTAAAATCCAACAATTGTCAAGGTCAATGGGAAGTCTTTGCTTTGATTTCACTGTATGTTGGATCAAGCCAATAATGTGCAATACATATTGTAAATAGTCACAAAAGCTATGGAACACATAGAATAAACAGGTTTTAAGATAAAGGTCACATTCATAAGCCAGTTGAAGAACGACTTGGAAACACATCTATTTCCCAGCATAGAAATACTTTCATAGATAAGTTTTGGAGAAAAAGAAGAGGAAAAGAGCATGTACAAAAATATGAAGAAAAAAATTAATGAATTCTGGAAGTAACCTCAAAAAGTGAAAAAGAACATAGAAATATAAACATATATGGAAATCTGACTCCTGGAAAACTGCAGATAATAATACCAATGTTCTGTTAAGAAAACTAAATTTCTGCGTGTATCAGTTTTCAGAAAACTATGCCAAGAATTTTAGATGGGTTTTCTTTCTACTGGCTAATTTATGATTCAGAAATACAGGGTTTTGTTACCTGTTTCCCCATGATATTTCTGGTTCCACATCAAATTGTCTTTTACTTATCGCAAGTTTAGTTAACTGTCAGTTTCACTGACATCACTGTATATGATAGGAGTCAAAAAGTTTTCCCCTCAGTCTCCTAGGCTGAAGCCTAGACCTCATTTAAATGAATTATCAATTTGAAGATGAATTTAAATAATGTTGAAGAATTCACTCACAAAATAGGACTACTTTTGGGTGGAAAATATGTGGACCTGTTATGGTTTATTTTCAGCTGTTGGAATACTATATAGATAGTCCTTGAGAAAGGCATGCTCAGGCTGAAATAATGTTGCCTCTCTGAGAATAAACTCTTTAAGAAATGACACTAGAATTTTTGTGTCCATGTCTGTTTTGATACAATCAGTTCCCTCTGTAATATGGTTGTTGCTTGTTCATTAATGGGAAAACAGAGAGTCTGGTTTCATCCCATGGTATGATCGGTTGCATACATGAAGCAATGGAGCACCAGTTTACAAATACCCAAATGAGTTTTGTGGCAGCAGATACATATTTAGACTACAGAGCAGCACCACGCAAAGATGCTAGCTCAGGTCCCGGAAAAGGGAGAGCCCAGTGCCCATGTTGAGTTTATGCAGCAATAGCACTCCCACCTCCACAGCTGGTGCACAGCGATCTAGCCAGATCTCAGAGCAAGTTGGGCTATACAACTTTGATGTCCCTATTGCCAAATGATAGTACTACTTACTAGAGTAAGTCTGCCAGTAATGATTTTTCTCAGATGAGGTACGTTAACCCCAAAATCAGAATCTGACAAGCACAGTAGTATACACACACCTGTCTAGCTGTCAGCAGAGAGTGGGCATCTCTTAGAAAGTAAGGTAAATCCGTTTTCAGAGCTTTCAGCTATCACAACTATAGCAATAATTCTCAGATAAAGAGATGGATCAGTGCCCTGTGAACTGTAAAATAAGGAATTTTCATTCTGAATAGAACTAATCTGCATATGTCACCCTGCCCGGGGGAACCAGAGGTATAAAAATCCCTGTTTACATGTCCTACTGAGTATCCCAGTAAATAAAGATGTTGGCTGCAGAGCCCTTTCACCTTCATTCAGAAGGAAACTGATGCTTATGGGTCATCTGATCTTTATTTGATGTCAGATTGCACAACTTGTTTCCCTGAATTTCACAAATGTTTAAGCACAACCAGATTTCTCAGACACTCTGATTCTTGCTTCTCTTCATCATGACAAATAGCCCTTTGAAACAAAGGACAATAGAAGAAATTATAAAAGTTATGGGAGAAGAGAGATTTAAAGTTTTGTTTTCTTTTGGTTTCCCCCTCACGGCTATTTATTTCTGTCTATCACCCATAGGTCTTGGGAGGGTTATAAATTCTAAAAAAGGATTTACTTATAAGGAATGGGTTAACTGAACAATAAATATGCCAAATAGCACAAATACTAGCGCTCTTTGGCAAGAGTGAAGCTTCCCAAGAGCAGACACAATAGTTTGCACACTAAACTGTGGTTAGAGGTTAGAGGAGATTTCCAAGTCTCATAGCAGCATTGCCGCCAATTGGATTAAAGGTCTCAATCCTGTAATCGATGTGACAGCCATCTTGCAGTCATCCCACAGTTGGTTCTGGGAGGGCCTGGAAGCAGAACATTTCTCTCAAAAATGAGATCTTGCTGGAACTTAGCTGTTGATAAATCAGCTGACCAGAGAGGTCATTCCAAGCACCCTTTTGAAACGCTGGCAATGTTCTGACACAGGAAGGGGTGTGTATGTTTGCATGTGTGCATAGGTACATGCCACAAGCACATACAACCAGGTATAACTTCAATTTCCATGGCTTTTCCTGTTGTTTGTTTGTTGGTTTGTTTTCCTTTCAGGTTCAAGCAAATTTTAGCCTTATTTTCCATGTAATACATTATGGAAATGTAGACAAAACCACAATTATTCAAATTATGCTGCAATTCCCTCCACTTACGAAACATTTGCAATATAATAATTTGAAATATTATTAGTTCTATTTTGGCCTCTTTTGCAGACTAGTTTATATAATAAAAAATATTATATTTCATTAAATTGAATTGTGTGGGAGATAACTGGAAATCACCAACTATCTGGGGCTCAGTGACACCGTTTCTTTTTTTTTTTGCCTATAGTCTTCATCATCTGAATTCTCATAAATGCCAGAGAGGCTTTTCTTTATAATTTACAGCAAGACATAGACATAGACATAGACATAGACATAGACATAGACATAGACATAGACATAGCAAGACATACAGACATAGAGCAGAACTGGTTGTAAAAGTTTAATTAAGTGAAACATTTTAACAAGAAATTCAGAGAACAATATGCCCTGCTCTAACTAAGTGATTGTAGAAATAACATTGACAAGAAACGTGTGTGTTCCTAAATGAGAAACTATTGCAGACGTAGGACAGCAAAAATGTTCCAGAATTTTAGATTATGCAATCAACTAGAGCTGATCTTTTATTAAGTGATTTAAAAATACATGTATAATTTGCTGCGTATACAGAGATTCTACACATGCATCCACATCCATGCACACCATACAGTGCATCATCCACCTCCGGCTCTAAACTATGTTATTGATACTTTTAGAGCAACTGTCATTATGGCCTACTGATACCTTACAAAGTTTATATTGAAACATTTAGTTGTTCAGTAAGTGACACCAAATTTTGTACTACTCTTCTGCTGGCAGATTTATTACTTAGGTGGGAAACCAGAAGTTATTAAACGCCATACGGACATACAGAATTGCTTGTATTCCATTTCTACACAGCCAAATCCTGGCCCAAATGAAATCAATGGCAAAAAATCTGTTGGCCTCAGCAGGAGTAGGCTTTGGCCAGTTAGGTGTATAACTTGAGAAGCACTTTGGGATCCTGTAGGACAAAGGCTATATTATTATCTATAAAAATATACACAAAAATATCTTTGAAAAACCATGCAGACAGGAAAATTAATCACTAACAAATTCAAGACAGGCCAGAATGAAGGTTGCCTGTGCAACACTAACCAGAGCCTCTTTATATATTTTTACCCAGTTTTTCCTAGTATCACAGAGAAAGTCTGCCAGGGCCAAGAATCCTGGGTTCTGGTCCCATGCCTTAAACATGGAAATATCCATATACCTCTCATCACCCTTTCCCTCATTTCATTATCCATCCAAGGCATTAAGGGAAACCGGGACCTTGTAGAACAAAAGTGTATGTTGGAGGTTTGCAAGACCCGACTGGGCAAAGTCTTGAGTAACCCAGTCTGCGTTGAAGGTTGCCCCTGCTTTGAGCAGGAGGTTGCACTAGAGACCTCCCAAGGTCCCTTCCAACCTGAGTTATTCTGTGATTCTCTGTGACTGAACTGATATGGCTTTAGGTTACCATACTTAACACCGTACTTACCCTTTGGTAAATGGTTTATGAGCAATTGGCTTCATCATCATTCTAATAGATCATTATACAAAGACAGAGAACTTTTATGGTATCCCTGCGTGTAAATGCGTTATTCTGATTGCAACCATGAGGCATAGGCCCCAATACCAAACTCAGGTGCAACCACCAAGCTGAATACTTTCTGTTACTAGCCTACCACCATTCTGGCAGCATCGAACACCACACATGTACATACCAGTGTATTTCTGATAAAACCTTTACATCTACCATTCAACAGCCCAGTTAGAGGACTGCCAGAAGTTTTGAATGCTATTGAACTGGTATGATGAAGGCACATTTCAATACCAGGAAATTGAAATAGTGTGGTCAAGGCAAACTAGATCACGTCCATCCATCTTTTATCTCCAGTTCAAGCAACCTGATAACCAGTCATGGCTGCACTAAGGGGAAGTAGGTGCCAGGGCAAGTTTGCTAGCAGGCTTGAACTTCTGTCTTTAGATTGACAGTAAGATATTACAACAGCCCTTCCACCGTATTACTGCTGTCTTCTCTCAAGGAAATAGCTTCATCGTTAACCATACATAAAACACACAAAACCCCCCAAACTGCGTGGTTCCCAGGGTATTATCTGCCAGCTATCTGATATTATTCTTTGGTATAATACATAATTTCGTTTGACCCTCAGTGCCTGTGATACTCATTTGTATCAACCCAGACCATCTTCTGCAGAAATCTTCCTTAATTTCTCTTCAATATTTCTGGGTTCCAGGCCCACCAGAATTTCTGAGTCCGGGGGATTTCAAACCTGCTTTAACCTATAGTGTTGGAAACCTTCTCTTTCATCTACTCTTGCACAAGAAGCAACACCTCACTGTTTCTCTTACTGATGAGAATGTCTCTGCAGTGGGGATGGGCCAAGGCCTGCCCTTGCCTTTACCTTCTTTAAAGTATTTTTTCTCTGTGAGCTTGCCATGCATTTGGGTATGTAATTGTGTTCACAACCAGCCAGTCAGTCCTCTAATATGGGGTATGTACCTACATGAGTATAAGTTTGCAAAATCAAGTGGGTAGTACAGGTAACAATGTAGAACAAATTCTTCATGGCTAATGCTAATATTCCCCACAACCATATCTTGTACCCTTTATCTGGTCCATACTCACTTTGCAAGCATCCTAAATTCCCCTGAAGCATTCCAGCAATTTAAATTTTCTCAGCCAGTCCTGCGTCTTTCCTCTTCTGTGTTATTCATGTCAATTTAGACAGAAGTACCCCTGTGCCTTACCAAACCATGGATGCTTTACCAGCATGCGGGAACTGACCACAAAAGCATGCTATGATTCTTACCATTTATATTCTGACAGTGTGATTTTGGTAGCTGTTAGGAGAATAAACAGCAACATTAGATCTTCTCAAAATGGCTGGAGAAGGGTCATCTGCTAGTCTGGGCATTGGCAGAGTGAGAGGATCAAGCACACTGAGCAGCAGTACCACCACCAACTTACAGAAGTAACAAAGGTCATGTGAGATGCTTACACCACGCTTCTGTTGTGAAGAATTTGCCAGGTGTTTGCTGTAAGTTATAACTTCATTTTGATTTCCCAGCAAATGATTTCAAGAGGATATGCTGGAAACAATCTTGAATTTATGGACAAATCTATACTGCCTCTGGGAGTCAAGGAGCAACTTCTGGTCTCTGAACAAGTGATATGAACTAGCTCAAATGTTATATAGCCTGTAGGAAACAGGACTTGGAACAACTCCCTATTCAGTGTCCAAGTTTCCTTAAAGAGGGAACTTTTGGTTGTTTCTGACTGGAGCCAAAAGCCATATGCAGTATAGATGTCTGAGGGACCTGAGACTTAGCCTGAAGCAAGGAGTGAACCAAATGGACAGCAGAGAGAGCATACAGAATGAAAAAGCTCACTACATCTACCACACAAATGGCATGGTTAGATACTTAGAGGAAGCCACTGGGGTGAGTAAAGATGGCCTTAATCAAGGAGGTGCATGGGAAAAAGTAACAGACCTGCAACTCTTTGAGTGCTGCCTGCCACTTCTATGGAAGTTATACTGAAAGAGGCTGGCGACTCCTGGGTTTCTGGGCAGCCTGGTTATTCTTACAGAGGTAATATTCTACTCTGGTTTGTGTACAGCTTTGGCTAAGGATGGAAAGCAAACAGATAGCCTCCATAACATACTTTTCTTTCCCCACACATTTCCCCTGCTAGCACTACCACTGCCACAGTTAAGATGTATTCCAATATTGTTGCCAAGTAGAGGAAAAAATTGAACATACACCTGCTCATTATTTTGCAGTAGTACCTTTTCTGGTATTTACTATGATTACAGGACTTCATTTCTAAAGAGCTTGATAGTGTTTTTATTCAGAACTGTTTTCTGTAGAAAGTGTTTTATGGATGCTCTTGTATTCGGCTCTACCACTGCTCTAAAAGCACTGGTAATTATAGCTCTATCGGTAGGTTTCATGGAAGGCTTTTGTGTTGGAACCCCCAGAAATCACTCCATCTACTAATATACTGTTTTGTCACCAGTCTCTTAAATATCTCCACATGGCACCCACCCACTGAAATGCCATTTGTTTCTTTTCCTTCTAAAGCCTTTACTATTCTTAAGTTTTAAATCAGTGGCTAGCCTGAGAGACAGTTAAGATTCAAAGCCAGTAACAAGATGCTATTAGATCCCTATGCTAAGGCAATCGAATCAAGCCTCTGTCTTTAGCCAGAAAATCCCCATTTCCCAGGTACATGCTCACCCCCTCACATTTCACACTCCCATTGAGTCTGCATCACATTATGCTGCAAAAAAGGAAGAAAAGTGGAGAGGTGGTATTGCTGTCTCTGAAGTTCAGCATAGGTGTTAATTTAATTTATTTCAAGATTGCTACCTTTGAGTGTTCTCAAAGAGGCATTAATAAAAAAAGGTCTCACAAACACCTACTACCTTTGTGTTGTGTGACAATTCAGATAGATATTTCACATTGCTAGCAGACTGTTTGTCTCACCGTAATGCTCTTTCTCAGTCATTATTATATTTGTTTCTTTAATAAGCCTTTGTTTTTCTCTATGGTAATGACTGGCTTACAACTACTTACAAACAATACGGAAAATTATGCAAAAGCATTTCATTTTAAAGTTGCAGAACAGAAAACCAGCCAAATTTGAAGGAACACACATCCCTCACACATAGCTCATATATGCAAAGCTATGAAGTCAAATGCATTACAGCAGTACAAACCCCACCTCGTGTCTCTCTCTCAGACACATCTGTCTATATGTGCACACATCCATGCAAACACACGCACATGTACAATGTACATTACTGTCAAGTTAAAAGCCTAAAGCTAATCCTTAATCCTTAGGTCATCCCCTTCATTTCAGCACATCGAGCCAGCCAAGTCTTCCCAACATGCCTGTCAGCAGTTAGCTGACGTAACTCTTCCCACCCAGGTCCCATTAATTCAGCAGCTTCATCAATGGTGTTCCACCAAGTTCATCATCTAAAGCTTCAATTTTTGTTTAAACACAAAATCAGAAAGTTATATTTTTTAAATGTTGCAGTGAGGCAGTTTGACTTAATTTTGTTCTCCTTTTAGCTGAAATGCACTGATGAATTTGATGTACAGTTCTGTGAAGAGATATGGTTGATCTTATTCAACATTGGTCAGTTCCTTCTCCAAAAGATTTGAACTGAAATTTTATATTCCCTTTAGAAACACACTTTTGTTTTAAAAGAGTTTGTTGATATTTTGCTAGCCCAGTAACGACCTGGTGATTTCTTTGTGGCCATGTGTATGTATGTGTCATCTGGACTTCTGTGTCTTCCCTCTTATGGTTTCCACTGAATGTCACTATCTTTCTGCTTTTTACAAATCTTCTTAATATATACCCCATGCCTGATTACCCTTACAACATATTACCCATTACAGAGGCAGGTTTTAGTTTTAATAGCTCATGTTCTGGATTGGGGTTCAGTTCCTAGGCCAGTTTTAGATCCACTGCATGATTCGGTCATCTCATCTTCTCACATATTAGTTTCCCAGCAGTAAAATGGGAATTATACTTCTCTACCTTTCAATGGATTTGTCAGAGAAAAACTAATTCATGACCTGGAGATAATCTAATAACTCTAAAGGTGCTGAAGACCATGAAGTAGATAGACACACTAATGGCAACAAGAAATCAAGATACATGTATTGACTTCTCTCTCCCATCATCATGTTTATTGTTTTAGAAACTTGGAGTTGATTTCATGTGCTAAATCACTCAGAAACACTCTAGTCCACCCCAAAACCATCATACATACCAGGCATCAAACATATAACACTCTCATACAGATAAATGATCCGAGGAATGGACTCAACGGCTGCTAGCAGTTAATTTATATCGTGGTTTCGCCGTAAACTTTTAACTTTGGAAATAATCTGCCACCCGTTTCAATTTTTGGCTGCCACATAATGCACCTTTGTGAAGTCACTTTTCTGTCTAATAGAGATGTTTCTTTTTATGGGTGAACATTTGTTTAAAAATAACAAATAGTTATCTCATTTACCGTTCACAAAAAGCATGCCACTTAACCGTATGTAACCAAGCCCCATTTCATCTGGTTTAATGTTTAGCAAGGCATGCAAACTAGTCAATATTACAGGGAGAAGTTGATTTATTTAATAAAATTACATTACTTTTTTTTCCATTAAAAAACCAAATAATTGCAACAAAAAAGTGTTTAAAGTAGAAAAGCATAGCCTGCAAAGATTGATACCGAAAAGTCAGCACATACTGGAAAGTCTGATGCTAAGCTCAGCTGCCTCTTCACCCCGTCTCCACTTCTGCTCTGTATCTGGTGTGCAGCCAGCCTCTGTTTCTGAAGCCGAGTACTCCCATAGTGATTACTGATATCCACCGTAATGTAGTTAGCAGATAGCCCATTTGTTCCGCTGTGGATAAGGTTGCAACAGAACTTAAAATTTTAGGCACATTTTTTTCCATTGGGAAGAATAAAGTTTAGGATATATATAGATATAATATGTAATATGCAATATATAGTATATACATTGCATTTTACATGTTATATCTACCTATCTGTATTCTCCTTGTGGACAAGAAGTTGAACATGAGTCAGCAGTATGGTCTTTTGCCCAAGAAGGCTAACTGCATACTGGGCAGTTGTAGCTAGCAGGTCAGGGAAGACATCCTTCTCCTCTATTTGGCGTTTGTGAGACCACATCTGGATTACTGTGTCTGGTTTGGGGATCCCCAGTGAAAGAGAGCCATGGACACCAGAGAGAGTTCAGCAGTGGCCAGCAACCTAGTCAGCGGGCTGGAGCACACAGCGTGTGAACAAGAGGGAGATAGATGGGTTTGTTGAGTCTTAAGAGGAAAAGGCTAAGGGGAGACATTATTGCTGTCTTCCACAACCTGTTGCATGTTTATGGAGAAGACAAAGTCAAGCTCTTCTCAGAGCGAAAGACAAAAAGCAATAGATAAAAGTCATATGAGGGAAAAAAAAAGTCCCCCTGTGAGTGATCAAACACCAGCACAGATCCCAGAGAGGTTGTGGAATCTCCATATTTGGAGATGTTCAGAACTCAGATGGGTACAGTCCCAAGCAACTTCATCTGACTTCAAAGTTCAATATGACTTCAAAGTTAGCCTTCCTTTATGTAGGGTGTTGGATCAGAAGATCTCCAGAGGTACCTTCCACCCTGAATTACTTGATTTCATGGTAAGACCTAAACCCTGTAAGCACCAAAAAAAGTGAAAGGCTGTGAGTTCACACCTATTTAATGGCAGAGATTCCTCAAAGGAAAGCTTAGTTATGAATGCCCGAGCCACAGGAAAATCTTTCAGTGGAACTCTCGATCAACCATGCAACACAAATGTGTATTAAATCTGGCTTCAGCACTTCTTGTGCTCCCAAAACTATTTAGTGCAATGTAAGTGGAGGAAGTTCACGTTTCCCACTCACATTGGAAGTCACAGAAAATTGCCCTAGCTGACATTTTGTGGTCATAGACTCCCTGCTTTGCTGCTGTTGTTTATCTCCAACACATGTAGAAACTGTTTTTGGGAAAAGATAAGCCAATAAATGTGATCTTTTGTTTTGACGTAATGCATTCCTCTTATTCATTAGATGCCTTTTTGAGATTAATCTAAGAACGTTGCTCTTGCAGTCAACCAGATAAGGCTTCTTTTTTCTTTTGGGAAGGGAGGGGTGGGATGTCTACAATTTTTTTGGCTAGAGCAACACTGATACTTTATGCAGTTGGGCCTTTGTTCTTAAAATAAACACATAAACTTGGCTTAAAATAAGAAGTAGTAGAATTTGTTATTAGAATGCACTTGTGATTAGCAGAACCATTAACCAGCAGCTGTCCTTTTGCACTGTGTGAGATGACCACACTTTCCCCACATATTTTGGAGGACAAGAATGGCATGTGCTATGATGCTAAGGATGTCAGAAATGTTGAGGATGCTTTTTAAATTACATTTACTGCTCTGTGTTTCTCCAACCGAAGAGGCACTGTAAGAAAGCAAAGAGACTCTGAGCAAGACAAGCAGCCTATGCCCAATAAATTTTATCTCTGAGCTTGTCTTCTAATACCAGGTTGTGAAGCATAGGGGTTTTGGGATAGTGCCCTCTGGGAAAGAAGCACACAAAAAAGACCATTCATGCATACATGCACATCTTTCTATGAGTGTTTGTAGCATGTAGCACTGCAATATACACACCAGAGTAACCTTTTTCAGAGGGCTGCAATTGCTTCAAAGTTGTTTATGTTATCCTTGTCCCTTCAGATACTGCCCTACAAGTGTCTGGTAGAAAGCCATGGGGAATTTCCCCATATTGTACCCTTCATATAAGCCACTGATCTGGCTGCCAAAAGTCACAGTGAGTGACTGTCAGACCATGCCCCTGTTTGTTAAATACTTCCACAAAATCAGAATCACAGAATGGTTGAGGTTGGAAGGGACCTCTGGAGGTCATCTTGTCCAACCCCTCTGCTCAAGCAGGGCCACTGAGAGCCAGTTGCCCAGCACCATGTCCAAATGGCTTTGAATATCTCCAAGGAAGGAGACTCCACAACCACCCTGGGCAACCTCTGCCAGTACTCAGTCACCCCCACAATAAAAAGTGTTTCCTGATGTTCAGAGCGAACCACCTGCGTTTCAGTTGTGCCCATTGCCTCTAGTCCTGTCAGCTAAAGAGGATGCAACACTTTTGCAGTGAACCAAGGAGATGGAAGCTAACTTACGTATTTTGTTCCAGTGTCCAGCTGAAGTGCATAGCTCAAGGCAGTCCCTGGCAAAATCTCTGGTTCATGTCAGGGAAAGTTGTGAGTCTTCACAAGTTCAGGTTCACACTGAAACATCCTCAGTGTCATCAGTAACTTGTAGATGCAGGGTTTGGAACTGGATGTGTCTTTAATTCCTAAGGTGTGAAATATTACCTAATTACAGTCAAATTGACAAGTATTTTTCTTCCCGAATTTAACCTTCAAACCCACAAATCTCAACAGCAAGCAGCAGCACAAGTCCTTAAAATTAAAATCCTGCTGATTTTAATTCTCTTTTAACCTATGCTGAGCTGCAGTTCTTTAAATTGCTGCTACAGCTACTTAAATTTCCCTCCCCGGCATTATCAGTTGTTGTTTATTATTATTATTTGATTGTTTCTTCTTGCTTGAGAGGTAGAAAATAATAGCCATGCCACAGTGATGCACCAGCCCTGGTGATGTCATGGCTGTGTCACAGTAGGCAGCCACCAGCTGCTGGCACCACCCTGGTGATGCAGCAGCCATGTCACAGCAGGCAGAGCACTGGTGGTGGCCATGTCACAGGCAGGTTGGTGACACAGCCAGCTCCAGTGGGTATAAAAAGGGCTGTGCCAGCAAGTTGGCAGGCAGGCCGGGTGAGCAAGGGCAGGAAGGGGAGGGCAGGGCAGAGCCAGGTGGCTGCTCGACCTTTGTTGCTTTTCCTATGCATTACAGCTGGACACACAGACAAGGATGCAACCAGACCGCAGCATGCTCCTGTCCTCGCGCACTGTCAAAGCTCTACAGGACAGATATGTACACCACCTGTATCCCATCACGGTCTTGCAGGGAGCTGGGGAGCCATGGGCAGAGGGAGTTTGCCACCCTTTTACCCTGGGTAGCCAAGGGCTGGCTGGGCCCCACATGATCTCCTGGCACCATCCCTGGTGATGAAATGGCCTTGCCACAGCGGGCAGAACACTGGGGGTGGCCCATGTCACAGTGAGGTGAGTGGCATGGGTGGCCCAGGAGGGATGTCTACTGGCTATCAGGGAGATGTGGGACGGACGGCCTTGGCATGAAGCTGGGAAACCACCAGGCAAGGAGGCAAGGGCTCTCCATGGAGATGGAGGGTGGCTGCTCCGGTTGCTGATTCTCCTGTCGTTGACAGCCGCAGCCCTGGATATGGAAACGAGGAGACCACAGTCTCTGCCACTCAGCCAAAGAGTGTTGCAACTTTCTGAAAGGAAAATGCCCTAAGATATAAGGAAACACATAGAGCCCCAGTCAGTACCACATCATAGTTCTACCGGCAGCTGGCAGTTCCTCACAGCCATGGACAAGGGAGCACCACACCACCTACCATCATCTCTGTACCCCACCATAGTCCTACAGGCAGCAGGAAGCTCTATTCACAATAAATCTGCCTGGCACAACTGAACAAACATTAAACTGTTTAAAGCTAATTTGTCTCTAAAAGCAAGTGTGATTGCAATTGGGGAAAATATCATTACTCTATAGATTTTAGGGTGCAAAACTCTTGTGCAATACCAGTCAGAAAAGCACAGATTCAGGAAAAGCAGTGCAGCCCATGGAAGCCAAATAGTAGCTTTAAGAAAGGGGTATTATCCAAAAGTTCATTCATGATTAAGGGCATCCTGTGCTGAAGAGTGAGACAGTGATGGCTCCAGTGAGAGCTCTGGCCTTAGCTAAGGCCTTATAGATACATGGATGTAATTAGAGGAGGAAGAATTTTCTTAAACCAGTCTTTTCCCCATATTCAGTACATGCACAGACCTCACATCATGGCTTGACCTTCACTGGTCTAAAACACTTGAAGTACATTACTTTTGGCAGCTCTACAGTGGGGTCAGCAACCTCCAGCAAGAGCCAGTAACAAAGAGCTCAGGTGCAATAACATCTTAAATCACCACAGCTGCTTGTTTGGCGTATGTGAGTCACAGGTCCAAGTGGATGAGTATAAAAACCTAAAGGTTACATCTATATTAGTAAACTAAACAGTGTCAGGGCCATCAAGCCATCTGGAACAATCTGATCACATCCATAATATTAAACTCTCTTAACCTCTAGCACAGGACAGCCGCCTGCATGTTGCCTACTGGCAATGATCCCTGGCCTGTACTAACTCACAAACCATACCTAGGAATTGTTTGGGAGATTGTTAGTTGATCTGGGCCAAAACCACGCCAAGGACTGTTCTAACAATTAAATAGCATGGATGAGTGTGGTGGGTTGACCCTGGCTGGATGCCAGGTGCCCACCAAAGCTGCTCTATCACTCCCCTCCTCAGCTGGACAGGGGAGGGAAAATATAACGAAAGGCTTGTGGGTCAAGGTAAGGACAGGGAGAGATAGCTCACTAATTACCGTCACGGGCAAAACAGACTCAACTTGGGGAAAACTAACTTAATTTATTACCAATCAAATCAGAGTAGGATAATGAGAAATAAAACCTAAATCTTAAAACACCTTCCCCCCACCCCTCCTTTCTTTCCGGGCTCAACTTCACTCCCAAATTCTCTACCTTCTCCCCCCCAGCGGCACGGGGGCTCGGGAATGCGGGTTGCGGTCAGTTCATCACACGTTGTCTCTGCCATTCCTTCCTCCTCGGGGGGACGACTCCTCACACTCTTCCCCTGCTCCAGCGTGGGGTCCCTCCCATGGGAGACAGTTCTCCACAAACTTCTCCAACATGAGTCCTTCCCACAGGCTACAGTTCTTCATGAACTGCTCCAGCGTAGGTCCTTTCCATGGGGTGCAGTCCTTCAGGAACAGACTGCTCCAGGGTGGGTCCCCCAGGGGGTCACAAGTCCTGCCAGCAAACCTGCTCCAGCGTGGGCTCCTCTCTCCACG
>NW_008824359.1:555566-565300 GCF_000699105.1 Pygoscelis adeliae | reverse complement strand
TCCAGTGCGGGCTTCCCACGGGGTCACAGCCTCCTTCAGGCATCCACCTGCTCCGGCGTGGGGTCCTCCATGGGCTGCAGGTGAATATCTGCTCCACTGTTAACCTCCATGGGCTGCAGGGGGACAGCCTGCCTCACCATGGTCTTTGCCACAGACTGCAGGGGAATCTCTGCTCCAGTGCCTGGAGCACCTCCTCCCCCTCCTTCTTCACTGACCTTGGTGTCTGCAGGGTTGTTTCTCTCACATATTCTCACTCTTCTTTCCTGGCTGCAGTTGCCCAGCTTTTTTTTTCCCACCTTCTTAAATACATTATCCCAGAGGCGTTACCACCGTCGCTGACTGGCTCAGCCTTGGCCAGCGGTGGGTCCGTCTTGGAGCCGGCTGGCATTGGCTCTAGCAGCTTCTCACAAAAGCCACCCCTGTAGCCTCCCCGCTACCAAAACCTTGCCACACAAACCCAATACAATGAGTAAGTTCCAGTGCCTGTGCCCATGCCTTGACACTGTTTAATTTACCAGAATACATGTACCCATAGTTTTCTGAATGTGTCACTAATCCATCTGCTGTCCCTACATATTTTGGTCTCTGAATTTAGATATTTAAAACATATGCAGCCTGACAGTACCTCTTATTCTACACACTCATAATTGGTGTGTTGGCATGCTGCACCCAAACTTTCCTCCATAAATATACATTTTTTGATGATTGCAAATGAATACATCTCTACTTGGAATAAAACCCCCCATGTTTGGTCAAGCCAAGCATACTTTCAGAACTGGAGCAGTCTGGAATGCACATCTGGAATGTGCGATGGCGTTAAGGGATCCTGAATACCAGAAGAGCAACGAGTTGGGCTTCTGAAGCACAGCACTTACTATATTTGTTGCCCAGGCTTTGATTTTCTCTGGTTGTCAGGCCTCTACAGTCACTGCTGTGGTGTGAAGTGTCTTGGTGCTTTTTATCCCAAGTTTTGGTAGAATTCAGCAAGGTCTCTGGTTCTGGTCCCACAAACATATGCCAAAGGTAGACTTCTTGTACAACACCTCTCCTGGAAATGTGAGGTCTTTTCTGCAACCATCCTAAATGCAGAACCATTCTTCTTAGAAACCTCTGAAAATGTGTGCCCAAGCAGGTTGCATATGCGCAGACCTACTCAGACACCAGTCAGACATTTCAGCCTCCTACTATAGCTCTTTAAAAGCACACAAGGTCATATACACCACAGTCCCTCCTGTAACTGCAGCTGTTGCCCGAGCAAAAAAAGGCAACGAGTCTCCACATCCTCTCCACCCCCAGCATGTTTCTCATGTTCCCTGCCTCAGCCTGGAGAGTGGGGAGAGTTTGGCTTGCAGGCCAGGGCGGGTCCTGAGCACAGATAATGTTGTGATTATCAAAATTCCTCCTTCCCCACCTCAACACCAGAAGTACCGAGGGAGGGTATGCCATCAGGATTAAGCCTTTTCAGAACTCAAGGGGGTTCTTGGTGGCCCTGAAAATCATATATGAACACGGAAAAAGAAAATTCACCCTCAGACCCTTGAAGTTTTCCAGGTAATCAAAATAACACAGAAGTGTTTTGCCCAAAGATTTTTGCATTGCTACCAAAACCACCACTGGTTTGAGCACTGCCTGTTCTACCCCTCACTGCTTCTATCTTTCCCATGGAGAAGAGAACTGGGGGTTATAACTTAGGGGCAGTAAATGCAGAAACCTGAAAATCTGCAAAACAAGCCCAAAACATAACTTTCCCCCTTTAAGTTGTTGGCTTCTTCTTTGATTTAACCTGCTTTCCTTCCAAATACAACATGTTTTTTTGAACATTAATGTGCAACATGCTTTGTTATCATTTGGTTGGTTCATTCTTATTACAGATCCCTAAGAAGATCTCAGTTCTTTATACATGAAAAAAATCACCTTTCGCAGAAAAGCCATGAGCCACAGACTGCTCCCCACCTCCCTGCAAGAAAGCTTCAGGAGCAGGAAGATTCTACCATTTTAAAAAGTTTTTTTCCCAGTTGTTTTGACAGTGATTATTTTTAATGTGGTGTCAATAAACCCATTCAGATTTGGAGCAATGCTGGCTTGAATAAATAAGAAAAATTTCAAAAATAACCTTTCTCCTGTATACGTTCCAATAAACAGGATCATGTTATACTCAATAGTAATTATGAGGTGACCCTATAAATTACTGTCCAGTGATTCATGTTATTCTATAGACTTTAGGTCATACACTTCATTTCAAGCTGAAAGTGCTGCAAAGGATATATTAGGCTCTGGAGGAAACAGGGAAAGAATATAGTGTACGCTCCATATTGGTATCATGGGAGACCTGACTGTGAGAAAGCACTTTCCAGCATAACGTACTGAAATTACTGCAATGAACCTGAGCTGAAGAAGCAACTGGAGTGCATGTTTCCCTACTGACCTGAGAGAGGGAGGTCCTCAGCTTGTCGGCAGAAGCAGCGACTAGAATTAAGTCTCCACAAGTTTTCTGTCTGTTCAGCGCTAGACAGAAGATTAAGCATAATAAGATTAACATTAATAACAAAAACATTAACATGGTTTTGCTTCGCAACATGATTCATGACGATGTGACACTGTATAATAAGAATTGATATACTTCATTCTCTCATAAAGTTTTCTTCAGTCTACCTGAAAACACTTTCTGTAGGAGGCAAATAGACCTTAATTTTAGAGGTGTGAAACAGGCATGAGCAACTAAAAGTGAACTAAGTGTCCTACAACCACTTAGAAGGCCAGAAATCCAACTGGGAGTGTGTGGGCCAAGGCACATACTATATCCTTTTGATTTCCTGAGGCTTTTTTTTTCCATATCCAACCTGTATCTCTTAGAGGAATCAGTGCTCCTGGAGGAACCTAAACAACCTCTCTCTGCTCAGTTGACTCCGACAAAAAAACAAACTTACCTCTGAGAATCAATCAAAGCTGGCAAGAAGAGGAAGGAAACCCTCCACTAAAGGGAAATCTAGTTTGCCTATCTTGATTTTTTTGATTTTGGAGTTTACTGATTATGTGTTTTGCCTTTGCTTTTAATTAACAGCAGAGAGAAGTGTCTTGTTCCAGGAAAACACGTCTCTATTACTGAAGATGATCAGGTCCCTCCACAACTGATTCTCTCTCCACAAACACTAAGTACAACCAACCCTCCTTTTGCCTCCCAAACTCACAACATTGAAAACGAGCCTTTTTTCCGTGTAAGTCCTGTCTGGCCCAGCCTGTCTGTGGGCTGCCCAGACACTACTGTGAGGAATTCGCTGTGAATCGGGTCAATGGCTCTGGCAGGATCAGTTCATCCTAGCTGGTATCTTCCTGGCTATCTCACACCTCATATCACATCACTGATGTGCTGGTGTCCAATATATGGCAAGGAAAGGGCTGAGAAGTCCCCCTGAGGATGGCAGCTGAAGTGGGCTGCCCCAGACGGAGCAGTTCATCCAGCCTAGCTCTGCTTCCTACCCCACAGCATGCAGAGCTCAGGAGAGGTGAGCCGTACAATCTTCCCTGCAACAGCATCCTGCTCTCAGGGATTTTCCAGACACTGCCAGAGATTTATACAGCAGGAAGGTGCACGTGTTTTACAGTTCATATGCATGAAGGATGATACATGCCCTTTAGGTTGGGTTAAGGGCACAAACTCAGATCAGCTTTACTGCACACATGCCCACATTGCTCACTGCATGATGTTGGAGGAAGGTGAACAGATCATCTCCAAGTACTTCCAGAGGAATCAGCCACCAGAACAAGATGTTTGGGCACCAATGTTCTGCAGCATGGAAGCAATTCTGCAGTGTCTGGAGGGTTGTCCTTTTCCCTCTGGTTCTTTCAACAGTATTTTCTACCAATCCACTTATCGGACTATCTGAGATTTCTTTCATGTGCTCATCTCCACTTACTATGCAGCCGGTAATGAACGGAGGACTTTTGCCTGTGTATCGGCAGAGCCCTCAGTAGGCTGCATCATGGTTAGTGGTTGCTCTCCAGAAACAAGTTGCTATGCTACTGTAATATTATTGCTTATATCCCAGTGTTATAGTGTGGAATACAAGGTCAGGAGAAACATGAAGTAATAACTTAATAATAAGGACTGTCCTTTGCTGTGTAAAATTCACTTCCATCACTTCCAGATTCATCACTTCCAGACAGATTTACTTTTCCCTCTTCAAAAGGTCAAGGAGTTTAGGGCAGGTGTGAGAGCTGCTGCCCAAAACAGCCGAAGGGTTATATAGTGCACCTTTTAGCGGGTGGTCCCACCAAATATTTTTGCATGGGGCCTTCAAGTTGGCCCTAACATGGTTTCCAAAACAAGGTCAAGCGAATGCATTGGAAACTACTGCTGCCATCATTCAAGGAGCGAACAGCATCAAAACATTAAAACTGTGGAGTGAAATGTACCATATGTTACTGCTGTAACCACATCCAGCTTTACCTCTGCGGCTTTATTAGCTCAAAAGATCCAGGCAGAACGCGAAACGCCTTGGCCGAAATGCACCGGTCAGTCAGACGATGGCACTACAGACCCGGCTCCACCGGCTGCCTTCTGCCCTCATTAAAACGTCTGCTCGGCCGTTCATTATTCCAGTTTCATTCTCCATCCCGGTTTTCCCCTGGTTACCTGGTTGGAAACTGTACCCCCTGATAATTCATACACTCGTGCAGACAGCCCATGGCAAACGTTGCTAAGAGAGGGACTGCCACCTGTTAAGAATCCGTGGTTTGGGGATGCAGTGAAGTGTGCTCCTTTCCCACACTAGTATTTTAAAAGGTTATAGATCATGTGTGCATAATAGGCAGAACATTAGGTCACTTGTCTCACTTACAACAATAATCCATTTTGATATGGGTCAGGTTGACACAAAGGGTCCACCCATACCAGATCTATTGACGAAACTGATCCCTTTCCCCCAAACTAATGAAATTTTCAACTAATGGGTACTTAAGTTAATAAAGTGTGCCACACATCTGCTAGAAGCCATTTGTAAAATAAAGCACTGGAGTTCAATTTTGAGATCATTGACATAATGTTTGAGTGGCATCCCACAGGGACCCAGCATGGCACCAAATTAAGGAGAGTAACACAATAAACGTGTGAGAAATAACGTTAGTATATAAACAGTAAGTAGGAGCTTCTCTTTCTTTAAAGGAAGCGTAATACTACTTGGGTTTCATACCATCACTAATGAATTGAACAGGACAAATCCTGATCTCCCCTCGCAGCCAATGAGCATTTGGACAATGACTTCAATAGGACCAGGATTTAACCTGGGGAATTATTTTGACGGAAATTGGCAACAAGCTGGTTCTTATAACTAAAAAGTATCTTTTCACTGAACTTGTGCATGGCTAAAATTCTCCACTCCACTCTAGTTTGTCCTTTCTTTTGTGGAGGAAATTGGAGGGAGAAAACATTTCAGCAGAGCCCAAGAGATTTATTTTTTTAATTCCTGAAGTTACCTAGCTTGATACAATTCAAGCTAAACGTCTCTTAGCAGTGACAAAGCTCTCCTTTTCTACGGCCCTTGGGGATTAGACATAGGAATCATTCTAGAATATCAGCTGAATTTTAATAGGCTGCTTTCCTATGCCACTCACTGCAAACCAAGGAGCAGCCTGGAATATCAGTGACTGTTTTATCATCTCCAGTGGCATTGCTTTTCTTAAAAAAGGTACTTTTCAAAAATTGCATTATTATAGTTGACCAACATTTTTGCATGAAAAACATTTTCCATTTAGAAGTGACATTGAAAAATGGAAACCAAGAAAGTTTTGACATTATTATTCATAATCCATTTTCTTTTTAAAAAGGTAAACCAAACTTCTGAAAAAAATCAACATTTTTTTTTTAACAAAGGAAAATCATCTTACTTTCTGTAGTACTTCTGTCACATTTTGAAGAGGGAAACTAGAAAAATTGCTACATTAGTAAAACTAAAATTTTAATTCAAAAACAGTGAAAAGGATTTACAGCTCTATTTACTACTTACTCTGTCTCTGAGTTTATATAGAGGAAAGATGTGCCTGTTTTATAAGCAAGATCTTTCAATCTCCTCGTTAACTATTCCTAAAGCAGTTTTTCAGTGAAATGGGCAGATGCCAGGTGATGGAAAGGTTATACTGAAGAATCAGCAGAGTTTATGCCGTCACTTTGCCACAGATTAATATTTACTGTTCCGTTGCAGATGGGACAAAACCTGGTCGTAGACAAGAGCTCCAGGCCTGCCTTTGCTCTGCAGATCCCACAGTACAACCCTTCAAAATGCTGTTAAACTGTGATTGCATTTACAACAAATATTGGAAACGATTCAATGTATTTTTTTTCCTAATAAAGCCTCACCCTTTTTAACCTACTTCATTCAGACCCCACATAGATTAACATTGTAAACATGCTGCTTTCCCTCTTTTGAATCAGTTGTCCTCCATTTCAGCTTTCAGCTTTGGAAAACAGGAAACAAATACCCATCCAAGTTCCTGGGCTGAGCCTAAATCTGGCCTTAATCTAAATGTGGTTAAAGCCCCCTTAACCACCCCACACTGGCACACGTTCGCTCTCATCCCTCAGCACATACATATGCTGTTCCAAGAATAATGTTTCTCACAATATTTCTAAGCTTTCAACACTGAGTCCAATTGTCTCTTCCAGTACATAAATGGGGGGGCGGGGGGGATAGCTGGGGATGTGCAGAGGAAGATCCCACTCGAACATCACTCTTGTGGGGCTGTTCTTTCCAAGCTGGTTCACTCCAGGATACGTTCATGCAATAATGCCATTTCCCAAAGGAGACCATTTCTCTATTCATGATCATATATCATGAAAATAGATGGGAGCCTTCTGAACGATTGCAGTGGGGTTTGAACCACATCCTGCTTTTTTCAATAAAAATAACTCAACTTGAGTGGACTCAGGTGTCTGTTGTGTCTGCCACAGCTGAGCATGTGGGTGGGTGGACATGGAGTGAAGTTTAACTTTGGTCAGGGCAACGTCCACCCTCGCTTGGGTCACTCAGCTGCCAACCTTACCTGTTTTACCCTGCTCTCAAATATCACCCTATGGCTTCTCCTCTCCAGGCTTGAGTGATTGTCAGTGCAAAGCGCTAAATACTTGTTTTACTGACCCCCCCCACCAGCGGAATTTGGCAACCTTGAGTCATTTGGCTCTGTCATCACGAACACCACGGGCTGCTTGGGAGGGCGAATCTGGAAGCCCAACAGAAGCGAGGTTGCAGCAGCTCCCTGCCCCAGGTCCAACCAGCGTTGAGGCTCAGCATGTATTCCCAGCAGGCACACATACACAAACACACACAGACACACTCAAAACACACACAAACAGTTCCCTCTCTCTGGCTGATCAGGATGAAAGTCTGTTGTGGAAAATATAAGTGTATATACATATTTGCAATGCATATCCCTCCAGCAGCTGGGCTCAGACACTCAGTCAGCCCAGTAGCTGCCTGTGACCCCCGTCTCCTCAGTTGCTGGCACCAGGACATACAAGCCCCCGAGGCAGCAGCCTCACTCGAGCTGCTGGTACAGACCATCTCACAAACACAAACATAAGCACAAACACACATGCACATGCACACGCACACATGCATGCACAGCTCTCCAGCAGCTGGCCGGGACTCCCCTGGCCCCTCCAGTAGCCAACTCACCCATGGTCTCACTCTCAGAGACCCAAACCACCCTGGCTCCCAGGCCATGCTACCTACTCGTCAGCTAGTCCAGACTGATCTGCACAAGCACTGGCACACTCACTGGCACACCTGCACTTACTCCGGTTGCTGGCACTACAGACACACAGACTCTGACCAACAGTCTGACTCCAGGTGCTGGCACTCAGACCCCCATATACACACATACACACCACCTCACCCAGGGAAAGATTTATAAATGGAGTTTAATGAGAAGACAGGACAGACTGTGCTGATCAGGTGCCAGATGAGCATACTGACTAGCAAAGTATTTGCATGCAACCAAGCCCTTTTAATGCCTTATCCCTCTATTTTCCCACACCTGTTCCTCCTCAAATCACCTAAATCCCTCCCTTTCCCCACCTTTGGGTCCTCCCCTAAACATCTCATCACGTCTGGTGCAATCCCAAAACTCTCTTCCCCTACATCCTGTAACATTTCCCACAACCCTAGGGTCAACCCCCCTCAATCCAAAAGGTGCTCCAGCATTGACTCATCATGTTGGGTGTCACACCTGGACATTGGGACTGAGGCTTTCCTGGGACAGCCCTGGGATGGGCCCAGTCAGGGTGTCCCTTCCTCTGAGTACTTAATTTGGGGTTCCCACCTGCCTTTGTGCCTCTAGGCTCCTCTGGGCTTATGAAGATGGCCTTTGATGGGCTGGTGGCTCCTGGGATGGGACTGCAAGGAGCCAGAGCTAGGTGTTTTTTTGGCTTCCCCCTCACCGTTGCCTCTCTGTGCTCCTTTGTGGGTGTGCGGATAAGCTTTTATCACATAAGCTAACATGAACAGCATGTAATCTTAATGAGTTCAAATATGCTATTCGAAACGATGACCAGGAGTCTGGACTAATGAATTAGTCCTGGACTAATGAAGTCCAGGAGGTTTGGGGATCTCAGAAGCTTGACATTTTTTCAACTGTATCTCTGGCATTAATAAAAAATATTCTCTCTCTATAAACCCTGCCACAATTACCCTGTTGCAGAATGTTTCAGATGCAGGGGTCAAATTTCAGACTAGTCTGAGTATCACAAATTTTTGTAGTGGAAGAAACAGAACCACAGAGATGTGCTAACCTCACCTACAGAGCAGGTCAATGGTAAGGCCAGGAATATAGTCGCGAATTCCCAAGTCCCAGGAAGGGAGGAAGACTAACCCAACATATATTTTAAATCTCATATCTGACCTCTCCTAAAATTCTGCATGTTCATTTCTAGCCAGCAAGACTCTCTTGCTTTTCAATCTGATTGGACTAAGCCATTTTGATGCCACATGAAAGCTAATGTACTTCTCCTGGATTGGAGAATTAGTTATTGGTTGGTTTGTTTGCTCTGCAGTTGGATGGTCTGTCAGTTTTTCATAAGCACATTGGCAATACTCCCCTTCTTGGACTCACCATTAAAAAGAAAAGAGAAAAAAAAGAGAATGAAAGAAAAGGAAAAAGGAAAAAAAAGAATTCAACTTGACTTGTGACTTGCTCACAGGACTTACACTTTGAAGAAATTGAAGAAATTTCCCTCCCTTTCCAAGACTGCTACTTACCTCCCATTCGGTGAGATCTAAGGAGAGGCTGGGCGATTGCAGCTGTACTAAAAGGCAGAAAGGCGGCTGTGCAGGCACGCAGCAGGGAGCAAAGGACATGGATGGGAGAGGGAACTGGGCAGATTTGTGAGGGTTACATTGTGGTGCATTTGGGGCAATACTTGTGAGGTAAGAAAAAACAGTCACGATGCTGGTTATAATTTTGGGGTGTGGGGTGAGAGTCTGGGCAAATTGTTGTGCAGTGTGTCTGGCTGGGTGGTGAGCCTGATCTTATGTGGCAGGTTGGAGCAGTGGGTGACGGGGTTCGGACAATCCACACTCCTCCCCATCTTGCTGCAGATGCCAGAGGGGCTCACCTGCCCGGCAGGCATGGCCAGCGGCTGGAGCAGCCTGGGGAGCTGAGCTGAGCATAGGGGCCAGCACCGAGGACCTTTCTGGCAGGACAGGACAGATAGCTCGGCATGGCTGACTGCACCCACACCGCCG
>NW_008824359.1:535475-555528 GCF_000699105.1 Pygoscelis adeliae | reverse complement strand
CGGCATGGCTGACTGCACCCCCAGCTCCAGCTGCGGCCCCAGAAAGCCCTGACCTGGGAGAGGAGATGATGTACTTTGGGTGAAGGGTGGTGGCGGGGCTCCTCTTTCTATATGTTATTCTGTTTCCCTTCTCTCATTTTTTTCTCCCTCCCTCCCTCCAGTGAAGTTACTCCTACCCATTTAATCCCCGCTTCGTGACCAAATTGACAGACGTTTTGCTTCATTCTTCCTTGGGGCTTGTGCGTGTGATGGAGCGAGGATTCTCAGATGTTAACCCGTGTCTTGGTTGCTGGTTGGTAAATCCTGGCCAAAAGATGAAATACATAACGTAAACACACATATATATGTGTACATACCCACCTTGTTGGGTTTTATTCAGGAACAGCAACTACCAGTATTTAGTTCCATTTTTTTTACCTAAAATCTTCTGTCCTTTACCCAACTATGCTTCTTCCTGTGTATTCCTGGACACCTCTGAAATGCTAAGGACAATCCAAAATCTTTTTTGTCCAAAGAGAGGAAAAGATTGTGATTATCACAGCAGATATTTGTCCATTCCCTCAAAGCCTGAGTCAGCCCAGCACTAAACAGGCACTTGACAGCCGCGTTCCTATAGAGGTAAATCTGTGTCTCCATATAACATCGCAACCCAGCCCACATCCAACACATGCTGGTGGCCACTGCAGATGAAAACACCAAGGGATGAACAGAGCTTAGCTGCTTTCTGATCTGGCGATCTCACTTAGCACTTCCAGTAGTATAAAACCATTAATGGCAGTGGAAGTAGCGCTGGCTGAAATAAGTCCACGTAACACTTGGGAGCTTTCATGGACAAAAGGCCCTTCTTTTTCTCTTTTACTCCCATTTCACAATCAGACCTCCATTGACTTTAACTGATTTATACCATTACAAATGAGAGGAGAAGCCACCCTACGGGTTATAGCTCTGCACTCTCTACCAAGGTGTGACTCCAGCTGGTGTCTTTGGGGATGAAACTGCTGTAACTAAGGACATGGTGGGACTGGCCTTCACCTATTTGGACTGATCCTGGCACCTGAGGCAATGGAAAGTAATCTCCCCTCCCAGGCTGCAGAGTCAGCAGGCTAAGTTTTAGCAAAATCTTCTTGAAATTGCCAAGTACAGCTGATTAAAAAAAAAATGAAACCTCTTTCAAATGTTTTCATTTTGAATTATTTCTCTTTTCCATTTTCTTGATTCCTCCCCATGTTTCTAATTCAAAAAGCATTATGGGAATAGCCACCAACATTTTTCATTTATCAAATACAGGGGTTTTGACACATGATATATTTTAACATAAATTTCCTTATGCTTTCTATAAAAATGTATTCAAATAATATTGGGGAGATCACAAATTATTTCCTGGTCAAAACTCATGGGCAGTCTACTTGCCCATGCTATCTTTTGGAGGGAAGAAATTGCCATCCTATCTATTATCAACTCTTCCTTTTTAGGGAAACACCTGCATAATCTGCACAGGGAAATCTGGCAGAACTCCACTTCAACCTCCTCGTGTCTCAGTGTTACTATTACAGCCTGAGGTTAAATTCTGCTGGCAACACACATTTATGTTCTGGAAGCAATTTTTTGTTAACACCTATGGTAGCTCTTAGCATCAAGTTACTTAACATGACAATTAGTAGGAATCACAGCAGTGGTGCTCTCTTTTATGCCAAATTCCTACCAGGAAACCAAAAAGGGAATCAGCTACACAAAATGAAGAGAAGAAACACCATCTAAGCATCATTTGGAATGAGGAAAAAAGTAGACTTTTAAAAAAAAATAGCCAGACTCCATGAATCCTGCTATAAATTTATTTGTGCTGTTGATTTTATGTAAGTAATGCTTAGACATTACGTATGCTGTATATATGTCAGTGCATGTTCTAAAATGGAACTAAAAATTCTCTTTAGTCCTTCCTTTCTCCAAGATGGGGTAAGATTTTGCGTATCTGCAACTTTGACTTAGTACCTACACCCTCACACATTTTTTCTTCTGAAAGGTCACATTTTTCCAATCAAAGAATATTTGCTATGAGCTTAGCAAAACAACTTTAAGTGCCTCCTAACAGATAATGATGTTTTCAAGTTCCGCTCTCACCTCTCTGAACAAATGAAGTATGGACATCAGGCACCCAAAAAGTGACTGAGGTATTTTTCATGTGCACTTCAAAATTTGTCCCCTGCACATCAAATCACATAGAGTTTCAGTGTGCTAACTGCGCAATACCAACAGCATATACTGCAGACCTCTGGAGTAGCGTTAATTACCGGACTGCGAACACACGGTAAAATCCCTCTGCAAACCCATTCCATGTACCTAGCACGTCACCTTTGAGTAAAAAGCTGCCTGGAATGACTGCACTTCAAAGTATGTGGCCACGATGTACTGCTGCACAGAGGCAAGAGAGGAATCCAGATGAGAGCCTTTTAAGGATAAAGTTTCAGCCTTAAATTATCAGTCTGTCTATGCGGTAGCAGGCACAAGCAAATTGGAAGTGGGAAAGAAGATGAGTTCAAGGCATCGGTAGCTGGACCCCATGAGGCAATCATGGCCCTGACCCTCAAACACATCTTGGTACCTAAATATCTTTGTAAATTTTGATGTCAGCATCAACATAAGAAGACAAAATCTGTGCTCCAAAGAGGATTAATTCATAAATTTCCTAATTAGACGTGCATATTTCTAAAGAGAATTAGACATGCATATTTCTAAGGAGAAATCACAAATTTCTTGGAGAAGAGCAGAGGGACAGACACGTTCTGCCGCAGGGGAACTGGAATCAGATTGTGCAAGCAGCATCAGCAAACTCGATCTGTAATTGTCATCTCCCTGGTGGGCCACACCATCAAGCATCTCCGAGGTCTGTCATGGTCTCTTTGCTCTGCAGCGAATAAGGATATTCATCAAAAAGCTCCAGGTTCCCAGCTCTCGCACATGGGTGGCTCCACTTGGGAGTGAAAGGATACAACTGTATTGGAAAATAGCCACATTATAAATCCCGCAAAGGAAGGGATTTTGTAATAAACAGGGAATATCAGAGACAAATGAGAAATAAAAAAGTAAAGAGCCCCCTCCAGTGTCACCACATACGTGATTAATGAGACTTAAGGAATTCGCCAATAGACTCTCCAAGCAACTGAGTTTTGTTTCAATGGTATGCAGTCAGGTTGTATTTGTATTCAGAAATCCCAGCTGTACTCGATACCCAGGACTATTCCATACATGTGAAAAGAATTACACGCAACTCAGCTAAGAAAAAAGGAATTGCCATTCAAACATAGGATATTTTTAAGGCCAGAATACTGCTATGGGCATTTTTGCTATCTAGCAGTTTCTACCCTGCTTCTTTTAAGTGGAATGCAGGGAAATTAGAAAGAGCTGAAGTTATTAAAAGGTTATAAGTTTACAGTGGTCTTCAGAAAAGCTCCGTTTGGATGGTACAAAATGAAATTAATGTACTTTTTAAAGGAACAAAATACAAATACAGTGTGGTGAAAAATGAAGATAATGAGGTTCTGTCTGCCTGACTTCTGTCTTGTTATCTAACTTGCATGCTTAACTTCTCCTTGAACCTGATCTCACTGTCAGTGGAAAGAAGACACACTTTCCCCAGGTACTTTATTTTTCAGACTGCTGGCTTCAGATCTGAAAAGTCCCCTGTGTATCTTGCACATTGGTCATCTTTCCATGTGTTGGAGGCTACACACTGGGTCTTTGAGATTGTGGCAGTAAGGCTGAAGACTAATTGACTTCACATCTGTAGAAAACTTAAGGAGAGAAACCTGAATAAATATTTCAAGGGGTGGATAAAGTAGCATTTATACTATTCTGGTCCATTTCTAATACCCACTGAGATCCCTGGCTGTTTCAGTGTGAAGCCAGAAGTAAACTAAAGCTGAGCTCCTTTCCCATTTGTAGTTGTTCTGTCTCTATTTAAAAACAATCTTTTAAAACATTTAAACCATATGGTCTCTTTATAGACAGTTTACATTTTTCTGCCGTCAAAAATGCATTGATAGCTCCTTATTAACTGATAATATGATATGATGATACTATCTTAATAGTGGGATAAGAATTAATATATAAACTAGGAATAGTACCTAGTCTAAAAATCAAGAATCCACATCTTAGGACAATCCAGAAAGGGCTACAGTGGTTGTAGGGGGCTTGGATGGAATGTCCTATGAGAAAAGATTATGTTTAGTCTGGCAAGGATTCACTTGAAAAGTAGTTTAATGATAGTATACAAAACACAGACAACTGTGATCTGGACAAAAGACAGAGGTATTAGAGAACCTAATTTCTTCAAATACTATAAGATGATTAAAGTAAAAAAAAACCAACCAGATCTTATTCTAACAGACAACTGCTGGTCTTGTGTAGCCCTTTAGCCTTTTAAAAATAACCAGGAGAATTGCAGAACAATTAGTAGAACAAATATTTGTTCTTACGAAAAGCATATTGAATAGATTTGGAACACAGGATGCAAGTAATTATTAGAATCAAAATAGGCTAATGTTCTCCCGATGCTATTTGTAAAGCAATTTGAGTTTCATTATTAGAATGTGTATTTAACATATCATCTTGAATCTCATTACATGCTATTTGGACTAAACTTAATAGGATTATTATTTTTGGCATTCATGGTCATGCAATATCCATAAACAATGTTTCCAAACCCTTTAATACAAGAAACAGACATATGGTGTCAAGAAATGAGCAGACCTTTCTGCATTTTTAACAGCACACTTATATGAGCAGATCTTTCTGCGTTTTTAACAGCACACTTATAACATGCTTTTCATTCCTATATTTCTAGGAAGATTTGTGAATGTGTCACTGTTAAAGTATTACTTGTCCATCTCTCTGCTTATCCACTCTGTCTTCTACAGATCAGAATAACCATGACTTGATTAAAAACCTTATTATATTATTTATTACCCCCGGTTATGGTTCATTTTGAATTTTTTTCTAGCACATTTCTGGAGAATTATTTAATGCTTATGAGGTGATAGAGAAAAAACGTTAGCCCTCATCTTGTTCTATAAGTACAAGAAAAGGAAACAAGATAAATCTTATTTCTCAAATATGGGAAGTCAAATTGTCTCCTCCCCACTTCTAGCATATTTTCTAACATACGTTGCAAAGCCCCCATGACTGTCAGTGGGCCGCACTACAGCGTCTGCACAATGAGGCAATGTCAACAGAGATATTTGAGATCAACCTTGAGTAGCCCAAAGCCAGAACAAGGTGAAAGCTGCCCTGTCCTTCAGATGTGAAACCACCATGTGGGTAGCAACAAAGCTTAGCGTTCTTCCTATTTATCCACTGGGGAACATATCTGTCGCTTCTTCCAAGCTATGGGCCAGAAAAGAAGGAAGCAGAGAGCTAGAGAGCAGGAGCAAGAACTAAGGGACTGTTTCCTGTGCTTGAGGTCTGCAGACACTTGTGAGATCAAACACAGGAGGAAAGCTGTGACAAAATGAACTCATACATGAAAACTGGGCCTGGCTTCCATTCTAGGCTGGATGTCCCTCACGTGGTGATGTTACAATGGGTCAGTGAGCTTCAAGATGAACATTTATGAATGGATATGTAGACATAGAATCGTAGAATCACAGAATGGTCTTGGTCAGAAGGTACCTTTAAAGACCATCTAGTCCAACCCCTCTGCCATGGGCAGGGGCATCTTCCACTAGATCAGGTTGCTCAAAGCCCCATCCAGCCTGACCTTGAATATTTCCAATGACAGGACAGCCACAACTTCTCTGGGCAACCTGTTCCGGTGTCTCACCACCCTCATCGTAAAAAATGTCTTCCTTATGTCCAATCTAAACCTACCCTCTTCCAGTTTAAAACCATTGCCCTTTGTCCTGCCACTACAGGTCTTGGTAAAAAGTCTGTCCCCATCTTTCTTATAAGCCCCCTTTAAATAATGAAAGGCCGCAATAAGGTCTCCCCCAAGCTTTCTCCAAAGCTTTAAAAGCTTGCTTTCTCCATACCCCACCAATCTCTGCTTGCTCTCCATTGCCCATCCCATAGCACCTCTTTTGAGAAAGGCTGAAAAATCACTTCTGTCACTTGCTTCTGCATCATGGCAAGTATCTAACTCAGCCAGCTGGGAATCTGCCACGTTCCACTGGAGATGCCAAAGAAGAACACAGGACTTGGACAGAATAAACCTTTTGTAATATGCCAGCAAGAAATGCTTAGTGGTTTGATCCCTATGAAGTCAGTCATGATTGCCCTGATAATTTGTGCTGAAGGGAGGGAATGAATCTCCTGACAGGATGTCAGATGGAGCCCTCTTTACAAGAGGTTGTATTTTTGCTCATTTTATCCATATTATTTAACGCAGTGTGATGTCTGTGGTATCCACAAACATCTGTCAATGGATTTTGTGTGGGAGAAGGAAAGAAAAAAACCTGAATATGCATGAGAATATTGTGATTTTAACCATTAACATGGAGTCAGGAAGAAGTTCGGAAGAGGAACTGAAAACACCTCAGTAAATAGTTGGTGCTGCCTGACAGAATGTACACCAACCCCATCCAAGTGATTTGCTTCTGAGTTTTTTTCCTTTAATCTTGCCTTGACTGAGCCTTTGTGCTAAATTACAAGCTCTTTGGGAGAGGGACTGTGCAAATATTTAAGGAACACCTACTGCAAGAGGGTCACAATTATGACTTGGCAGCATGTAAGAAATAATGAAGAAAAGAAGAATGAGAATTGGGCTCTTGAAATGGCATTGTTCAACCTTCAGTATCCCACAAAGATACAATTGAAAGTAACTAAATAGTAGGCTTAGTCCCACAGGTCTGAAAGAATTCCTGAAAGAATTTCCAGCCTCTTCAAAACAACAAAGGAAGCTGCCAGTCTGGCATGTAAGGATAGATTGGTGCCTGGTGGAAGTAAATTCCTTGTCGGAGGCAAACATTTCAATTACATAGCAGGAAATCCTATAGCAAAGGAGTTTCTGCCACATCCAGGAAGATTATAAGGGCTCGACTCTACACCTTGCACAGCAGAGAATGCTGAGAACATTTCTCTGACTTCTCTGAGCAAGAAAAAGGGTGTTACTGTTCATTTACTGCCTTTCATCCTTAAACAGGTCCTGTGATATGAGATTGTACCCAGGTATCAATGGAACGTGGTTCATGGTGAAACTGCGTGCAAGTAAGCAGGAAGCAGGGGGAAGAGATGCCATCTCCTCTGAAACTACAGAGGAGCCAGCCTGCAATTATGCAACCAGAAACTGGCCAAGGATGCGAAGTTTAGTAATTTGTTGTTTTCCACAGTTTGTTAATACATCCTCCAAGATCAGAGATTTACAACAAATGTTGTTTTCATCAGAAAATTTTGATTGCTTTATACCAAAATTTAGGCTTTTGTAATTCGGTGCAAGCTTTCAATTATGTTTCAAAAATGTGTGTGATTTTAAGTTCTTGTTGTATTTCAGCACAGTGAAAAACTGAAATATTAAGAATTACCACAGAACTATGCTGTGCTCAGCTCAAGCTTTTGTCTCACATCTGAGACATCCCTTTCAGAACTGAATGCTAACTCATTCAGTAACTCATTGGATTAATGGCCTTTCTACTGAACACTCATGTGATTTTGGGAAGCACTTCATTATTTGAAAGAGTCCTTTTCCAACACTGTTTTGGCATAAATTTGCTTAACTAATTAAATATGACAGAAACCAAGGCAAAAAATAGATCATAGATTCATGAGATTTATGGACAAAAGAAGAACACTGTGATGATCCCGTCTGACTCCCTGGTGTAAATATGGGCTAGCATGGGAAAAAAGGACAAAGACACAAGAAACGGGTTAGAGATAACAGTTTGCAGTGGCTTACGTCTCTTTTTCCATTTAGCACCAAAACTGGAGATAAGTAAAAAAAGGCATCTGATCGTTACGTGGGAAAAGCTGTAAAGCTTGTTATTAAATATGCATTTTCCTCTGAATGAGAACAGGATAGACAGACAGACAGACAGAAACACTCATAAGAGGTGTTTCAATATGAAGTGCTTGTCTATAAACAGTTTTATACCACTGTGACTAAATCAACAGGAAATTATGACCAGCAAAATTGGTGCAGCCCCATAGTGTAAAAGAAGATCTCTTGAGGTGCGCATAATGCTGTTTATGCTGCATGACATTCTAACCAGAGGGGTTTGTCTCTGTATCTGACCGTTCACCCAGTGGATGCCATAACGACTATAGGTCCACATCTACTCCAAATACCACTGTGTCCTGGCATTGCTAGTCCCACTAAGAGCTGCAGCACGTAGTACAGTGAGGTTGGGAAAAGGGCTGCCACAACGTCAATGTGCCTGGCACCTCCGTCCCGTCTTCACCTGATTTCACAAGGCACCTTATTCCAAGTGCGAATGGACAAATGGTATAGAAGAGAAGGGGACCAGACTTGCTCTGTATCTCTGCAAGGTGAGATTTTTAGCTGTACAGCTCTGTCCACAGTCAAACTCTTCTTTCAGCTTTCAAGATGCTAGTTTGGAGGAAGGCAGAGAAATGGAAATTTGGGGGAATATATCATGCAGTTAATGTTAATTTAAATGTCCTAAGGGGAAGATGAGTGAAAATAAGAAGAGCAGATACAAAGAAAGAATAAATGTTGATCAGAAGTAGAAAGGCTTTGCCATATTTATGAATGTGATTAAAAATGGCTTTTATACTGTGCTTAAATACTGAGAACATTTGTGCTTAGAAACTTGAGAAGGTAAACACATCATTAAAATAGATTTTGAAGCAACATTCATATCACACAAAGTGTATAAACTTTAATAACCTTTTCATATCAAACCTGTTGTCTAAAAGAAGCCACTCAGAGGTAACGCGGTCTCCATGACAAGGCGTGTATCTCTGCATGAGAGAAAACAGTATCACATTTACAGAAAACTCTTGGAGTAAGCCAGTCTGCACTCTCTGCCTGGCCAAATCCTGCCTTCGTTAGTGCTTGAGAAGCAAGGGGGCATGTAGAGAGTCAAGGGTGTTTGAAGGCACCGGCTGGCTCAAGGCTGGTTCCCAGCGATGGATTGCAATAATAACATTGGACAATCCCCACGGACAGTGAACACAACTGAGCCCCTTGGGTCTGCTGAGGAGACAAGCGACGCTGTACTGAAGGTAAACGCAGCCTGAACAACTCAGGCTAACCCTCAGTAAAAAACAGCTAATATGCCAGAAATCCGGGAGCCTGAGTGTTATGTATGTTGGTAATATAGGAGAAAGCAAAAAGCATGAGGCTGCCAAAAGGCATAAAATAGAAATCACAGTTTGCTGAGCAGTCAGGACTGTTTTCACACTTTACCTTTTGTTAGAGCAACCCATTCCTTACCATGTTTCACTAGATTATAAAGCAGGGTTTCCCGCATGATGAGTGTTTTTCTTTCAGGTTTGATACTGCTCCAGCTTGGACCACTGCACTCAAACCATCCTGCTTAACTCATGGGACACTGGACTCAATTGCACGGCCACAACTGGGCATCAAATTCATATCATCGCCTGGATCAGAAGTGACTATAACCAGAAATAAAGGTGTATCCCACCCAAACGAACTTTTTCCAGCCTTTACCACATCCATCTTGCATCCTCCTGCAAGTTTATTTTCTCATGACTACTTGTAGCCCTATGCTAAGCAAATATATTTGCTCATCCTACTCCTCATTTGAAATTCAAACACAAAGAGTGCGTCCCCAGAAGACTTCATAAATAACGAGGGAGGTCAAAAAGCGAGTCCATCTTAAGACCTGCCTCACTCTCCCCACCGGGGGGAAATGACCCCTTGCTGATTGAAGCAGTTTAGAGAAACCTGCTTCTGCTACCCTGGGATTTGCAGAGGGGTACCCTATTCATAACACAAGCCCAGCTTTTACAAGAACTGGTGAGACACTAGAGAGCTAGACGGCCTTCAAAGTGGACACACTCTGCGTTTGCAGTTTACGTTGCCATTCAGTGAGAAAGAAACACAGGTCAGTCATTTTCAAATGAAGCCACCAAATGAAAGAGCTTGTGTTTTATATGCTTCCACAGACAGTTGTGATTCCCCAAAGGACTCATTTCTTGGTGGGGGCTTTTTGAAAGGCACACTCTGAGTGTTATATTTCGTTTTCTGCTAGTGCAATATATGCTGGTGTTGTTTAATAGGCAGCAAATAGTGAAGTGTAACTTAAAGTTCTGCTTGCCATGGCTAAGATCTTAGAAATTATAGCATCCAGAGGGTCAGCTCTTCTTGCTTGAAGAGGTTACTCTGGGATGTGTGTCAAGTTGTTATTTTTTGACAATTTTGTATTTTGGAGTGTTGGGGGTTTTTTGTTAAACACAGATAATGGTCTATCAGAAGTTAGAACTGGGGAGCCTCTCAGAGCACTGTTCTGTAGATAAATGAAATATTTGGAAAAGTTAGGTTTATTTATGTAAAATATTTATTTTGATAGAATGTTTGCTCATGTTTCTAAAAACAAAAAAGTGTATTTTAGTCTATAGCAAGGATTTGTAGTGTTGGTTCTCAAAGAAGGCAGCTCCAGTTTGGTTAAGCTGGTCAAAGAGCTGGTCTAGAGTCTGGCATCAAATATCCCGAATGTCTATTTCACAGACTGATCTTGGAAGAACAGAACCTGTGAATGAGATGCCTCAAAGAGAATTTTTTATAAGCCAGTAAAAAATGCTCAAACCTATGAAGCAGCTTAGAAATTTTTTTGGAAGAGGAGGGGGACAAAAATAAATCAGGAAAAAGTCTGTTTTTTCACAAAGTATGCCTCCCTACCTGTTTCCTATTACTCAAACTCAGATTCAAGCCATCTCATTTCAGGCATTTAGCTCCAGCAACCAAGACAGAGGAGCCTACACATCTTTATGTTCCTCCTGTGGCCAGTGGATGGAGAGAAGGTTCCAGAGCATGGTGCAGCTTCTGAATTGTCCCCTGGAAGAGTCTTTTTTCAATGACTGTTGAGGGTCTAGAGGCTCTGAGTTGGTAAATGGCGCTGGATATGCAGGATGGATCTAGGCTGCAGAACTCAGTGAAGCATTTGAATTGTCAACTCATTTCAAAATTGGCAATATTCTAAACCAAAATAAGTAGAAACTGTTCTTGCAAGTTCTCAAAAACCTGTTAGCCTTTGAGCTCATGCAGACTTCACTAGCAGAGAAAAACAACTGAGAGCTCAAGCCTACGACCAATAGCTTAACAAGTTATACGTGACTGTGTCACTGGTTATGTGTTGTTAATATCATTCCACCTCTCCACCAATGCACTTATGGTAATGAGGATACACCCCCATCATGCATTCTTTCTCCTTCACATGATTTTCACCTTGCTTTCAGTCTTACACTACAGCTATATTCAGCCAGTAGCTAGCTTGCAAATAGAGCTTAAACCAGGTATTAAATATATATCATAGATCAAACAGTTTAAACAAACTGCAGTTAGGTTGCCAGGTGACAGATCTGCACATATAGATGTATATAAGCCCTATATATAATAAAAGAAAGTGATGCCAGCTTAATTTTTAATCTCTCAGACTGCATAGTAATGACGATGAAAGATTATTTTGAATGTACATTCAGTTCCTGATAGTTCATCAGCATTCATGGATGGTAACCCTGCTGTATTGCTAGGGGTTTTTCTCTTTTTCCTGGAGTCTGATGGAGTATCTTATGGACATTTATGAGGCACATTTTTCTTTTCCTTACTTAAAAGCTGTCTTCCATGCAGGATTGACCATGCCAAAATACACACCTGATTTATGTGGTGGATTTGTTGTAGCACAATTGCCACTACACATAGTCATAAATGATGCAAGAAACCCATTAATATCTCTAAGTCAGCATTCAAAGCTGTTTATTTAGATGTAGCCAAAGCCATGAGGTGTCTGGATAGATCCCAGCCTGGACAATGAGTTCAGACATAGCTCTGCCAAAGACAAACTCCTTCTTTGCTTCCAGGTGCTTGTCTACCATAGAAATTACTTAACACCTAAGCTGTCATTCAGTGATGTTATGAAAACGTCCCAGTTTCTTTAGCCCTTGTCTGCAGAGTGTGGATGGCACCAGCTTAGTCCATCAAAGCAGTGGAGTGAGATTTTCCACTGTGCTCATTGCACTGGGCTGGTGTGTAATTGCGTTCAGAGGAAAATAAATCTTTCTAGAATAATCATTTAGCTCAACAAGCTTTAATCCAGCAGAGCATGCTGGCATCACCTACTTATATAATAAATACATGTCTAATAAATAAATGTCTAAAGGAGGCTTCATGGCAATAGAATCACATTAACAGGGGTCAGGGTTTTACATCAGTGCCTATTAGAGCCCTCTCCAAAGTAGTAGGCTGCTTTTCAGGTCTACTGTGGAGGTTTTGCTTTCTTATACAAGCGAATGTGGTTCACCTCAAGGGAAGACAAAACAGATCATTTCATCGTTCGCAGTAGGCCTGCACGCCACACTGCTAATCATGAAGGACTCATGGAAATACACCAGGTGGAAGGCACCACAGTCTAATCCAGCAGACCTTTCCCTGGAGCCGGCTCTGGGGACCAAGTCCTTCAGAGAATAATAAAACGGTGAAGGAAAATGCAAAAACAAAATGCAGAAAGATTAATTAAATAAAGGGCATCCTTCCAAAAAAACTGTAACAACTCTGTGAAATGTGTTTTCAACACCACAATACTCCTTCTCTGTTTTGTTTCACAGCGAAACCATTACATGTAAGTGTTGCCTTTGAAACTCCAGCAAAAGACACTGATGAATGTTACACAGCAGACCAGAGGCTGCCAAAACTAACAGATTTCTGTTTAGAGACCCTAAGAGTGAAATCCCTGTGAAGTAGCAAAGCTTGAAGAGTAATTAGCCACAACCATAACAAAACAGTGAGCTACTCACCACTCAAATCTCTATGACTTCTCTGTTGTTATAACTGACATTGGTCTTGCAGGTTGCTGAGAACGGACCGTCCATGAAAAGAATTGCTTAGCATAAAACCAGCCAAATGAATAAGATGCAAAAAGGTCATTTGTTACGATATACAAAAAAAATTGTCAACGTTAGTGAGCACCGTTTTACCTGTTCCCACCCTTTAAAGACTTAAGGCAAAATTAATTTAAATACAATCCTACTCATTCTGGTGGAGACAACACCAGGGGTAACTGTGGCCCAGCAGTTATCATTTCATCGTCAAGGATTAACTCCAAGGCTTTTTTGTGTGTTCTCATTCGCTGGGCAAAAGGAACTTTCTCATCATTTTATACCTTGCTTAGGAGAATTTTTGCTAATACATTCCTATTTTTGCCTTAAAAAAAGGAAACAACCAACAGAAGTCCAGTTTGCATATCAAAGGAACTGACATTTCATTTGCTGTGCTTTCTGCCTCTGCTGTGTGCACAATGGCAGAGCGGTGAAGTGCCGATAGTTGGTTTACAGTGGTGATCCCACATAGGCTGTCATCAGTAATGTTACACTTCTAATAAAGCACCCAAGAAAAACCTTATAAAACCTCATAAAACCCAGAACTACCTTTTTGGTTCTTCAAGGACAAAGATGGACAGACTAGAAGAACATGAAAAGAGACATTTTCATAATATCATCACCTATTAATAATAATTAATCATTAGAAAGGTAGGAGTTTCTTATTTCTGTGCTTCTGCACTGTTTTATTTATTATTTTCTCTATAACATTATTTGTAAACTAATAACCACCTGCTTTTCACTTTCCACATAACTGATCAAAAATAATAAATTAAATAAAATAAAAATTTAATAAATCTGAAATGTAAACCCTATAGAAATGTGAATTGAGTAAAATAAGTCCACATTGAATAAAGTAACAGGGATCAGACGTTTTGATATGATTGATCATTATTTTCCCTAACCTTCAGTGAAGGAGAACCTCACAAGAGAACACCTTTAAACTTTGCAGAAACCCAGCGTGAGATTTCCTAACACTTATACGGAGTCTTTACCTAGGACTTCTAAGGGAGACACCTTAAGAATCATAAAAATAGCCAGATCTAGTTGTCATAGGCTTTTTGTAGAGATGAAAATCTAACAGCAGGGTAGTATTTCATTGAATTTAGCCTACATTTTATTGTACATATTTCAGCCAATTGCCATTTTGACTATCCTGGCCACCCTTTTGACAATTCAGTTTTTCTGTAATTTCAACACATCAAGAGAACAAACTTGGAAAAATGCCTTTCCCACCAAAACTACCCACAAATTGCAGAATCAACACTGAACTATTTTGTAGTGATTATTCCAGCGACAGGATTTGAACTTAACATCCTCTGATCCAGGGGACTGAGATAATTTATTCACTCTTTATGAAAATAAAACCCAGCAATGTCCAAAGGAATTACCCTCTTCTGTAGGCTGAAACAATTATATAAAATGGTTTCCTTGTCAGCCGCAGAAACAGTAGTCCTTTTGACATCACCATTTTTTCTAATGCTGTCAAACATCAGTCTAAATGGAAATATTAGGATTCAGCATTATAGCCTCAGACTTGCTGACTCAGAAGTGTCAGTATTACTGTACAATTTAGTTAAAGCATCATCTTTCTTTCTGAACTGTTATTCTGTTTTAGATAGCTGTTATTTGTATACTGTGGCCTCAATAAAATACATAAAAATCCAGGTTTCAGAAAAGTCTGGTTTCAGGTCATTTTGAAGTGGGAAAGAACTTTGTGCACTGTCTGAAGAAGTTTGCGACTTGACATAGTTATACAAGTTTCTGTAATCAGACTGTGATAAATCCTGTCACTCGTTTTAGGACTGATTTTGACATTCCCAGGCTTTGCCATCACAGATACAGGTGGGGAGGCCCTTGTTCCCTTAAGCAATGTCTAGAGACTTTAGCATAAAATTGGCAAGATCTGGAGCCCTAGCTGTCCCATTAGCACAGGGTTTATCAGTGGTAATAATTACAGAAATTACTGAGCACAGGTGTGTGACCTAGACAGCATGGTGGCAAAATATGTCCGTCTCCTCCACATTACAGTTCCTATTTCACCAACACAATGCCTTCCTATATTACATATTTCACTCTTTAGCTTCAGAAAGTGTCTTGCTGAAAACAGCAAGTGCATGAACTGGTCCCTTACTGTTGATAATCCCCTTTTCAGCTGCCTTTAATCAGTAGCTGGGTTATCCCATTAATCTTCACTGTGAGAGAGGAGCCATCCAACCTTCCAGCTCACAACCCATTTCCTCCAGATCCCAGCAGACCACCAGTCCTTCCTGGAGCTTCTTCCTCTGATTTCTCTTGGTAGTTTCTCATAGCAACTTTTTCCTGACGTAGCATACTAGACAACAAGCGATAGCTCCTGCAGGACTGTAGAGAACAGCAATAATGTTGCTGGGAAGAGGTGTGTGACTGGGTTATTTAAAAACCTTTCTGAACCTCCATGTTCAGTAAAGATTAATTTAAGCTGTGACAGGAACAAGGTCTGTTTTTATAGGAAGACGCAATCAGCACCTGCGCAGTCTAGAACTTGTTGATCTAGCTGTAAAAAAAGGAGCAAAGATGTAATTATTCTTTAAATCTACAGGAGCAACACAAGCATCAGGAAAATAAATCTGCTTGAAGATGAAGAAAATGTTGACAGAAGAAAATGGATATAAACTCTCTATAAATAAATTCAGATAGCAAATTAAAAACAAACAAACAACTTCTTAATCTTTGGAGTGGAGCAATGTTGAAATGGGGAGAGTGGAATACAAATAATTTCTACCTCCACTCAAGAGTTTCTAATTTTATCAGCAGAGCTCTCTGATGGGATTGCCTATGACAGCAGTGGGCTTGGTAGTGTCTCTTTCAGGCCTTTTTCGTACTACTTCACACAGATCCACTACTTCTACGGTCATCAGCCAGCTCCCCCATGCAGCCTAGAAAGGACAGAGCTGACAGCAAGAAAGAAATCTCCCCATTTTTTTCATGCTGTTTTGCCATCCGCTTGTCTGAGCACCTCTTCTCATTTGATATCATTTTGGTCATGTTTTGTAGTAAATACGTCAAGACCTCTTCTACAGAAAGAGAGCTGAGACACAATTGTCACTGGTTTGTGTAACAACAACTGACCCTGCCTCTGCCGATTTCTGTTTCCATAAAATGGGAAAACAGAGAACACTTTCAAAAGGACAGAAAAAAGGCTTTATTACAGCTTAATTTTCTGTTAGCTAGGTAATTACATTTCCAAAATCTTTCTGAAACCTTTCCATATTGCAGTTCTCAATTATCTAGCCAGAGGACACTGGAAAGTGATAATTAGGTGTTAAACACCAGCCATGTTCCTGCAGATAGCCCTCCTGCCAGCCATTTAACGCTTACTCTGGTGCTAAAGCTATGAATGATGTGTTTTTCAACAGCATTTAGGTGCTAATAAATTATCAAACAGTTCGAAAGCAAGGGCCTGCCTAGATGGGAGAGTTGCACTACTGAGGCCATGGGGAGTGATCTCCTTGACCTGCAGCAACCGGAGCCATCTCATCTAGGGAAGGGTGGGACAGGCTTGTTGGCCAAGTTGCTGTATTTCCACAGCAGCAGAGTCACCCCCTGGACAAGTCGAGGATGACTGTCCCACACTTCCAAATGCCTCTTTTTGAAATGGAAAGCTAACTTTTTTGTGGGATTAAATCTTGAGATCCACCTCTTGTGCGTCCAGAGTTTTATACTGCCAGGCGGGGTTACAGATGCAGATACAGTCGTCTAGACAGGTAAATTCCACTTGTCCTCTTTTCTCATTATTAAATGCTCCTTAAGTACGACTTACTTAAATCCTTTCTGAAGGCAATACTAAGCCAGAAATGCTACTCGCCAGCCAGTAAAAGGATGTCAAGGGTTATAATTCTTCTGGACTATGTATGTTACATTCACTCCTTAGCTTATAGCAAATAAATTCTCCACTAGAAATAACGTTTATGTGGATTTACAGTTTAAATCGAGAGCACCAAAAGTACTTCAGCATCTAAACTTCTATCTGGCTGCTAGCACACATTTCAGAGGTACTAACAGAGTAGACATAAAGATGTCATGTCAAAACTGCCCCTCTGCGCTAGATACACAAAGTCCTGTCTCAGGACTGGAAATTACTTACCACTTTATGCTTCTTTGCCTATGTGCCTCGTACCTATGTAGAATTTGCTGTGGAAGACACACGGCCTCTGTAAGTGATACCAACATTTCTGGCAGGATTAGAAATGGGGTCAACTGGGCTAAAACATGATTATCAGTGGCTAGATAGATAAATATACACACACACATACCTTCGTGTACATTTTCCTGACAAGTGCTTGCTATGTTCTGAAGCTGTTTTTTCACTCAATAGTGGTACCAATCAGGGATCACCACAATGCAGCAATATGGCTTCATGGGAGGTAAAAATCTAATAGGAATGAGATAAAGGCAAGACCCAAGCTGATACATAACATAGTTATGCTTAAAATAGGTATCTATTTTTGCCTTAGGTGTTTCAGGGCATCCTACCTGGCATTTACCTGCTGCCTCAGGAGGCTGCAGGCTTCGGCAGGTCCTGCGTCTTACTTGCCAACCTCCTGTGAGTACTCTGGTGTACTGGAACTGGCTGGGATGGAGTAAACTTTCTTCATAGCCACCTGTATGGTGCTGTGCTTCGAATTGGTGGCTGAAACAGTGCTGATAACACACCAGTGTTTTCATTATCCTTGAACAGAGCTTGCAGAGCATCGAGGCTTTCTTTCTTTCCCACTCTGACCCCCAGCAAGCGGGCTGGGATGCACAAGAAGTTGGGAGGGGACACAGCTGGGATAGCTGACCCCAGCTGACCAAAGGGATATCCCATAGCGTATGACATTGTGCTCAGCAATAAAAGCTCAGGGCAAGGAGGAGGAACGGGAGGTGGACTTTTGTGGTTATGGCATTTGTCTTCCCAAGTAACGGCTATGTGTGACAAAGCCCTGCTTTCCTTGAAATGGTTGAACATCTGCCTGCCGATGGGAAACTGAAAAAATTCCTCTTTTTGCTTTGCTTGTGCACACAGCTTTTGCTTTCCGTATTAAACCATCATTATCTCGATCTGTGAGTCTTTTTGCCTTCTACTTTCTCTCCATCCTGCTGGGGGAGAGTGAGTGAGTGGATAGGTGGGCATTTGGCTGTTGGCCTCGGGCAACCCACTACACCTGGACACCTAAGGACAGCACTAGATATCTATATTTAGGCATACAACTTGGTCTCCTGCTGTGCACACTTCAAGAAACTTTTGTGTCAGAGTAACAGGTATACAAAACCTGAGAGTAGAAAGAGATGGAAATGAAGCATAGCCACAAAAACTTAGCAAATATTCATTGCCCATTTTGTATGGTTACCCCCAATATGAAGAATATCATAGAATCATAGAATAGTTTGGGTTGGAAGGGACCTTTAAAGGTCATCTAATCCAACCCCCCTGCTGTGGGCAGGGACATCTTCAACTAGATCAGGTTGCTCAGAGCCCCGTCCAGCCTGGCCTTGAATGTTTCCAGGGATGGGGCATCCACCACCTCTCTGGGCAACATAGAAGCTTACACGTCTTCCATTCATGTATCGCCTGAATCCAGCCCCATCCATGTCTGTTTCCCTTCCTGATATTGTATTTGCTCTAAGTTCTTGACCATCTAACAGGGCTAAAAAAAGAAGCTGCAACCAGTTCTCTACACTCACTGCCATGAGAAGTGCTGGCTTTGTTCATTACTGAGTTTATCTGGGGATTCCATTTTAATGGCTAGCCCAAGGAGAATTGCTCACTTATCTTCTTCTGGAAGAAACTGAGCCAAATGCCGTACAAATGTACTCTATAGCGGCATTGTCTTTGATAACCAAGGTTCTCTGCTGGCAACCAAACAACTCACATACTGCAAGTCTTCTGTGAAGAAATGAAAACAAACAGTTAAGGAAAAATCACTTAAGAAAAAATTTCAGCAAAACTGGACCAAATGGTTTAAGGCTCATCTTTCTCTGTAAATAAAGTGGTGAAGAGAATGAGATGTTTCAGTGAAGTGCTCAGCTTCAGCAGAGGTACAGATGAATGAAACCAATGTATGCACAACTAGAAAATGTTGAGTAGGGAAATTGTTCTACAAATGCCTTTTTTTCCTTTCTTCTTATCCCCCTTGTACACGCATTCCTCAGGAAAAGTGCTGTTTTGTTATGGCAAAGGGATTTTGCAAGTACGAATCTTCATCTATCCCTTAACAGAAGGAAATGCTTGAGGTTCAGTGTAACTTGCACCATTGTGTTGGAGTGCTCTAGTCAGTAAGTTTTGTGCAAAGGCACTGAATGATTCAGGATTTATACACTCTGACAAAGAAGAACCTTTTCCCATCCTCTGTAAGTAAAGGCTTTAGAATCCAGTACATGTATTCTCATTTATATTATAGATATTTTATATCCGCTATGCCAATGTAAAAAGACCTTGAAATAAGTATTATGGGTGTCTTATGGCCTCTTTACATTGCCAGAACATTTCATAGACATTTTATAGAATATTTTATAAGATAGAGGCTATGACTCCTCATCACTGTTAAGTTTTAAGAACAAGCATCTGCCAGGGATTACACAGCTAGAGCTGGTCTGGCCTCAAGGGAGAACAGACGAGATGACATTTTCCAGCTACAGTTTGTGGCATCTTGCATTTTTTGTACAGAGAACATGCAGCAGCTGTACTTGCGTTTAATTCTTATACTTGCACACACCTACAGTGCTACTTACAGAACACGTATCTTAAGAACCTGGAAAGGGAAGCTGGATGGCATCAGCGACACTTTCTGATTTTCATTAAATAGCCATCACTCTTTCTAATCACCTTGCTCTGTACCAGGTACTATGGGAAGTATTTCCAGATAACTTCTGACTGACTTTCTATTATCATTTAAAGGTGATAAAATGGCTGGAATCATAGTTAGTGAAATCGTCAGGAACTAGCTTTCTGCAACCCATTGACAAGAAATTTTGTTAACAACACATGTACGGCAGATAAAACAAAACATTAAAAATGTGTTTAAAGTTG
>NW_008824359.1:466265-535443 GCF_000699105.1 Pygoscelis adeliae | reverse complement strand
TGAACAGGACAGTACAGAAAAGGAAGAGAATGCAGTGAAAAATGGCAGAGATGGGTAGTAAAGTTGCTGATCTACTGGGTGAAAGGAAAAAATGCTGATTTAAGCTGAACAACGACCTGGAACTTTTATTTTACACCTTTTCTGCACTTTCCACTATTAAAATAATGCCTAATACACTACCCACATTGGAACTCTGCTTGTGGATTTAAGTTGCGAAGACATTTTGAATTATTTCAATCATTCAGAAAAAAATAATCTCTAAATGAAACCCTGCATAAGGTTTGGGGTTGAACTCCGTGTTTTTGTCCAGAAGCTAAAAATAACAATTTTATCTACCAGGCTAGGGTTTCAGAAAGCATTGCCAGTTTATGATAGTTGTTGATTAGAAACCAATACCATGAAACGTTGTTAAATTTCCATCTGTGGATATATTCATAACCTTCATAGGAAAAGGCACTGAGCAATATGGTCTAGCTTTGGATTCAGCCCTCCTTTGGGCAGGGGATGGGACCAGATGACCTCCATGTCTAAATTATTCTGTGATTCTACGAGTGGTAAAATATAATTTCTAAGTTGCTGCTATTTATTTATTGTAATTGGGAAGAAATTTATGAACTTTGCTTGCCCTTCGGCTTGCAAACTCCTACTCAAACTCGCTATTCAGATGTATTGCATTCTCTCATGATTGTTGATATTAGGGATGGGATTTGTGTGAGTAACTTGTGATTTGAGGTACCCTCTTTTTCAAAACCTTTTAAGGGGCAACTACCGGTATGTATGGCCAGCGGAGCACTGTGAACCTGAGAGGTGCCCAAATCCCTGATGGCGACAGCTAGTCAGCAAGTGAAAAGGTATCAATGGAGCTGCTGCAATCTCCATGCATGCACTCTTCCCTATTGCAAATACAATGTAATTTAGCTTTAAATGCTCTGTCCCTGACAGCCAAGCTGCATTACCTTGCCCTTTCCATGTGCTAACAGCATGTTCAGTCAGTGGGAGCACCTCAGAGGTGTTGTAGCTTGTCAAGGAACAGTGACATGATGATCTATCTGAGCCTTCTTGTGCTTCTTTCTGAACTTGGACTACCTTCATTATTAGTCTCCTTTATTATTAATCTACTTAAGAAGGCAAGAAAGAGTGACTGAGTAATCACTGAAAGGTGATAAACTCCCAGAGTGGTTCTTCAGAAGGCGTAAAGAAGCTGGAGCATCAGTCAGATTAGCAATTTGGGACACTGGTGGCTCCAGGGTGCAGTTCAGCCCCCCTGGAAATCTGTGAAAAGACTCTGGGAACTGGATGATGCCCTAAATGAACAAGGGCTGTTGTTTCACAGGCTGAGTGACATTAAGAATTCCCAAAGGGCTTTTTTTTATTAGATTAGAATCAGTTCTTAAATCACTAAATTGTGTGGAAATTTCCCATTCCAGAAGTAAGCAAATATTCAAGAGTATATATATTTTACTTAGCAGCTACCACAGAAAAATATACAAAGTGGGAATCTGTTAAATACAAAACCTAACTGGATATAAAAATGTGTTCCCTTGACAGGTCTGTTTCTTTAATAGAGTTCCATTAAAGAGGGCACCATTGTTTTATGGAATATTCTGTGGTTTAATATATAAAATATGCAGCTGTTTAATATATCTCAAAAAGTTCAGGTTTGCATTGTATTTTAATTTTTCATCAGTATAAGTTTCTCTCTAATAATTCTCTGTAAAAAGGCTTCACTTTGCTTCAGTGCTTGTAAAATGCTTTCTTTGATCAGGTTTATCACCTCTGAGTTCATTTGTGTTTATCCAATTCAGATAGGTGACACTAAAGGTATAGTTCATTAAATAAGAGTTGAACAGATTCTTGGGACTGGATTCTTATAAATCATAAGTTTAAGGTCACACTAGTAGGGGCCAAAGGGGGTCAAAAGGGTGAAAGCTGAGAGATATTTGTTGAGTTTTGTGAAATTTCTTAGTTGTTTCATTCCTTTTGCATAGTGTTCTGGTAATGGTGACAGTAAAACTGGAGCAGGCTGTGATGCACTGAAAGGAAAGGAATTCCTTTAAAGCAAAAAGAATAAGATTCAGAAAAGCCAAGGTGTTTTAAGTTCATGTCTATTAGTCACCCAATCCAAAACCGGAGCACAAAGAGGAACCTGCAGCTCTGAACACACACACATAATAACAGTATCTGCAGAAGAGCCAAAAAAGTAGGTGAACGTGAAATGTTTCCTGGTTTAGTCCAAGAGATGATGCTTCTTTGCCAGACTGAAAGGATGTGAATCAGCCGGGCCCTTTTTATCTTAAATATAGTTTACTCTATATAGGGAATTATATGTATAAGGGAATTCACAAATATGGAAATGTATGTCTGCTGTATAGATAGATATATGTGTATTAGGCACATATAATGCAAATGCACAGTTACAGGAATTAGGACTGAATAGAATAGTCCTGGAAGCCAGGAACAACTTTATTTTCATTGCTATCCTGGTTGATTCATCATTTAAAATAAGTTTAAACAGATAACATAAATCAGCCTAAGTGCTGCAATTGTTTCTGCAACTCTCTGTGCACGCTGTCAGCTTACACATTAGCAAAAGGGTGTGAAGGACTGTATATAACTGGCACATCTCAGGGATGATGGAGGGGACACAACGCTAGATATCTATTTTAGAAAACCTCAATTTCACCTGAGAAATAAATATTTGCAGTGCAAATGTGCTTCCAACCTGAAAAATCTCTGCCAATATTCAGAGTAGAAGCAAGACAAACATTTCACACAGTTAGAACAACTTATGTTTGAAACAGCTTTTATAGGACAGACCCTCCATCCTTTGATTCAAGACTGAAGGTCTTCTCAGTGGTATGCCTTAGCTCACACATGGGTAACACAACAGATTCAGGCCTGACTTGAGTAAATTTTTATAGTGTTCTTTGTAGCATATCATACGATGTGGTCACAGTAGTCTCTTCAGGTCTTGAAGGAGCAAACCAGGAGGATATATGCAATATGTTTCAGGATACTTGGATACAGGGCCTCTGTGTCAGACCTGTCTACTCACAAGGTGAAACAGTTTAAAACGTTATCAGAAAAAAATGGGACTGGTTCACCCAATGCACTGTTACAAAATTCTTAGGTTTGCACATTATCGAGCAAAGCTGCCGAATTTAAAAGGATACCAATTTAAATTTCAGTTAGTTTATTAAATATCTTGGCAATATTTCAGACAACATGCCTGCCCTCTTGTTTCTCTTTCTTTGTTCTGGGGGTTTAAGATCACAGTTTGCTTCATTTGACCTTCAGCTTGTCTAAATTCCAATTAACACTAATGGAGGTACGCTAATGTACTCCAGCTTGGACCTGACTCACCGAGAGATCTGGGGGTTTTTCACAGAAGTGGTTTGTTTCCCATATAAACGGAAAAGGCCGATTGTGGAAGGGGAAAGTGAAACTGCCGCACGACTTCTCCACAGTGCTGTCAAATAAATTAACGTTCCCGTCCCAGAAGGTGAATTTGGTGTGCAGACCTGTGAACGCAATTGGTGCCCGTTAATGCAAACAGAGGGATGGCAGGGGAATTGTGACTTGCCTGCTAGGGGCCATAACCAATTATTCTCCTCGCTTTCCCCCCGGTTCTCCATTGATGCCCTGGTACTTCTTAACAGTTGTGATGTTTTCAGCCTCTGCTTGCCTCATAGCATTATATGGCTCGACGACATTCTACATTAATAGGTTCCTTTGTGAAGAATGCAGGGTGTAATTTTCACACTGCAAGGAATATTATACGTATAGCCTGGCATGCACACAGGCATACGAGTGTCTCAAACCACTCTTCCACACTCCCCTTCCTACATGACAGGGCAATAAGCCAGTATAAGCATATGTCTACTCTATGTATGGCTTTAATGAGAAGAGGAGACAGTGTAGATCAGCCATGATATAGCTGGTGAGGTTGTCAATTTTTCTAGCCAGAGCAGCATTCAATAACTGAGACTTGTTCGTTGTAGTAGCAGAATGTCACAGCCTCTCTCACATCACGTTGCGGAGCATGATGCTGCTTTTGCCCTCTACTTCTACCTTGACCAGCGCTGTTAAACACATAACAAATGGTACAAATGCTTCCATCAGCCCTACAAACACTCCATACCCATTTTAACAACATGTATCATTGCAGCAGCAACAGTTTGCATGCATTGTAATCCCATGCTGGTTTATTTCCAGTGTTAATCACTGATTCACTAATTTATTTAATAGAAGCAGAGTTCGGGTCCATGATGAGCTCTGCTAAACTTCGGAAGCCCTAAAAACCCAGACAATGAAAGAGTGAATTTTATCTTACATACAGAATAAGTTATGAACATTTTCAGACCCACAACCTCAGTACTGCAGTCAGTTCCCTTGTGTGACTCCACTTACTGATTCCTTGTGTGGAAACAGTAAAACAACAAATCTTAAGCTCAGCTTGTATTGGGGTACTCCAAGTATATCAACTAGATTCCTTTTGCCTTGTGAAAAACTTGGTTATGTACACTATAACGTGTTGAAAACATACAATTACTTTCTGATCACTTGACTATACTGTACCATAGCAATAATATCACTTGAAGATGCCAAAAGCAGTGTTTCTGAGACTTATAAATACTGTGGGGTTTTTCTCATTATTGAAGTTCAAGTTTTGTGAAGACAGTCCCTCTATTAAAGAAGCAATAAGCCTCCATTAGCAGCAACTGAATGACACAGTTCGTCTTTCATTCATATACTTGTTCTGATGCTCTTACTCAGCAAACTCCTTGTACCACTGTTAATCTGTCACCTGGAAATGACACTACACATGCTACTTATATCAGGGACAGTGCTCAAAAGCAAAGTCAGCCACAGACAACTTCTACTGGAAAATTCATTAAGGTTGTTACATGGAATATCAACTATGCCGTGTTCAGGCTCTTTTTTCACTGATTAATTCCAAATTTATTTTAAATAAATGCTGAGAAGACAACAGCAGAATTAGACCCTAATTCAGCAAAAAGCATGTAGTTATCTTCCACTGCATGAGTAACACGACTAAAGTCATGGTGAATTGTTTGCTGAATTTGCTTTGCTTTGAGGAAGCCTTATCTGCAGAACAAAATCTAATCTGCTGCACTAAGGGGATGTAGTAAGCAGTTTTTACCCATAGAAGATGAGTTATAAGATCTGATCCCTTATTCTGCTCTGAGCTACGGTATGACTCCTAGCTTAACCACAGAGCGGAGGAACAGCAAACTGCCCGACCAGAAGATGTTGGCAAAGCCCCAACCATTATCTTCAAACACAGTTTGTTTGAAAGCGGGCAATTTTCTGAGTTTACTTCTCTCCTATGCAAAATGGGATCTCCTGACTCCATTTGCTTCTACCATTCCCATGCAAACCTATGGTCCAGGACAACTAGATAGGGTCTTCTCTGGGGAAACAGCAAAGACAATAGTCAAAGATATCCCCCAGTAGGATACCCATCATTTTCAGTGACCTTAGCTCTCGCTAGTCATGAAAATTGTTTGATGTTTGCCACCACAACACTATTTACTCTTTTACTGCACTACTTATCTGCCTTCACCCCATGTTTGTCTGTATGGAGGGATAGCTACCTCCTCTAGCCCAGGTTTACACAAAGCTTGGAGGACACAACCATATTCAGTTCATAGCTCCTCCTTAGGCACTTAACTATTGAAATTCAGAATAAAATAATAACAATGACACTTTGCAATCCAAGGTAAGTGCCTAATCTCAAATAATAAGCTGGGCTCCTTGTAGGTCAGTGGAAAGAAAGACTTTAATACCTAACTGCCAAATGCCTGAGTGAAGGCATGAATTCTCCCACAGAACTTCTTAAACATCTATGTAAAATCCAGACCTCGCTGCAGAGGCCAAACTTATATTAACTTCAGCAGCGCCAAGATTTCACCCTCAGTTTTAAGTTCCAGCAGGGTAGAAAGCCAGCTTTGGAGAAAGTGATGGGACTGGAAAAAAGGAGAAATTAGAAAGTTGGGGGTGCAATTAATAATTAAAATGAATAATGAATTTCAGCTGAGGTAGAACTGGGAAAAACTGTCAATACTGACTGTGCTGTTTCAGCTGGGATTTGATTCTACTTATTTTATGAAGAATACTTTAGCAGAAGAAAAGCAATTTAGCACTGTCTCTTCTGAAAACTGTCTCCATGTTTGTCCAAAGACAAAGCCTGTTCTCCCTTTTCTTACATTTTTTTTTACTTATTTACCTATTTTTACCTCCTACTCGCTAACAATTTTCCAAGCTTGGTTCTTCACTCTCTCCATAGTATGAAAGCTTTATTGTTCCCTGTGAATGCTCCATCACTTACCCCTCCCAGCTCCACGTTTTGGCACAAATGGCCTCTTTTGAGCTTCTGTGTGAAGACCACCTGCAGCAGACCTTGAAATGACTAACGTGGAGGCAGGCTGAGATCAGCTTAAACCTGAGTTTCAAATGTACTCTACAACTCTTGCTGTTTCCTACTCCCCAAAACGACTTCATTTCCTACACCAACTGCTAAAGCAATAGTCCCGAAAGAGGGAGCAATAATTTACAGTAACTCTTCTTAATACATGAACATTAATTTTATTTATTGTACCAAGAACCAAATTTACTAGAGACATAGTCCATTATTGGCATTTTGAAGGAAATATGGTAAATTACTCAAATCTATGGATATAGCTGTAGAGATTTATAAAACATTGCCTTCAATAGTTAGAACATGATATATTACTAGTGCTGAGGTCATGTCCAATGTTCATTTTGCTCATTTACTTTTGCAGGTGGAATTGAAATAGTTGCCAGTTCACAAAATGAAGGGCTTTTTTGGATAATAACATATTGAAAAGTAGATTTGTGAAGATAGACTGAATAAAACTTGTTACTTAATAGCAAACACATAAACTCAGAAACAATAAAAACTCTTTGTGATTTTTTATCCTTGAAAAAGAAAAAAAAATCTATTAATGGTCTGATCTTATGAAGACTCAGTACTAGTCAAAGGACATATTACTTGACTCATCCCATGCCTGGTAGAGGGTGCTGAAAGGGACTACTCACAGTAGTTAAGCATTGTGGCTGATGATATTTACAGGGTCAGTAACGATAGCTCAGTTCTCTGGCTATTCTCTTAATCAGGTAAGAGATACATTTAAATCAATGAAATTGCTCAGGATTAACAGTAAAGTGACTGAGTGCAGAATCAGCCCCAATAGGAAAATTTCTTATAGTTCGTTGTGCAACAGATAAGAAAAAGCTGCTGTTTTCAAACACCTCAGACACACAATAGCCAGACACACGCACCAATGCATGTGCTGGGGAAATGAAATTAGCAAGTGGTGTCATTTGTTTTAGCATATGATCACATCTGACAGGCATGAGCTTGTCGCTGATGTGTTTTCTTGTTCGTGCTGGAAAGAAGAAAAATGTGAAGCCACGTAGGAATGTTTCTGAATGCAATGCTCTCCTTTTTTCCCCTTTCTTTTTCCTTTCTTTCAGTAAAAACACTGGAGATGTTTAAAATCCCTAAATGATACAGGGCATATTTTTAATATCTTGTACTAGGAATAACCTTTTTAATAGTACTGGAAGTCCCCATATACCATATCTAGGTGTATCCAGATGGATTGCTTCCATATGAAGACATTTTCTTTTGCCATTTTTCATTCTATTGTACATATCTATAACGTATGCTTTTTATAATGAAGAGCTACTCTTAATAACTGTGGTTGGTTTTTTTTTGAATGAGCAGATGTGATGAAGTGAATGAGAGCTATTGGTTTAATAAAGCACAGTCATCTTCCCTCAGATGCTACAATAAACCAGATTAGATAGAGCTCTAATGGAGAAAGCTCCAATGTTACTTCTGCTGTTGATAAATGGTCTGAAATTTCATTTTCTCTGCTCTGTGTATCTTGCATACATGCTTGTGTTTAACTGTTTAGAATCTGGCACTGTAACAACATGAAAACAAAGAACCCCAGGATCTCAAAATAGCTGGTTATACAAATGATGATTCCTACCTGATAGGGAGAAGTCAAAGGTGACAAATCCTTCCCTCTCAATTAAATTCCTTTCATGAGAGTCTTTAGTACATTTCTGACTATAATGTCAGTCAAGCAATAACAGAAAACTCAGTGTCATTATGGAAAAAAGACATTAAAACCTTTTTGGGGTTGGAGAGAGGGGATATGCGAATATACTTCAAAGAGAGGGTCTTGTTTTCCTTTTATTCCCTCAGTATTTCCATGAAACCTAAGGCAATGACATCACAACAAAACAAGGTTGCCAAGATATACTATACAAAAACATGTTTTCACATGGTTACATTTTCTGCAAATTATAGTTCTTGGAGTATAAATCAGAATAATTGTTTAAATCAGAGTGACTGTTGAAACAGATTTACAGAGATCAAATCAAAAATGTAATAATTCTTGTGGTTTCACTAATGCTCAGAGCACCAAATACTTCTGAAAATTTTGGTTGTCAGTTATATATAGTGTTTACATTAACATGCTGCTTGAACAGAGAAAATATATATTTTAAGATGAAAATGTGAATCCAGGGTTACAAGAATGTTTCTGAAACAGCTAAGTCATCTTGTTTCAAGTAAAACCAGATGTTTGCTTAAAGTGAAAGGCAATCATTTCTTTTAATTATGTTCACTGGTTAGGCCACCAGGAATATCCATATGTGCACACAATGATCCGATTAAAATCAAAGACCTTACGATGGAGAAAGCAATCAACAACTGAAAGACCACCAAATGACATGCAAGGCACTGACCTGGATTCCACTACCTCCATTCGCTCATTTTCACTCAGCAAGTCAAACAGGAGAGACTGCTGGAGTCCGTTGAGGTGCCCTGGGTGGGTCATGTCCCCAGACCCTGGAGATATCTTCAGGAGCAATGGCCTCCTAAACAGTTGCTCCAAATTGAGGAACCTGGACTAAACACGTTTCTCAACTTTGCACAGCGTCGATACCTGCAAAAAACATTCAGTATGCAGTAAGGAAACAGCTGCATTGCACTTCTTTGGTCATTTCAGCCTTTAGGATGTGTGATATTGTGGTGGGTCTAGTGGAAGAGAGAAAAATACGGAAACTCAAAAAGCGTTTTGCATGAATATGTCACTAGAAGTGGATGGATAAATGGATCAAACAAGTGGATTTTCGTGTCCTCCTGAAATCCTGCCTCTAGATGCCATGTGACCTTGCTTAGCAGAGGCCGTAAGCACAAAGCATTAGCATGAGGCTTCTTAAATAACCCATACTCTAACAGCTCTTCCTGTCCTGGATGTTTCACACGCACTTACCACCTGAATTTTTATCGGTGACTGATTGTTTTGAAGCTTTACAACACTTTTCATAGTTTGAAATTTCTATTCAAAACTATGTTGCTTATGAATACAAGGATCTATTCTTAGTCCTCCTGTGAAGAAATAGCAAAAGCTCTAGCCTGTGGGAGGAGATGCACCTTCTGCTTGTTTACAGAGCAATAAACCATCTTCCGGGAACTGGCGCCTACCTCTAGTAGGACCTCCTCAGCTCCTCTGTGATCCTACCAGCAGACAAGTCCAGCTCAAACCATCTATTTCAATGACAACTATGTATTGTATATCAAAAATCGTGCATTAACATTTATTTATTATGTAATATACACAAAATATTCACATAAACACACATGCACACATATATGCATGTAATATGTTGCAGATGGATATAAAATAACATCATATCCACTGATTTTTTTATAATATTCTTTCTGGAGCTGAACATTTTCTGCAGGAAGACTTGGCCAGTTAATTACTTCTTCTGTATATAGTTTTCAATCGGTACTACCTCAGCTTAAAGGTACAGGACACTTTTTTTTCTGTGGCACACATCTTATCCAGTGAGCCTACTTTTACCTTTTTCTGGAGGATACTCGGTTTTCTGGTGGTCTTTTACGTCAAAGAGTTTCTTTACCAGTTTATGAAAAAGAAAAGAAAAAAAAAAAAAGAAGGAAAGAAAACTTTGTTTCAGTAAAAGATGTTTTCTGGCCACATGCATTTATCAGAAAAGCTGGCATTTTCAGGCCAGACTGAATACATAATCAGGTGGTAAAATGTCTTTACAAAAAACTGGATAAAACATATGGCTCCAGTGAAGCCATTAGGATTTTTAACCCTAATTTCAATGAGCCCAAGAAACATCCCTTTCTATTTTTCTATGCTACATCTGTCATGGTAGGGTAGTTTATTTTACACGTACAGTTTCTGTGCTGATGGTGTTCTCCTCTCCTGTCTGTGTATGATCTGCACAAGCAGCTTAATCGCTGTATTGTTTTGCTTTTGTTTTCTAGTCCACTCTTCTCAGCAAAGCCCCTCACTGAAGGAGGGATCCTTTCCTTCCATCCTCACTGCTCTGCAAGACCACCTTTCCCTCACCTAAACATAAACCTTAAAGGTCAGCCTCTACAGTGTCCTCTGATAAACATGTATATGTAGACACCCGTGTCCATGACAATTTTATTTTGGTCTTGTGAGTCCTGTAGTTGTGTACAGTCTTTTAAATGTTCCTCTTTCACATGGCTTTACTTAACTGTCAGTGTTCTCACAGGGCCCTTAGTGCATCGCGTCCAGTCCCTTCAAACTCCTCTCATTGTTTTGACTAATAAGCAGTTACATTAAAACTTTGGGCCAGGATATTTAGAGGGAAAAAATCATGCAGACCCTGCAAATTTAGCAGCAGACACTTGATCTTCGCTGATTAGCTTGTAGACGATGTTGCCAGCAATATCTTCTCCAAGGCATACTCCTGTCTTGAAATATAACATCTTCATCAGTTTTCAACATGAGACAGGAACCAAAACTAGTTAGCATTGGAGTGGATGACCTCCAAGTACCTCTGGCACTGCTCGGTGGAAAGTAGATGGCACTAATGCTGATACAGAAGAGCAGCAGGCAGGCTAATTTGTAACCCAGCAAGATCCCAAAATACGTCCAAAATATTATTTATGACTAAGAGTTATAAAATAGAGTTAAGGCAGATTTTATTGTTTACTTATCCGAGTCATAAAATATACAAGCACAGCAAATATAAACAACAGCAAAACAAGCTGAGCAAAGGCAAGCTTTCAGCTAGCTTAATCATCTTTAAATTCTAAATATTATCTCATGATGGATGGCTGCTGGAGTCTGCGAAGGACTATACCAAATCCTGTTCCCTGTTCCACGCAGACCACCCCTATCGAGGACACTTCCATCCAACTGTATTACCACATATCCTGCCTTGAAACAGAAAATTTCATTTCCTCGTCACCATTTGGCGAGTCTTATGCTGGAAAAGGGCCTACTGCCTATCTTTATCTGGACCAACTTTTGCGGATGGATTGTTTTTTTCCAGTGTCTTTGAAGGAACAGTCAAGAATGTCTCCCTTCGTTACTATGCTGGTCTGGGTGAGTTTTTCTAGTCTAATCTTTATACGCCCTCCATCACTAAACTCTAAACATTTACCAGTGGTATGTTAAGTGATACAAGCAGTATCTGTTACATATACTGTGAGTGCCTGCTCATTCTCATTTATCATTCTTCTTTTCCATACTGCTTCAGAAGCTGTACGTACTTCCTTCTGTACATACTTCTTTCCATACCGCACCACTAAGTATCCTACTGCTTATCTGAGAGTGGCTCATGAAAAGGACATAAAATCAGAGGACAACATTGAAAAGGGTCACAAATTATATAAATAGAACATTTAATATATCTACGTGTCCATGCAGCGTCCCTATATTCACCATGACAGACACCTGTACATCTGGTTTTAAATCCTTCAGTGACCAGGACTCTACAGCCTCTCCAGACAATTTATTCCATTCCTTGACTGTGGCTTTTTTTCCTAATATATAACAAAATTGTCCCTCGCTGCAAGTTAAACTGGTTACTTCTCGTTCTATGCATCATGGCTGCGAAGAGCAGATTATTTCACTTTCCTGTATTTTAAAGACTCTTAAAAAACAAACACTTGTTTTTGAAGTCCCCTGACTATATGGGCTGGATTCAGCACATCTGGAATGACTTAATTAAGAGAGTTAATACTATATGAATTATTTGATCAATCTGAACCAATCACCCTAGGCTGAAAAAACCAGGGTGAAAAAAACATTTCTAGAACTTGCAGACAAATTGTATTTTGGATGGAAATGTCATTGTAAAATATCAGAAGTTTGGAAAATGAATCCATTTTTGCAGCTACTTTGTGAACTTAGAAAAATGAGGCTTAAATGAGAAAAGTCCAGTATTTCTCTTTTCCTCTCCCACTTCTCATTTCATTTAGCCAGAAAATGAACTCAGTGTTCAAGAAAATTATGTTTTATATCAAATAATATCTAATTACTACATTTGTTAAATAAAGATTAATAATTAAGCAGCCTGAAATGCAATCACTATTATAGTTTACAGATAAGAGAAAAGCATTTGAAAGGATCTTAGCAAAACTACAAAAACATGGTCTAATCTTATGAACAAATGAAAATCCATAATCCTGCTTAGGCCATGGTCTGCTGGTAATGCATTCGCAATTAAAGTACCGCGTGATTTATGGAAGTCAAAAAGGAAATTACTCAAAAACATCTACACTGAATGCTTGTAACTAGCTCCCACTCTCCCAAAGGACAGGATTTTAACTATCGCCATGGCTCAGCTGAGAAGATCTTTGACTTGTTTTGCAAAATGTTTGCTTGACTTCTTCAACTCCATCAGTTAAATATGCTTAGCACAGTAAGATAACTGGCACACAAGGTTACTCAAGACGTGTAATTACAATATCAATCCTTATAAGATACTTTGTAACAAATGGAGGAGTCTATTTTTATTCTGTTTTCATATTCCTTGAGGAAAATGTTCAGATAATTGCTTTCCATTAACATCTAGAACTCAGCACACCAATAAATATAATTATGATCTCTTTCTATTTTAAGAATTTTAGACTATTTCAGTCTGTTCTAGTTATTAAAAGTTCTATCCAGGATATCAATATTAGTGACAATGACAAAAATGAAAACTTTTTTCACAAAGAATCAAAATTCCACAGTTGTTTTAATTTTAAAATCTTTACAATAGACTGTTTTTACCATGTTTTTAAAAAGCCGACATTGTTTAAAGTTGCCACATTAAAACTTATTGAGACCATTTTGACGGAATACGCACATAAAAAAGAATTCATGAAACCTTAAGCAAAGTACTTGTGAGTTTTCTTTAGTCACCATAATCCACCAGAAATCCCGATGGGACAAAATGCGGTAATATAAGAAAAAAAGCAACTTGCAATCGTGAATGCAGGTTGCTCTCAACTTGTTGATCCTGCTTTAATAATAATTTTTTTAATAGGAAAGCTGGGAATGAACTACTAATTTGTTGGTATCGAGGAACAAGATGTGGTTCAAGGCTTATGTCAAAGTAAGCCCCTAACTCATGCATATTCACCTGTACTTTTTGGTCTCCACTGTAGAAGAAATCCTTTGTGGAGGTACAAGTAGCAGAGCTGATTCACAACACTGGCAGCATTAGTCTTAGCCTGAGAGATGGAACTAATTTTATGAGTGAAAAAATAACACCGACCTTGGGAAAAAACGCAAACAAAAATATAGGATTCCATGACACTTCCTGAGCTAAAAAAACGAGAAGTCATCCTCCACTAAGTCTTTTCCTGCTTATTCGTAAGTGCAGATATGCATTTTAAGGACTAGTGTAACTGATGGCGGTGATTCAGCTGGGACCTGAAATGATTGCACTTTTAAACGTCATCAGTACAGTGAATATACAGGATCCACAAATTACTAGTACTTACAGTCTATTTGATCTTCACAATGCTATTGGGAAAATTGAGTACTAACAAATAACAAATGCATTTGAAAATCAACAAAAAATTTTGTTCAGTGGTAAAAATCTACACCGAATGAGATTCAAATTCATCTTTCCTTTTAAAAGCCATAAACGTCAGATTGCTGGCTCTGCTCTGTGATCTGCGGATGACTTTCGGCTAGTACCTGGAGAAGGGGAGCCAGTGATGGGCTGCAGAACCCAGCTGCAGCTGGGAAGGGGCTGGAAGGACAGGCTGTCCTCCGTGGTCCTCTCCAATTACCAAGTGAGCCAAGAGATGGTGAGACCCCAGTTGTGCAAATGCAGACGAAGAGACCTGCAGGCAGAATTTTGTCAGATGCAACCTCCCAGCCCGTTGATGCTACTCACAGACCACTTCCATGCTGCAGCCAAAAAATGATCACACTATCATATCAACATACCCAAGAGACCTTGAAGAAACTATGCACGTTCTGATTGCAGCCTGGCAGTAGCAGTCCAGGCTATATATACCCTGGTGGGTTTAAGGTGTGGGGGCAGGAGGTAAAGGGAAGAAGCTGAAGGAAGCAGTCCTCCACACGCTCCCCATCCCTCCCAAGCAGCAGCTCCAGAAACAGCCTGGAATTTGGGTGAGAAGACAAGAAGTTGGCTGTTGGTGGAATTGCCACCATCACTATCACAGTTGCATCTGCCCTGGACTTGAAAACAGCGGCTTTATAAAGAATTTCAAGGAATTTCTGGCATTTCTCACTTTAAGGGATGAAGATCCTGCTTGGGATAGGGGATGTGAGTGCAGGGAAGGGTTTTATTTGGCCTGTAGTCATGTTATTTTGTCATATATCCCAGCTTGCCAACAAATTTAACCTTGTTCACCAAATTCAACCACATTTGTCGGCAGAACAGACAGTTCATACTTATTAAGCTCCTAAAAGATTTGGGAAATAGACTACTGGATAAAGAAAAGACCACAGGCTAACATCCCTACTGTCAGAAAAGCTGCTACGCCTGCATGGTGACATTACTAGACACCAGAGAAGCCATTCAGAAAGATTCCTCCCAGAGCAAGGCTTATTCAGGTCTGGTCTTCATGGGAACGATTTGCATTTTGTTTTTGTTCATTGGTTGCTTGCTCAGGGTCTTCTGAGGGAGCTGGATGCCTACATTGTTTCTCACTTACAGTGAAATACTTTTTCTGAATACGAGACCTTGAAGAAATGTCCCAGATTTTCTGGGAAACAACTTTCCTGATGGTGGTAGAATTATCACATCCAGTTGACTGGTATTGTTTTGTCACCAACGCACACATACTTTGTCCCCCAACAAATCTGTCTGTTTGGAGTAAATAAGAAACAACACTTTGTTTTAAGGGAAACAAAAGAGAAATCCCATTTTCCTTCATGTACCATGCATTTATCTCTTAAGTGCTCTCAGGTACACAGTTTAAATTTTTAAAAATTCAACTTTATTAAGTTGCATATTTTTTTTCCTTTTAAGCTCACAAAAGTCTACATGTAGAACTAAAATCGCCATGAAACACAGCCTTGGGAGAAATAGTATGCATTAGGTTTCTATAATCTGTCCAACTCTATTTATGTAAGAAAATTCGCATTTCTACAATTGAGTTAGAAATTGGCATTATATATTTTATAAGTTTCAGAAGACTGAAAATGAGGATTTGGAGACAGAGTATTAGACCATTTCACACCAAAAGATTTCTGAAGGATGCATGTTCTGCTGAATGTCTCTGTACAGCATTTCTTATCCAAACAATGTACATGGAGCCTTTTGTCAAGTTTTTCAGTCCATCTGGAATTCTTACAATTTCCTGAAAGGTAAACATTTTTTTCCCAAAGGAAGTAGCTGAATTGCAACAAACTCGCTGTTCGCCGAAATCAAGTTGTGAAGTCAGATAGTGGATCATACATACTGGATGAAATCTCTTTCCATTATTTCTGCTTTGCTGTGATATCTTTTTAGATGAGTTACACTTACGATCAGAAAAGTCTTTACAAAATTCTGTTCTAATGTAGATTTCATTCTAAGCATTATGTCATAAATATCAACACATTACAAGATCAGATTACTTAAATTCCTAAGCTTTAAACATAAAAATTTGTCACACATTTTGAAAAAAATACAAGCAGTTCCTTGTCATCAAAAGTATCTCTCCATTACCTTCATTTTCATCTCTCCTGACCTACACATTCTTAGTCTAATAACTGACTAATACACAAAGGTAACTTCTAACAGCTTGAAACCAGCTTAGGAGCTTTTCTTTTGCAGAAAATATACCAGTTTATGCATTGTCAAATTATGGAACATCGTACTTCAGCATTTCTATGTAATTAAATTTACAAAATATTTCCTTTAATTATGTAATTTTGAAAATCTTTTGGAACATGAGACAAAATAAATAATTTTATTATCTCTCTTCTTAGGCCCAGGATATTTCTTCTACAGTGCATTCTGTTGTATTGCACAATTTATAAAAAAAGCAACTTGCTAGAAACAATGTTCTTTCTCATTTTGCACTGTATGCATACAAGCTTGTTTCACAAAATTAACAGGCTGCAAATGGCAATGGAGTGTCAAAGTTTAAAATTTTTTTTTTTTTTTATATTTCACATATTCCGGTACCCTTAGGTGTCTTGAAAATAATTATACAGGCTCTGATTCTTCCATTATAGTAGTAGTAGAGGTTTATCTCAAATTTCTGGATATCTCTGTGGTTTGAGGCATACATGACTGTATGAAAAAATAGGCCCTTCCCAACCATGTCTGTAGGTGTCCTCACAATTGAGAAAGAAGCACATTACTGGGAATACAAGAGGCTTTTATCCTACCAGGATGCTCCACTAGCTGTCTGCAAGTCCCAGGCAATATATATGACTCTGTCACAAGGAGGTGATCTGCAAGAGTGACCTTGGATAACAACACAACACACCTCTATTGCTTCCACAACGATGGGGACTGGGTATTTCTTAACAATAAAACTTTCAGCAGGGAGGGAGGGGTTCCCCTTAAACGTTATGCTAGAATAATTGTTACAGTCCATTTCGCTTCATGCTTTCTTACATCTAACAGCCCAATATGCACGTGATTCACTTGACCACTTAATACAAGCCTTACAGCAGTTTTTACTGAAACATGCAGCATCACCTCCCGTTTCCTTCTGGAAAGAGCAGCCTCTTTCTTTCAGGAACTCACTGATAAAACATTGTGACCCAAACAGGGACCCTGATGTTATATCCCTAACAGATATTTCAATCCACAAAAATCCATAAATAATACTTAGATGCAAATTTCAGTCATTATCACTCCTGCTCTTCACTTCCAGTCTTATGTGATCTCTGGGCTCAGACTCTGTGACCCAAGCAGACGGTTTTAGCCATTTAGATAAATGTATGGAATAAAATAATTGTTAATATTGAAGCACTGAGTATATAAGTAAATCAAGCTGCAATTATTTTAGACAGAATTATTCTGGAAATATATTTCAAGCTTATCTTCTGATATTCCAGACGTAGTGGAATTAATGTCTGCATAAAGTATGTGAAGAAATCTAGGATCCTTTGATTTTAAAGTATCCCGCAGCATTGATTTATGCATGCGAGTATTTTCAAATCATTAAAACCCAACTCTTCATCTTCGTTCTGAAAAAAGGACCTACTTTCAGGTGAGTTTTTCACTAACTGATTTACTCTTTGGTGCTCTTCTTTGACTCCATCTCATTGTTCTTCATGGATCTTTGCATTGTGGACATCAAAATAAGGCTCCAGGGTGGTTTGTACCAAATCTGAGGAGCTATTGATGACTGAATGCTTCCCTTTTATATATTCACATATTACATTCAACTTTGTATCTATTAGTCCACATGGGGAGTCTATTTGCAGCTGTTTATCCACCATGATTTTTCATCCATTTTAAAGATATGACCTTCTATTACACCTGATAATGATTCTCTGCTTAAAATTATTTATTGGGATCTATTGCTTAGGCAGATTACATCTAGTTAATATATTACATTGATTCCATGCCTTTTCCATCCTTTAATGAAAGAACAGCAACAAAAATTAAAATATATAACACTGACCTTTTTCTCTTATCATCAGTGTAATATGTTGCTGTAATGTTATTGCTACATCAAAGTATTTTAACATCTATTTTCATAAGCAAATGCTGGTTGTCTTTAATCAAATTCTTTAAATTTATTATGAATTATGAGGTTGACTAATATATATTCCATGCTTTTGTCTGAAATCAGCATCCCCCCAACAATCCTGTAATCACCAACATCACCATATTTATTCCTTTTATGTATAGGCTCATCACTATCTTTCTTCCAACTGTGGTGTTTTGAAAGTCTTGAAATACTCAATGAAAGTGAACACTATTGATTCTAAAATCTTCCTTGGCAGCTATTTTAAAACTCTCAAATCGAAAAAATCTGGATCTAATGCTGATCACTATTGAAGAACTTTGATTATTACTAGATAATAATATTTTTATGTAAAGTAAATGTATTATCTACCTTTTCCTTTTAATTTGGAATAAAAATATTTATTAAAAACAGATGTCTTTTTATGAATTGTTGTTTACTGTTCTAAAAATGGATCAACAATCCTGTTAATTTTCTTTTTTTTCCCCAGAAAGTGCTTTTTTCATATCGCCCTTAATACTTACAGCCCAATTTCCTCTTCACAGTGTCAGTTTTCTACAGCTTCCAACATAAAAAACCCAACAAAACCCATATTATAAATTGTTTTCTTGCAACACCTGTTATAGATATAGGTATTGTTACTGCTGCTTTCATTGGTAAGCATTTTAGTTCTTTTAAACAAGCTTTTCAGTTGTGGGATTGTGCTGTTTATGGTTTGAAGTAAACAGTTTTTAATTACCATTCACATTTTTCTGATTAAATTTTTGCTCCCAAATGATTTGATTCGTAATTCTTTTCAGCTTTGTGAAATTGATCCCTTTAAAGCACACACGCACACGCACACATACACATGCTACAGACATTAACACATGCGCGCGTGTGTGTGAGGATTTAGGAGTGCGTGCGGGTGTGTGCATCTGTATGTGTTTTGTCCAGCCTTGCACAGATGGTTAGGATTTTGTCATGTTTATACAAAGCAACTATAATCAAGTCTCAAACACTTCAGCTGAACCACAAGTACTGGGAAATTCTTCTACTAATTTGATGTCTAACGCAGGGTTGCCCTGCGCTGTATGCAACACTTTCTGACTTAGACAGTCAGCATGTACAATATTTTGAATTTCTCAGGACATTCAGTACTGGCAGCACGCAGCCGCCAGCCAGCATTTCCCAGCCTCCTGAAGTCACCCAAAAGAAATACTTAATTTTTCTAGGCACTGACGATCAGTGCTGCTTATTTGATTTGGTCATAGTGACCAACACTGACAATAATTTAGAAATAAATTAAGGTCACAATATGAATAGCAGCACAGCAGAATATAAAAGCAAATTACAAATCTCTCCATTATTGAATTATAATCACATTAATACTAAATAAGATGGCCAGAAAATATTGAAGAGGCAGAGATTCAGAAGTTAAAATAAACAGGTGATTTCCATGGACAGAGATCAAAAAGCCAACCTGATCAAACCCGACCAAAAGTTATATACTCTGTGGTGTCAGATAGAGTAATTTTGTATTAGAAATTAGAAATAAATATATCTGTCTTATACAGATAGGGGTTATTTAGCATTAGTGGTATCTGATTTTCCTATATGTAGTGGAATAAAAGTTCTTATCTTTGATGAACTTGTAAGAGAAGGGTTGGGCTCATTGCTACTGTTTATTTTGGCATTGTTTCTACAGCCATATGTAAGGGTACTCCAGCAGTTACCCAAGAACTGTTTTGAAACCCAGGGGGAGGTTGCATTGCTTGAACAGAAGGATTCAGTGTCATTTTACTCACTGAGTTGTGTCCTACGTGGCCTCCACCTGACTCTGCAGAAGGGAGCAGAGTTTCCTGAAGTCCTGAGACCTATCTCCTAGCTCCACTCAGATATCTCGGATACTTTGAGGCACCTCAAATGCACCTGGGTGCCCACGTTCAGGCAAGAGAATACCGCTTGTAGCCTCTAACTTTAGGTTGAGTGGGCAAGATTTCTTTCTTAACAGGTTGGCCATCTGCTAAGAATTTTCAAAGTAAAATGTGAGTTTCACATTTAAGCATTTAATCTCCTTTTTTTTGTGTTCACTCTCCTTTGTTATTGATATGATCATGTATTTTATACACTTCATACCAGTGCCATGTATGAATTCATATCTTATCTTTATTGTACTGATCCTCATTTTCTTACCAGTTCTTGTGTTTCAGATTTTAAGTAAAACACTGATCTTAGTGTTTCTGATGCAAAAATTTGCATGGTTCTCAGTCCAGATCTAGAGGCAGGGGTGTCAGCATTTCTAGCTTGCCTTCCTTCCCTCCTTCTGTCAGCTCAGTGCCTCCTAACTGGGTTCAATGTGAAGTTCCCAAGAACTTCACAAGTTCTCCTTGGGCAGTGATGCATTTCCGAAGTACATCCTTCTTTCTCCACCAAAAGTAATCAAATCCTTCGTTAAAATGCAAGAGCCTTGCAAAGATTGAAAGTGGGTTGGACAAGACAAGATATTCAACTCTCCATCCCATGCAAGAGCAGGGTATTTTCCACATCGCCTACACTGAGACATGACAACCAGGGAGTACCTTCAGCAATGTCTCTTTCTTCTGGACTCTCTTCCTGCTTGTGCTCAGAACACGAGCACATGAGCCCTTTTCCTGGAGCTATGCAGAACACTGCCTAATCCTGATGCTTTCAATTTCACAAACCTAACTTTATGTATGTATGTATGTATCTATCTATCTATCTATCTATCTATCTATCTATCTATCGATCTATCATCACATTTGGTTGCCTGGTCATGTATTCTTCTTTCTTGAATAATAAATAATAAGGAGTAATGATGAATAATGATAGTAATAAATAATAAATTCTCCAGAATCTATCACACCATCTTTAATGCCTAATTGTCAAAATACGTTTCAACCCCTCATTAGTCTCTGCAGTATAACCAGTACTGGTCCTCCCAAAACAGAAATCTTTTCATTTTGCAGAGCCAAGAAGGGGAATTGAGGACCACACCGCTCATCAGAGGAACCGCATACATGTCTTTTTAGTAGGGCCTGTAGCAATAGAACAAGAGGTAATGGTTTTAAACTAAAAGAGGGTGGATTCAGACTAGATATAAGGAAGAAATTTTTTACACTGAGGGTGGTGAAGCACTGGCACAGGTTGCCCCGAGAGGTGGTGGATGCCCCATCCCTGGAAACATTCAAGTTCAGGTTGGACGGGGCTCTGAGCAACCTGATTTAGTTGAAGATGTCCCTGCCCATGGCAGGGGGGTTGGACTAGATGACCTTTAAAGGTCCCTTCCAACCCAAATTATTCTATGATTCTACATCGGACGTGCTTTTAGCCCCCTGTGATTTTGAAATAAAATGTTTATTTAATGGATCAATTTGTAGTAGACGTTAGTTTGCTCAGAGGCAAATATACCCATGTTAAACATACAATTGCAGCATAATCTTAGTGAGGGACCAGGTAAAAATTAGTAGATTCATTTAAATGTGCTGTCTTGGGATCACTCAACAGTCATCAGAAAAAGATGAAGGAATCTCCAGGGAGGGTTCATTCCACTCATTTCAGGATGGAATTAAACAACTTTCTGACCATGCCTAGTTCCCTACAGGGAGCATGTATATGTATGTGTCAGACATTCAGCATTTAGACAGCTGAAGTTAACTGAAAAGAATCCCACCCTAAACATTAAAGTGAGAAATCCCCTTTTCTATGTATCATTATAAATGACCATTAAAAAAAATATAACTAGCCTCTGCCTTTGTTAAGATCTTGATTTACAACAGCCCTTAGGACATTATCTACTGATTATGATGACAGATTAATCAAGCAAAGTGTGTTAACAAAATTTATGGCATACCACATCACATCTCCAATGTTAGGAATATGGAGAAAAGAATAGTATGCCTTAATCTTCTATTTGAACACAGTTTTCATTTGGGTGCTTCTGATGCTCTAATGTTTATAAAAACGAACAATAAAACAGGACGTATTTACTATAACGACTATGTAGCAGCTCGCATAGTGGTTAAAATTAATGTTCTCATTAACTGTGTCAAAGATCAAGCTATTACACATAAGCATCCAGATGCAGTGATGACAGGCACAGTATATGATCTCAGATGGGCCTGTATTGGTTGGGTCAGTGCATACACTGATGTCTTGAACTGTAACTAGAGCTCCTGGGACCTGCCAATACACAAGCAGAACTAGTTACCATCAGAAGTAATTGAGAAGGGACACTCAGTCAGCTAATATCTCCATGGGGAACTACCACACCTTTCTTGAAAACAAAACTATCTGAAGGCTCCCAGTCTCTGAAGATGAGCTTTATCAGAACACAAAACATTAAACTGGGAAAAGATGTTAAATAATAACAAAAGTTCAAAATAAATCTTACTCTAAACCCATTGTATCCTAACATGGCAAGTTCTTACCTCCCACCTTGCTCTCTAACTGTGTAGCATTTTCCTGGTTTGAATAAACCCTACCCATTTCTTTGGGAAAGGCTCCTTCTTTCCTAAACTCGCCTGTGTATTTGTTCCCAGCTCCTCTTTGTAGTCACCACTGTGCCCTAAACATATAGGCTTGCCTGGCCCATCATGTACTGCAGAACGTCTCCCTGGCAAGCATCTCAGCTGACCTCCAGGGAAGCCTAACTTCTCTTCCCCTTGCGGACACAGATTGCAGCAACCTCAGCAAAGCAAACGGGCTGCCCTCCTAGCAGAGCAAAATGTTAACACGTAGAAAAAAGTTTGAGCAAGCAAGTTTTTGTAGCACCAACACTAGCATGCACATGTTGTGAAACTCAGGCAGTGCTGCACTGCACCTGAGATCCCATGGGACACTCAGCACCCTCTCTTTTACGTGAGAAGAATTTGTACCTACATTTCCACTGTTAGGCTGTTCACAACACAGTGCTCCTCTCATTAAATACCAGCTTGCTCCAGGTCTTCTCAGAAGGACAGGTTAGCACTGTACATGATGCAAAGATAGGAATTGGCTGCAGAATGACAGGCTATGTGCCTAGATCTAAACATCTGCACCTGTAATCCTCTGCCTTTCTGTTTCATCTCCCAGGGGTGCTTTAGGCCTTATTTCTTGGTCCACGTTAGCTATTATCTGTCTCTCCAAAGTGTTTCTTTCCATAAGTTGATAGGGTGAGGATAGCTACTGTGTTCTAGAGTGACCTTCCCCTTAAAGGACAGATCAGAAATTCAAAAAGTCAATAAAAATACAGTGTTTTTGATTCAACTCTCATTGGATAACACATTTCTGCTTGTTTTCTAGAAAGAGAGCACCACATTACAAAAGCATGGAATAAGTGACTGCTCCAAGTGTGCTCCATCCTAGTCTTCAAGGATATTTGAATAGCTACAAAAATGGATATCCTTCTCAGTGATCTAAATTGGAGGGCGATATCAATCATGGTTTTGCCACTGAACTACTCTGTGATCTTGTGCAATTAATTTCACTCTCTGGGCCTGTTTCCAACCGTTTCTTTCTTTCTTCTTTTTGTCTGCTTATCTATATGTCTGGCTTTTGATTTGTGTTTGAGCAATGCTTGGTACCTTTTGGCCCTGATGCTGGGTGGGGATCCTACGAGCTACTGTAGTATTATCATCCTCATCATCCTCAGCCACGCATGCTGGTTTTTGACTGCGTGTCCCACAATACGCCTGAACATCAGTGTGGACTCTGTGAAAGGAGTTAGACATGGCCCTGACATACATGAACATTACTCCCCCTGAAATCTTTGGGAGTTATGTGTACATCCAAGGGCAGAGTTTGGGCCATAAAGTTTAAGTACAAGCATCTGGGCACAATTTTCTCCAGTGAGCAGGATTCCAAGTTTCTGTAACATCTGCCGTGGGAACTGTAAGTACTTTATATTAATGTTTTACACTGTGTTAGCTATAATCACCTTTTTAATGGGAAAAAATGCAGTCATCTCCACCTGGTGATTCCAGTGATGCAGACACCTGTCTGCTAGGAATTGGACTGAGACCATCAATGCATTTCACACAAGCAATTGAAGGGCTATGAGATGGTAATGGCCTTAGGTTATAACTTGCAAGTGACCCACGCGTGCTGGCTTTTTTCCAGCAGAACGTAATTTTCAGATAAGCTCTTTTTTTTCTGTAGGGATTCGGCTAGTTCTATCACTTCATATTTTTGCAAACTGTTTGGCTAAGAGTTAACAAACACATTCACACACAGGAAAGGAAAGAATCCTTTAGCAGTGCTGTTTGTACAGAAATTGGAACAATGCTGTAGAATCTATTATGATCCTTTTAATCTATTTCCTACTTATATTTGTAAATATATAGCTACTAATGATGGTTTAATGTTTTCCAATAACTTCAGTAGTCCTCTTAGCTGTTTGTGGTTTCTTGATGTTTTGTCAATCTCATTACGCACGTGTTCCTGATTAAGGAGGAGCACTTGACTACATTTTATACTTAAAGCTAATTTTTCTCATCTATCTAGTTAAGAGAATAGTGAAAACAAGCATAGTCACACAGCCCACACTCAGGTGTATGTTGCCATTTGTAGACTGTTATCGATCCTGGAGTCAGTCAGGCTAAAGAAGCTGGAATAAATCTGCACTGTCACTTTTTAACTGCAGTTGTAAAATGTCATTATAATGAAAGATATGCTGTAGTTGAACTATAGATGGAGTTATAAAGAGCTAGGTATGTACTCGGATACATTTTAATTAAAAATAAATCACGCAAGAATTTTTCTATTCGAGGAGGAATATTTTACCTCTCCTGCTCCTATGCTTACTTTAGTTCCAAAACCACCCAAAAGGCATTATTTTCATCTGCATTTTTTAATTAGTTCTTACTGCCTGGCCTGTGGAAAATCAGTTGAAGAAAAAGTAAAATTTAGTGGTAAACTTTTCCCACAGTTTCCCATTTTTAATGTGATACACTGTTAATAACCAGCATACCATTCCCTATGAAAAGGAAGAATATCTTTAGGAAAACTGATGGGGATTCAGTCTGCTTCAGTACCAAAGTAAATCAAGCCCTAGATCCCTGTCTGATACAGTACCAGGCCGTACCCTGGTCTGGTGTCAGCATCAAGAGAAGGGGTTTCTGAACTTACAAAGACAGCTGTGTGGATATATACATGCATTATACATATAAACAGAATCTGTAAGATGGAATGTGTACATAAATCCCAGCATCCTATTAAAAAGCCATGCAGGAATTTTTTTACCACCAGTAAAGGAGAAACCACTGAGCAACTTTCATCTCCCCTGAATGAACCCCAGTATGAGCCTCCTGGAGATAAAATCACCCTCACTCAGAAGAATGGTGCACAAGGGTGTGCCACTTGTCTGAAAAACCCCTGGGAGATACTCCTCTCTTCCTCCGCAGTTGCAACGCTCAGGTCGCAGCACCTAAATGTAATTTTGCCTTCTTGGATGAACATGAATTATTTATTGGAGTTTTTTAATCATGCACTGTGTGTTTGCTAAAACCAAGCAACAGAAGTACTTCTAATACTTGCCTCTGAGTCACGGGTTAGTAGGCAAGATACCAAAATAGCTGAAAAAGGTTGGTTTGCTAAAGCCAACTTAAAGTCAATATGGGAGTATAATTTTCCTCTACTTGTGATTTTCTTCCCACTGATTCCAGCTCCAAGCATTGAGATGGACTGATGAATGCATGTTTTTACTGGATAAGCAGGTAGGGAAGTCACGGACAAAGAAAGTCCACAGAACCTTTATTTTTACCATACTTAAGTTGTTGCTAAGGAGTAGGTTTTCTTCCACACAAAATAAAATGAAATTGAATAGATTGAAATTCTCCAGCTTAAACTGCATGTTATTAATACTGGCTAAGAAAAGTCCTAATTTTCTGGCACCTTCAAGCAGTATGGTTTCAAACGGAAAAATTAATAACTTGCTTCTTACCACAAGAATGGGCCATAAGTGGTATTGCCAGTCAACAGCTTTAAGCTCTTCAGTTGTCTGGATGTGAATGGCCTATGAGAATCTTTCTGGATTCACCAACCTTGTGGGAACCTTCCACTTACACTTGGCTTGGGAAGTGTGAATTCTTATTTTGCAAAGGGCCTGGGGATCTTGCCAAAGCTAATATTCTGGGGTCCATATGTGTTAAGTGACCGGCAATTCTGGAATATGGCATCAAGGAGTCAAATGGGGGAAGCCTCTCAGAGACACTTCAGCCAAGGAAAGGAATTTGGATTTTTTCAAGAATAACTTTAAAGCAGAGAAATGGCCAAGAACAGATCATTTGAATTTTGGAAAAATTTAAGACAAGAGAGCGTTTGTCCACACCATGTGCATCACAATCTGTCTTGGGGGGTGCTTTCTACAGCAATTTTCTGTGTTGCTCTAAGTGACATGCACTTTCCTTAACATTGACTGTGTAAAATGAATGTCACTGCACTCAGGATTGTGACCTCTGAGACCACAATAATAGCCATTTTTTTATTAAATCTTTTCTACATCCATTGGAATGACTATATGCCAGTTAGTGCAAGAATCCTGACAGTGATAGATATTTACAATATTTACCAAATATTTACAGATGGTAGTTGCCCACTCATTACATATCAAGAATGCAAGTAATTGTTGTGTACTTTCTAATGTTTTAACAGAATCTGGCTAGCACTGAAAAAAAAAAAATCTTATCTTTTTTTCTTTCACATTTGTTCACCAAAGCTCTAGATGTTGTCTCATACATAATTCTAGGGCTTATAGCTGGAAACACATATTCCTAACCTCACTCTTTCTGAAGTGATGCTCCCATTGATGTGAATGCATGCAGTGATGGGTAGGTTTCTAAGCATTATTAAACACATATTCTAAAATATCTTTGAGACATTAATACAGTTGACTTTATAGAAATGGCCAAAATTAGGAGAAATTAATCCAGCCTGCAGCATACATATAACAACTCTGATGAATATCCTCAAAATATGACTTAAGTGATTCCATCTCATTTACATAGCAGTTAATTTAATCACACATAATAATATGCAGATTATTTTCAATGAAGCTTGATAACAATATCCACTATAGAGACCACTGCTTTCCTGGCTTCCAGGAAAGGTGAACTGTTCTTAGAAAAACACTAACAAACATTAATACTGTCTCTGGGATCATTCCATGAAGTTATTTTGATATCTCTTTGTTTAGTGTATGGATTTTAGTACATCGCTGTATCACTTTGCTAAACCAAAATCTCATGTAACATCATAAATGTTCAAATAAGTAAAACTGGTATTAAACATTAAACACACACTAAAAGAACCTGGTCAGAACATACTGGACTTTGACACTTCTTCAATATACGTTTGATAGTTTAGTGCTAGAAAAAACCAATTAGCATTGAAGCTTCAGTTTGCTTGATCTGTGGTGACTGTTTAGAGTGAAAAGTAAGTATCCCAGTGGTTCTTCATGACTGCAGCATTCTTAACAACTTATGTCCTCTATGTAATATACAATGGCATTGGCTTAGCAAGGTTTGACATACATAATTCCATTAAAATGTATGGCTTCATCAAACAAAATCATGTCTCTCTCCTTAGTTAACTCCCTCTTCAGAAGTGAAGAATACTTCTACTGAGGAAACAGTGGGTGGTTTTTAAGAGAAGTTGATGTAAACATGGTAATAAGAGGAAGGGCCGGCAAGCAGATGGTCTTCTGACTTCTCATTTTAGAGCTACTGTAACAGGTGTTGAAAAAGCCTTCCATCCTCCTGATGTAAAAATGCGGGGAAAACAGTCCTTTAGGAAAACCACAGAAAAGAGTAATGACTGTTTATTCTGTCATCTATCAGTGGAAAATGTTCAAAAATGCAATTCCTTCCATGGAACTGATTAATATTTCAAACAAATGTGTACCACACAAAGGAGATGTGGCTATTCACAGTGGCTATAAATTACTGCAGATTACTCCGGAGAAAGGTCTGGGAAATGAACACCACTTTTCACAAGGGCCAGGATGTTGGCATGAAAATAAGTTTGTATTTACATTCTAGCATTTTCATAACATCAGATCAAGCCATTTCAGAGTAAGTGTTCTTCTTCTGATTTTGTTGGATTGCAGCCTTTTGTGTTTTCCTTGGAGGCCTCCCTGCCACTCACCACAATACCATGTACGAACACACACACAGAGCTAGGCAAAAACAAAAGCACGTTGCATCCAGTTGTTAGAGAACATGTAGAATTATCTGTTGTGAAATAGCTATGAATATTTAAATAAAGAATAAAATTAATTTCAGTTAATTCCTTTCTTCCTTCTATTTTTATATTCACTTGTGAAAAGGGGAAGAATGCAAAGAGGTTGAGGAAAGACAGAATATGTTCAGAGCTATAATCCAAAGGAGTTCTCCCTTACTGTTTTTTTTTTTCAAGTCTAAAAACTAACTGAGATTCTAAATTTCTCCTCTCTTTCTTCTGCAAAACACTACTTTATGGCCATCATCCCCCTTTCTGAGATCTAACATACACTCATGAGGTCAGCTGGCTGGAGAGAAGACACAGTTCCTTCATTTTATTGACTCCATAAATAGTCAAATAAGAATGACTGTGCTCAAGTTTCAGGGAACATCCAGTTCACACCAGACAGGCTCAGTGGATTAACATTGTAAATCACATCCCTTACTCTTCTTCATCACAGTATTTCTATGGGTAATCTTGTAATTTGAGTATCTATCTCTACCAGAACTGAATATCTGAATAGGAAGGATGCTATTCATCTAACAGTCTAAATGCCTGACACCAATTTTACCAGTATTCATTTAAATCAATTACAAAAATATAAAATCATAATATTCTGTAGTTATTACAATCACGGGTTTCACTTACTTCTGCTCATCAGACTTTCAGAAATAATCTCAGATTTTGCAAGGGTCTGGTTTTGCATATCCAATTTGAAAACCTTATTTTTTTATATTGTGGACATGTTGATGTATTTGCTGCTTTTGTTAACTACAATTGAGTTACAGCTGACTGAAGCCTCAACAACAAACATTTTTTTTAATTAAATCAATTAGAGTAAATGAATTTAAACTAAATGAATCTGAGGTATCAAAAATTAGTAGTCATGTCTAAAACTTTTTAGAAACAAGCACCATACTCCTCAGAACTAGTACTTATTTTACTTTGCTGTACAGAGAAGAATAGGACATACAAACTAAAAATAATGACTCATTGGAATTGTCTTTTCTTAGTATGAATCATGAGTATTTTATATGAAAAGAGTGGAATTACACGAATGCAGATATTTCTGGTATAAATAAAGGGAAAAAAAGTCCAAGTAAGTAACAAAATATATGCCTTTCTGCACTTAGAAACCTCAAGTACTAATAATCTGTGACGGAGAAGAAGATAAATTTCCATTAGATTAATCTTCTCGTTATAATCATAGACTCATAGAATAATTTAGGTTGGAAAGAACCTCTGGAGATATCTAATCCAAAGAGAATCCCCTACTCAAAGCAGGGTCAACTTAGATCAGGCTGCTCAGGCCCTTGTCTAGTCAAGCTTTGAGTATCCCCAAGGTTGGAGGTTGGACAATCTGTTCCAGTGTTTGATCACCCTCATGGTGAAAAACTGTTTCCTAATATGTAGTTGGAATTTCCTGTGGTTTTTCACCTCAGAACTTAATCACTGAGCATCTCTGAGAAGAGTCTGGTTCTGCCTTCTCTATACTATCACATTAGGTAGCTGTAGGCAGCAGAAAGACCCTGGTTCCCCTTCACTGGACTCGCTCCAGTATGTCCATGTCTTTCTTGTACTGGGGAGTCCAGAACTGGATGCAGTACTTCAGATGTGGTGACACAAATGCCAGATAGAAGGGAATAGTCACTAAGTTAAAAGATATTCTGACTTTTCTGCAAGACTGTTCAAAGAACAAATAAATGATAAGGAATTGACTTCTGGGAAAGCATTGACTATTAAAGTCAGGTGAAGAATGAACATGATAGTAGGGTAAAAAAAATTTGAAGGATATAAACAATGGAGGAGAAAAAACTAATTTAGCAATTTATGATGTGGGATATATTTGAAAAAGTTATTATTTAAGATGGTCATCTGCAAGAACAGATTGTTGGAATTAAATGGTCTAGAAGTCTCCAGCCTAATAAGAGGGAAGGTCTGTCCCTTAGCACAGCAAAATAAATGAGACAAAAAAGACTAGATCCAGTGCTTTCTGAAGATAGTGGAAAAAATACATCAGAAATAACAGGATTAGAACTGTAAGGAAGAAACATTCTCGGTCCTGAGGTGAACTGGCATATCACAACTCAGCCAAATATTCACACCCTACCCCTTTTTGTGGCCTCATTATATGTCCAATTGTGAATGGCTCCTGGCCTGCGCCAACTCCAAACTATACCCAGGTACTGTTTGGGAAAATGCTATCTAGCCCAGAACTGTGTGAACAACTTAACAATATAGGTGACTGCATGCCAGTGCTTGAGCCGATGTCCTGGATCTGTTTGGTCTGCTAATGTAGCCAAAGAATCCTGTGCAGAGCATCTCAAGAATCCATTTCCCTACCTTCCCCAGGTGTTTAAATCCAGAAACACTTAGTAACAGAATTTAATGAATGTAAGTCATGAAGACCTCAAAGTAAAACTCAAAATCTATGATGTCCCACAAATAAGCAATTTCTGTCCTTCTGCCAGGAAGAGTAAATAAATAATTCGACAAGTAAACCAGACAGAATGTTCCAAAGATCTACAAATCAGTATTTTATTGGACGAAGCAGAAAAATGTGTTTCAGTGAGGCAGAGTGTATTAGTAACAGTCCTTATCTTCCATCAGAGAACAGCTAGCTGGAGCATCCCTGAAGGAAAGAGAGACATCTATGTGGCGGCCAAAGTCCAAAACATCTTCAGCTTTATGAGGGGAAGAGAGCATCTTTAACTCCAGTCTGGACCTAACCAGCAATCTGTGAAGTTGCATCATCTACTTCCTGCGCAATGCACCACTTGCCATAAGAACAGATGTACTGGGTCAGATCAAAGGTCCGTCTAATCCAAAATCTTTTCTCTGACAGTGGCCAGTAGCAAAAATGTTAATAAATAGGAAAGGGCGAAAATCAAAAGCAGGGATCTGAACAGCCATGAACTTTGAAATCCAAATCCTCAGTCAGGTCCTAAATTATTCAGAGAGTTTCTATCCCTAAAACATGTCCAGTCAATCCCCTCCCACTACCGCAAACTGTGTCTGAAGGCCCTGAATTTGGTGTGAGTCAGTGGGTGTGAGTGGAAAAAGGCAGGAAGCAAAGAGATGAATTCCACAGCTTGAACTCCATGCTTTGCAATAAACATTGCTTTAAAAACATCGTGGAATTGGCTCAAGAGAGTTGAATCGTTCTGCTGCTTGTTTCAATAATCTATTAAAGACATACATACTTGCATATTCTCTCACTCTCTGTCTTTTCATTTTCTGACCAGCTGGATAAATGTTGATAGCATGGTAAATATTCCTATTTTTAAAAAAGCTCCATAGCTCAAGGATGTGCATTTATAGGATTATTGGACTTCTTCATGACATAATATAAACCCTTCTGCCAAAGGATGGACTTGATGTGAAGGCCAAATTTTAACTGGAAACACCCTTGGTTTTGCAGCAGCAGAATGCCACACACTGTGTGTGGAAAGACTCTTGTTCAAGTCAGCCTTGCAGGGATTACTGAAATATGAATGCTGTTCCTAAAGAACTGCACTTGAAAATACTCCGATCACTTGTATAGTTGTGGATTAGTTTGATTAAAAATACACATAGGTATCCATCCTCTGGATAACTGGAGTACATAGCAGAAACAGGATGCCAGAGATACGTAGATTCTTCCAAACTGGTGTTTCTGGTGCTGTTATTTACATTACAACCATCATCATGGAGTTTCACTTTCAAAGATCACACCCACAAATCAAAGCCAAGTGTGCTCAATTTGCTCACTTCCGCCAGTAATGAATCTCAGTCTTAACTCCAAGCACGAATTGTCTTCTCAGAATAAACCAACAAAATTCTCCTGTTTCAAACTCAGTTATGACCACAATGTTTTGCACCTGCAGCGATGAAGGGGCCTAAGAAAGCCATTTTTCCCTGAGAAAGCAGCTCCCACTATGACAAAGGGAGGGAAGATGCGTTTACATGGGCGAACGAGGAGTAGGCAGACATGGGCAGGGACAGGTCTCTGACTCCTCTTACCCCAAATGGCCCAAACAGGTTGGCCACATGATCAACGAGAGCATGTAAGAGTCCATTTTTTCACACGGAAAGAGGTAACATCTCTTCATTCTGAGCAGGAATAAACTTTCAGTCCCCTAATTGCCATGCATACACACATTTGTGTGTGTTGGTGTGTACTCCTGTAAGGATGGCATTTGTTCATGGTCCAGAAGACACCTTAGCATTGAGGTTTCAATTCTTTGCTCATCAAAAGGCGCCTTCCAACAGCTTCTCCTCTCACTGTTTCCATCCTCCTGCAGCTTTTGGGCCTAGGAGACCGACAACCAGACACCGGAAAGCATTTCAACAAAATGTTTACTAATGAAAAAAAAACTATCAGGAAGCCATGCATTTTTATGTAATGCCCATGAACTCAAATCAATGAAAATTTCAGTTCCTCTATAAATGTTTCAGCCAGCTCTGAGCAATATACAGCTAACACTTCCTTTATTCCAGGAAGCACTAACCAGCAACAAAGGTTTCAGTCCAAACTATTACGTTAATAGAGCAACAACACAGCGCTGTGCCATCTAGCTGACTTCAAAGGTCCGCTCATTGCCACATCTGGCAAGGCAGTTTGCACTGATGCTGCTTATGTTGCAAAGACAGAAAACTTAGGAGTCACCAGGGGTAAACTATAGAGCCAACAGGCAAAGGAGAGGGACTTCTGCTCTAAAGGTCTAAGCAAAGTACTGATGGTTATGTTTGAGTCTCTAAAAGTTTACTGTCCCCCACATTTTTGAATTTTCAGTAGAAGCTAAAGTTTTTCAGCCCTGTCCTTAACCACTCCATAAAAACTGTGGGGGATCGACTTGGCTTAACTTACATGAAGGGAACAGGGCTAGCTTTCCAACCTGGCAGTGTCTCTCTGCTTGCTGAAGCCAAGCGTGCTGCCAGCAAGCCCCAGGTGTGCGCCACATGAGCAGGTGAAGAAAATAAAAAATGTTTATGTGCATTGCGATGACAGTTCTGAGTCCATATAAAGCTTAATACATGACAAGGAGGGTGGTTATCCCAAGATACTAACATTCCTCATGTGCACAAACAGGCAGAAATCCAAAGGCACTATGCCTTCATCTTCTTGGAAAATTCATTGGACTGGCATTCTTTTGCATGGATTTTTATTTCATTTTTTTTAAAGTTGATTTGTTTTCTCTGCTAATTTTTTTTTTTTAATACATCTTAATTTTTCTCAAAATAAGCAGCAAGGAACCACTTTACAAGAAGACAGGATCTCATACTGCATTTACACAACTGCAGCAATTTAAGTGAGATCAGACTCAAGCACAGACAGGTCCTTTCAAAACCACTAATTAAACCATGGTTTGAAACCAAAGTTTAAATTGGAACTGTCCCTGTGATGAAACCCTCCATGCTTATAGAGCTCAAACAAGAAAGATCTAACACACAGCTTCCTTTGAGACAGCAATGAAGCTGGTGAGGGGTCTGGAGAACAAGTCTTATGAGGAGCGGCTGAGGGAACTGGGGTTGTTTAGCCTGGAGAAGAGGAGGCTGAGGGGAGACCCCATCGCTCTCTACAACTACCTGAAAGGAGGTTGTAGCGAGCTGGGGGTCGGTCTCTTCTCCCAAGTAACTGGCGAAAGGACGAGAGGAAATGGCCTCAAGTTGCACCAGGGGAGGTTTCAATCGGATATTACGAAAAATTTCGTCACCGAAAGGGTTGTCAAGCACTGGACCAGGCTGCCCAGGGAAATGGTTGAGTCATCATGCCTGGAGGTATTTAAAAGATGTGTGGATGTGGTGCTTAGGGACATGGTTTAGTGGTGAACTTGGCAGTGCTAGGTTAACGGTTGGACTCAATGATCTCAAAGATCTTTTCCAACCTAAACGATTCTGTCATTCTATGTGATGCTCCACCAACTTGTAGGAAGGGTCCCAAGTTGATTGTTGATAGAAAGCTTACATACAATCAAAGCCAAGTGAACTTTATGATAAAAAAAAGGAACCTTCTTACCCTGTGTTCCCTTGAGAGGAGGCAAGAGGCTTTTTCTTTAAAGAACCATTCTGATTATATTGGTGGTGTATCTTGAACAAAACCTCTTCTCTTGGGCAAATGGGAATTTATATCATATGAACGCCAACATCTATCCACTAACGCACATTCTATCAAATTAAAAAGAGTGATTTTAAAAATATACAGTAGATATGGCAGAAATACAAAAACCAGCAGACCAAAGGACCAGAGTCTCTTTGGTACTCCTATGACTCTATGAACAGTGAGAGAGAAGGAGATAAAGATTTTTAAAAAGTATCCAAAATAGTCATACACCTGCTTGATTCAACGTCTGTTTCCAGTATGCTTGTTGGCATGGGGGGCGGGGGGTGTATGTACGTGAGCGAAAGCAAGAGAGAGTGCGAAAGAGCATGTCTACGTATATGTTTTTCTTTTATCTAAGCAGGGACATAAATTTCAACCACAAGAATGGGATCATACTAGGTTTAAGCTGAACAACGGAAAACAAAATTGGCCTCTTAAGAATTTATTACCATCTTCACTTTTAAAAAAGGAATATCCTTTAAATTGTAATCTACAAAGTAAATGGAGTATATATATCTAGAAGTGTATCTGTTTTAGAAACATGAAACAGCCCTACAGTTCAGGTTGGGAGGTAGAGAGCTGGTGGCTCCAACCAAATGAGTTACTAGCTACATTCTGTTTCCTGGACGTGCACTGGCTGCTCTGTTCTGTGGATTGTTACCAGCTTCAGCATTTTTTAAATATTTCCCATTACCCTTTATTTGATATTTTATGCTTCCCCTCATAAACCCTTTAAGCAGATTAATTGTGCCTGTGATGTTTGTTTGTAAGTACAGCTGCTCTTCCTTCCAGTTTGTTTTATAATTGTGATGTCTCAAAGATATCCTCATAAAACTGACGGGTGGATCTGCAAACAACCAGAGTTTTATCAGAAAGGAAATCCAGATTAAAGTTATTGGAGAAAACATTTGAGTAATGCTCAATGTTTAAAAAAAAAAAAGGTACAAAAGAAAATTTAAAAAATCCATAACTTCAGCTACATGTTTATTATATATACTAAATACTGTTAATCCTGTAGTTTACTTTGTTCAGAATAGACACATATACAATTCTGGTAAAGTAGGATGTCTTAGAATAAATAATAAATCCAACCTCAAGAGTCTAAGAGTAATACTACTTGGTTCAGGGGCTGTCATGCTGTACCTCCAACAAGTGCTATATTTCAGGATTCTTTTGGTTATTAGTTGGAAAGGATGGGTGAGGTTTCAGACCAAAGCAATTGCTAACTATAAAACCAGATCAAATAAAGGCTTCAGTTTGAAAGAGCACCTTTAAAGTCCATTTGTGAGATACACTGTTCAGCTGTTAAATGTCTTGTAAGTTTTCCAAGAACTTTGGTGAGCTTTCTTCATAAAATCTATATTATTTTCATTGAAGATTAATGACAGGCTTATTAAAAAATCAAAAACTTGGAGAGGTTTTCTGTGATTATGAGCAAGGGTCATCACACTACATTACTTTGGAATGTTTTTATAAGCTTTGTCAGTAGAACTACACTTTAAAAAAATCTATAGACCAACTTTTTCAAGTCTGTTTTTCATTTTTAAAGGATATAATCTATTTTTTCTCTTTCATTTACAAGTACATGCACAATAGCAAAATATCATTCTCAGTTCCATCCACGCAGTATCATTGGGTCTAATTTCATTATCGTTTGTAACTGAGCAACCATGGTGAAAATGACATGGCTACGCAGGTATAAGACAGGGAGGATTTTGCCTGTAGACTAGCACAGGTCTGAACATTGCAAATGAAGACAGAGCAAGTATGGAGGGAAAACAGACCCTGATCCTCCATTTCGTGGCACAGAGATGGGCTGCTGCCCTGTATTGGTCTGACCCAATGCAGGATAAAGGGTGCATTTGGCTGCATACGGCTGTCAGAGCAGATGTGTTTCAAGATAGAAAACTTTCATAAAACAAACAAGAAAACCTTGGAGGCTACGATGGGTAGTAAAGAATGCCAGAGGAAGCAACCAACATGAACCAGGGAACGAATAGTCCTGCCTGTCCCTTGACAGACGATCAGGGCGCAGTGCTTTCTGTGCCTGCTGTGATACTTTGCTTTCTTTTCCTGCAGAGTAAGAAGTAGTATTGACTACTGTCATGTGGTAGAGCCAAGCAACAAAACAAACAAATAGAGATGTCCAGGACAGGGGTCTGGTTAGCGACCTGACTTCTCCTTGTTCCCTGCCTCCATGATGGAGGAGAGGATTACTCTGCCTTTTACCATGCAGCTGTCTACAACTGTTGTCTCCATCTGCTTAAATGGACTCAGGAATCAGGAAGTGTTTTAGGTAAAAGCATAAGCCAAGTTTTCCACAATGCCCAGTTTGAGATATTCTAAAAGAAGCTGAAAGCCAAGAAAGTCAGCTCCTCTAAGACATCAAAAATGGGCACTCAAAATGTAATTAGCTACCTAAAAGTCCTGGTCACAGTGGCCTGGGTTCATGCTGTACTGGGGCAGCACGGTCATGAATAGGATTGGTTTTGCCTTCACCCATCAGTCAGTGCAGACAGGTATCTGCAGAAAGCAGTTCAGGTCTTAGAGAGCAATTCAGATGCTGAAGGAGACTGAATTACTCCTGGTGGTGCCTATTTCTCCAGTAATTAGAAAGAGACCAAACTGTGGCTGTGATCCTAACTCAAGCACCTTAATTCAGTTACCTGAATCCAGGCCTCGTGTTTAAACATCTTTCTTTAAACGTATGTAACTTAAGTAACCACCTGTAATGGTATGCATATTTTTAAACAACTTCTTAAAGTGCAATGTCATCAATCATTGTTACAGAGCGCAACATTCAACAAAGAATATAATTTAAAATAAAGACTTCTATCACTTTTACCCAGGGGAAAATTAGGACTGAAATGGTAGAAGTACACTGGATCATTTTGGGCAATTCCTATAAGCAATGGTGTCGGGATGCCATGTCCTGTTGCTAAGTATCTGAACTTGAAATCAAGGAAGAAGCATAAACTTCCTAAAATATTTTTCTACCAAAAAAGCGCAGCAGTGCTGGAATCTGTTTGCTCTCTGAGAAAACCCTGTAGTCATCAAGATATCCCTGCAAACAGCGCTTCCCAGTTTGCCAAAATCAAGGACAGGAAATTTGTTAAAGATATTTGAAAGAGGAAAAACGCAGATGTAAACTGTCGTTACGTAAAATCTGTGCTGTTTTAGAGGACACAAAACTTTTGTTAGCTTAATAATTAATAAAAACCTTATCTGTGAGATTAAAATTCCTGAACATACTGCCACTGTGACACTTTCCCTTATTCAAGGATATCTCTCCCCCAGTGTGAGGAACTGTGTGCGCTTTTCATCCTTTACCTTTCCCTATCCATGTTGCCTTTCTTCCTCTGCATGTACCTGGGTTTCCCCTCTCTTCCCCAAGCCATGCCAAATGCGAAACACCAAATAAAAACTGAGATAAACTCTCACACTTCGAGTAGTTTTCTAATTACCTGCTAATAATTACGCCACACAGTTTTCCATCTGCGTGGCTATTGCAATGACAATTCATAATGACATGCATATTTCCTAATACTTCCATGCTGACATTCACTGATGTTTGATCTGCAGAAGTTTTTCCTGTCTCCATCACTGCCGAGTTAGGAGCAAACTCCCAATAGGTTCCTAGAGACCGCAAAAGGCAGGCAATTGTATGGTTCTGTGGAAGAGGTGCTGGGGTCCTATACCTTTGCAGCCACCTTCATGGTCTTCTCCTTGGTGACACTAATTCCTGCAAAAGTGACAATAGCCTGTGGTCGTCATGCCAATTTAGACATTAGAGTGGTGGACTCTGAAAGCTAGAAGGCACCAACCTATTATTAACCCTAGTCACATAGTGCAGCAATCATTTTGAGTTACTACCAACCTAAGCCAGATTTGAACTGCTGACCAAGAAGTGAAAGGCTTTGTATCCTATTACCAATATCCTAAATCATCCAGCCTCCCCTGCAACTATATTTTTTGGATTATTATGTAGGAACAATAATAGAATACCCCATAAACAGGTTCTTTAGATATTCAAACATGTCAGGTTGTACTTTCTACATTTTCAGATAATTGTGGAGTAAATATTTGTTAAATGAAGTATTTTACATCTGTCTTGGACCAAAGCGATCTTTCTGTCAGTAATACCACTGAACACTTGTAAAAGTATGCCGGCCATTACAGAGTTATGCACTCTTGGCAAATACAGTCTTTGAACTCATGTTACTGTGCTGCCAATAAAAAATATGTTCTTTTTTATCAACTGGATGTCTTTCAATTATACAATCATTGTCTGACAGAAAAGCAGTTGAAATAGATTTTAAAAAATCCTTTTTTTTAATTTCACACCAGTTGGCAAAAGGTTGACGTTTGTTTGCCTAACTCTCAAAGAGACATTTGGTGTAGTTCAACAGTACAGAGAAAATACTGTATAAAGATCAAAAGGAAAAAAAGCATGTACACTTTCCTATGAAAGACAACACATGGTCCTTGCAGAAGGAAATGCTTCATTTCTTTCCCATACATCAGAGCTAGTCCTTCACCTCATCATTATGTTCATCTGCAGTCAAAGTGAATGGTGCTGGAGCTGGAGGCCTGGGCTGACCAATGTTTTCATAACCCATTTTAATCCTATAGAACACCAAAAGCAAACATCTAAAAAGCAACTGTGCTCGTAACCCCAGTCTGTTAGAATAAAATAGCTGGTTCAGTCTAAACTGCCATTATACAGACGCTCATACATGTAGCCTAATTCAGACTACACTTAATATTGCTAAATATTCTTTCCTACCTCTGTAAACACTGAAACTCAGTGAAATTACTTTTCAAGGAAAAATAATAACCACCACCTATTCAGAACCACACATGACAGCATGGATGCACTTTGTGTTCCACCATGCTACCACACTTTATCCATGCTCCCCCATACCCAATATCTGCACAAACTTTACTTTATCTGTAGGTTTACAACTGACAAAATACACTTCCAATACTAAAGATGTGCTGAGGTGTCCCCATCTCTGAAATACATGCAGCTCCATCATTTTTTACAAGCAATGCTAATTTTTTTGTTTGCACTCTCAAATTTAGTTTAAGCTACGTCCCTCCTATGAAGAAAGGACGCGCTTTTAATTGTCATCCATGTAATCACCCTCTCTGTCTGCTCTTCTTTCTGTGTGCAATTCTGCTAAGTAATTGCATAACAACTGACGTGATTGCACTGATGTGGAATGTACTTGATAACCCTTTATTGTAAGTTGTTTGTTTTTAATGAGGGAATTTCTCTTTCTCTTTATGGGTCGTTCCTCTTTGCACTGCCCAAGAGCACCAAGAAACTCTTTTCTGCCACATGTATTGTCCTATTTACCTTCTGCATTGTATCACTTGAAAATTTTCCCTTTCCATGTGCAAGGTCAAGAAATGAGGTGTCATTTCTTCTCCCCAACTCATACCACTTAGTCAATACTTTTTCATCAGCCACCTGCCTCAGCGTGGTTCAGGTTCCTCTTTTCTCCTTGCATCCTCCTCTATCCAGCTACTGTAATTGTATTTTCAATGATCTGACTAGTAGAAGGTGTGAAGACACCTCAGGTCCTGCCCATTTGTACTAGATGGATTTGTTAGTCAAACCAGATACTTTTCTCTTCCTTTCGGTCTTGTTCTCAGATAGAACATGTGCATTGATAACTTTCCCACATGGTGTCTATTTTTCACCATATCTTTGAGCTCCTATGAGCTGTTTCTTTTTCAGTGTATACAGACAGTAAGCTGCAGTGGGCCACTAGCATGGGAAATAATAATTCCAAAATACCAACCAGCTCTCACATTTTTTTTTTGGAAAGCTTCACTGATGGGCTGCTCTATCCACTTTTTGACCTCTCCCAGCAAGAATTACTTAGGTGTGCTGCAGTCTTCTGTCTCCTGGGAAGATGATGCTGTTTCAAGGGTAGTGAAGGTAGAGAGAAAGAGGAAGGAAAGCCTCCAGAAGCCCAAGACAGCCACCTCTCTTCCTGCCTCTGCTGTGATGCATGGGAAAACTATACTTCTTTCTTCATCCCACTGTCTTTTGCTCGTGGCAACATTCCCTAGAGAAAGGAATAGTTACTTGATCCACCTATAGGTGTGGGAGAGGAAGATGCTATAGCTGAAACAGAGGTAAGTCTGAAGGAAGGATGGGTAGAAGGAGTAGGCTGAATATACTTGGGATTGCTAAGAGACATGTATGTTAAGGAGACGATGTGTTCAAAACTGCTTCACCCAAAGATTTGGATTCACTGAGGGCTGAAGCATATATCCTTTATGTCTTTAGAGTTGTCTTTAGACAACTCTGATTTCCAAATTTCTAAACCTGACAGAATATTTTTGTGGTTCTGACTCAGGATTTATAAAACTTTGGACCCAGGTACCTCTTTGTATGAGAGAGAGAGAGATTTGCAGGTGTCATAAGCATTCTGTAACACATGTAGCACATGACAGCTCCCAGGTAGCAGTAGGCACTCCAGAAATCAGCATTTACAGAGAGCTATTCACTCCACCTAAGCTCCGAGTCCTCCTTTGAATATGCATGTCTATTTCTATTGCATATAACAGAAACTGTAGGACAGCTAAAAACTGTAGGGCAACTTTTGGCAACTGGATTCCTAAATTAAGCACATCAGTAAAATGCCTGTAATTAGACAAGACAAAGCTGAACCCTAGAGTAACAGTCTTCAATTCATGAAGAACAACTAAACCCACCTACCTAAGATACCCACATTATCTCTGACCCTGCCTATTTCACTGTCTTGTATAGACAGAGAGTATAGATTACTATATTTATATTTGAAATATTCATCTTAAATTGTCTTGTTGACAAGAGAAATAGATCTCTTCAGAGAATGATTCACTTAACTTAGAGGTCTGTTAAGTCTCCATTCCTCTCCACTGACTATAGGAGGAATTTTGATGATTTGCTCAGACTTGTCTGCATTATAGCTACCTACATTTGGCTATATGAATGCTGTCCGAGGTATCTACATCCTTTGACAGGAGGCTTGTGGGATTTAAAAAGCCAGAATCACATCACTTGATCCTCCTCAAATAACATACTGCAGTTCTACCAATAAATCTACAGCTATAAAGGGCCCAGCTCCAAACTTTTCCTCATTCTTATAACTTCTCTGCAACTAAAAAACTTTTCCATCCTTGTAATATACCTGTGTCATGAATCACTGGAGATCCTACCTTTCTTGTTTCTTTTATGGCATTTGCTGTGAGGCAGGCTCCTTGATAGTACTCCCCTCCGTTCTGCACAGCTCAGTGGTCCAAATGGATGCAGTGGTTACTTAAATGATTAGACCAAACAATTAAGTAATGATTAGGCATGTTCCTTGTACAATAACTCAGCACAAAAGCTCAAATACACTGTGGAAAATAGAAAAAGTATCACATTGTGTTCTGATCCATTATGTCTTCTACAGGCACTTTCCATACTTTACTCATTAGATATGAGATGCCCTAATGATGGAAAGAGGAAAGATACAAATGCAGAGCATAAGCCTGCCAGGTGCTGAAAGGTGTTGGGCATCCAGTGAGGTTTTATAGCTAGTGATAACTATGGACATTCTGCATCCATCAAGACTAAGTTCATATGAAAAGTGCTTTATCTGTATAACTTGTGTGCACATGGACATCAGATTCCAGGAGAACAGAATCTCCCCAAGAAATTGTCTTTCCAAGAAACACACAATAGAAATGTTACTTCAAGTCTTTCATATCCATCATTTTGAATAGTGAATTGACCTGAATAAATTTAATGTTAATGAGATATACAATCTATGGAATGGGGTTTCTTTTCACTTTATCATTGAAAACGTTTTATTATACTCTGGCTTGCAATGTCAACCCTCAAATAAAAGCAAAATGTGCCAATTTTTGAATGAAAAATATTAATTATGAGCCACAATTCAGGTGGATTTTTTAATGTATTTTACCAATGAAAACAAAGGAGAGCAGAAGTCAAGTAAATGTACATTTTTTAACATTGATATACTTCTGGCTGTTCACCAACTTTAATAATCTAACCTCTGTTTAAATTAAAATATCGTGTCAGCTTTTAATACAAACCCTACATGACTTGCAAATTCACAATATGTGTTAAGTCTAAAAAAATCATCATCTATCATTGCACTATTTGAGCAGTGGCAGCTGGGTGTTTTTAAAAGGTTCCTATGAACACAGATCTTAGTTTAAATGTAATATTATGTTATATTACTCACACTTGAACTGACCTTCATAAATATCAAATCCTTACAATTATAAGTCCTGACATTTAATACTTTCCTGCAGACTAAGCGGGACCGTGTTATATTATAAGGTCACTTGTCATTTGCAGCTTTTAGAGAAACTTATCATTCTCATGAAGACACTAACTCAGACACGTACAGTAATGAAATTGTGGACAAACATACTTCAGATTGGCCTAAGGGTGCATATTCTCACTGCACCATACAGCACTGAAAGACTTTAAAAATGCGTTGCTAGTTCACTGCCCATGTTTATTAACAAGCAAGCATATGCTTTGCATTGTTACCATAGGAAATGACTTCTTAAGTGGTCCTAGTGAACACTGAAGGGTTAACCCTTCCTGCTCTCCTGGGATGAAACTAATAGGCTTCCCCAAAGGGCTGCTCTTCCCCAAGCAGTAAGCAAGGAAGCTGCTCTTGCTCACTTAACCATTCCACCAAAGCAACTGTGCAAAACATCAGATTGATCCAAGAATGTGTTGTACCCATAAACCTAAATTATGCCACTTAAGTGCTTTACTGAGCCACCTACACCCTAGGCTTCCTCTAGAGTGAATGGCAAGTTAGAGGCATCTCTGCGCTGCAATTCAACCCAGCTAAGAGTGGAACACCTTGAAGAAAAGACTGAAAAACCTAGCAAAAGCAAAGGCAAAACATGCTTAATTTCAACTCATGCACATTTCATCTTACTTTGACCCCAGACCTGTCGCAATGCCTATAATATTCAGGTCCAGATGACAACAGAACAACAGTGGAAGAAAGAGGGAAAGGCTCCTTTCTTGTGTGCTCCACAATCGAGTTCCTGCAGGTCTTCCTCATATAAACTCACGACCAGGTTTCTGATACTGTATTTGCATTTGCTTTTGTATTTGTGGGAGAAAATAGTGCAATACCCACAGCAAGTAAGTATGTTATGTTATAGGTGATGAAGAATATGGTCGAACCACAAATACAAACAACCAACACACTAGAACTAGAAATGTCATGCCAGATTGCCTCTGGCTTCAAGGTGCCATTCCACAGCAGATATTATAACCTTTCTGAAACTTTCTACTATCCACCTGCTTTTTTATAGATCAACTTTCAAACAATATTAACCTTCACTCAGCAAAAAGCCCCCCCAAACCCAAAAAACCACAGCTACTAAATAAATGTATGGTATGAGAAGAGAGAGAGAGAGAAATTACTTAAAGAGAAGAATAAGAGATCACAACTTTTCAAACCATTTTCTTTGCTTTCCAGACTTTCATCTATCACCAATAACAAGAGTGGAATGGATAACAAAACAGAGCATAAAGATGTCAGAGATGTGTCTCCTGCATGAAAGCAATGACATTCTTTTCACATTAGCATGGCCTGTATAATAATAGGATTTTCAGATGTGCTTAAATTGGTGATAGAAAAACTTAAATCAGTCCAGAAATGGAGTCATATCAATATGCAGACATGATAATTCTTTCATATGGTGATCAAAGTGGTGGTCATTATCATTTGAATAACGTAGAGCACCCAGTCCAACAGATGATAGTTTTGGAAACAGTTTAGACCCATATATATCCCATTGACTTTGTGCACCTGAACAACTTCTTAAATAAGGATGCCAGTCATCCTGAGATCACTCTAAAGTCAGTGGAGAGAAAGAAGGGCCTTTAGGCTACTTCTGTACATGGAGCCAGGGCATGAACACATGCACTACAGCTTGACCGTGCAAATTATTAAGTCACTAGTCCGTGGAGTATGCTGACCCAGATCAACTTGCACTCTCCCAGACAATTTGAGAATTACCACAGGCCAAGGACTTTTTGCCATGGGCAGTTTCAGCATGGCCATCTTGTTTTGGAGAATAAGAGAATTTAATAATATGGATATTATCAAAGAGTACCAGCTGGCCTAAAGGCCAAAGAGGGAACCTTGGCCTTATTTAATTTACTAGCATACATAGCCCTAAGAAGGCAGTTCTGATGGGATGCCTGCTGACTTGTTCCCTGGAATTGTCTAACCCCTCATCAGAGAAGCCTACACTGATTACTATCCCAACTTAAGGGCTTTAGATAAGTAATATAAGAACACCACTGACAAACAATGAAACTATAGTCTATAATTAGGCCTAATACATTTGGCAGCTGTCATTTGCCAGAACTGAGACAGAAAACCAGGAGGGATTTCAGGCATGGAATCCGTTTCACAGCATAATCTAACTGCAGTCCTGAAACTGCCAAGAGAAATGTCAGGGAAGATCCTTTTTTCAGTGTTTTTTATTTTCCCACTTAAAGAGATGCCTTTTGTGAATCTCACTCTGAGCTGCCTACCGTTCACCTTTACATACCTCAGCAACTTTGGCACACACACCAGTATTTTGAATACCACTCCTATGTATAACTTTGAAATATCAGAACACTGGGCACTGTAATGACTCCTTCCCTTTCTGGATCTGGTCCTGAGTATCCAACAGCAAGAAATCAAGTAAGGACAATTTATGACCAAATGGAATGGCTTGACCAGAAGCCCAGTAGGGACAACTGACTGACTCCTTTCTCATAACCTTCCCTTCCCATGAATAGGAGCTAATTGAACTGATCAGGCAGAAAGTAGGCCCATGTTCCTACACTCATCTAAACCTCCAAAGGCTACTATTCAGGAAAGGAAAAGGTGCACATTGCCTTTTCTTCAAGGATGACATATCACTGAAGACAGGGTGCACTGACTGGGAAACCCCAAGGAGTGTGTGGTTACAGTGTTATCCCTCAACACTTCATTCTTAATGATGTACAAGGCATGATCTAGCCCTCAGTGTGCTGTACTGTGCTGTTTTTCAATAATGAGGAGAGATTGCGTGTTTCAAGTCCTATAGGTGATTGATACCTGTGTAATTCTATACTGCTGCTAATAAAGCAAGTGACTCCTGTGTCTGAAACAGTTTTCAGATAAATGTGTATATGGCTACTTAGTCAGGAAACCATATCCAGAAAGGCTGGATATGTATTAAATTTTGAATGGTTTATGTTGTACATTAAAAAATATATTGTCATTCCAGATAAAAAATGGTATGATCTTCAAGTACTCACCAGGTTCTAAATGGAGGTAACCTGTATCATTTATATGAAGAATAACAGTGTGTTGAAACAGAAGAAAGACAGGTAAATTGATGCTGCAGTGTTTACTGCAGTATTTGTTACAACAAACCTAAGGTTCTCATTCTCCCCTAGGAGCTATATCTCCCATAAATTTGAAAAGACCCATTAAAACCCCAACTCAGCATAAAAACAATCAAAATAGTCAAAGGAACTGAAACAAGATGCCTTAGGTTGGAATAATTACATATTATAGCTTCTATTGCAGACTTCCTGATAACTCTTTAGTTAATTCAATTTCTCACAGTCTTCCACTATTATTTATATCTGAAGGTGTGAGCTTTGTGCAAATAAAGCAATTCAGTGTTTATATAATTAAAATCAGCTGTACTTTACCATCAGTATTTACAAGTCTCTATGCCTTGTGTCAGACATGAAATCTGAATTGCACTCATAGGCAGGTTGAAGAAGAAGAGGGAGATCCAAGAAGAAGTGATATATTCCTCAAAAAAAAAAAAAAAAAAGAACAGAGAAACCACAGACTGAAGAAGAGGAAGCAAAGATGGTTGTGATAAAACATATAGTCGTCACTCAACGGGTATGATCCTCATCAGTAATCCTTTTTTTTTTTTTAACCATCAGAAGAGGAAGAGCAACAATGAGTACATAACTAAAACTTCAAATTCCTTCAGCTTTTGCATGGCAAGCCCTCTAAGTCTGCTATTGCTAATAATCATTACACGAGTCATCAGGCTCTGAAGACGAACAAAATTTCTTCTTTTGGCTGCAATCCAAACCTAAATATGGGTAGAGCCTAATGATAGCTTAATGATAGTCCTACTTACAATGATAATCCTTTGGTTGATCAAAAAAGGTTATCCAGTGTTTTATACCTTCAGAATGTCTCAAAACTATCTCCATCATCAAGACTCTTTGCCTGGCACTCATAAGCCTGAATTACCCAAAACATCATCAGCAGGATAACTGAATGATATTTGTGCTTAAACAGAACTGTTTTTCTGGATCAGCGTGTGAAAATGTACAAAATGGACTTCAAGCATGCTTAACCCTGTGTATCCTACCCTCTCTTCTTTTATTTTTCCCTTTAAGTAGTGATGCTGTGAGGTGATGTGAGATCTTGCATTTCCATTCACAGCAGAGGACTCCGTGGAGTGCTCTGACTTGTGACCCTTATCCTTGCCACACATCTTTGCTTAGGAGCATGATCACTTTGGACAGCCTGCTGTGCCCCACACTGGGATTTACAGTAGCACAGACTAAATATTATCCATTTAAACTTATACCTAGAGATCCCAAGCAAGCAAAGCTGGAGGCATTTCCTTCTCAGCTCCTAATATCAGAATAAACTAACATGAACTTTATATATACATACATATACACTGTATTGTCGATCCCTCCTTTATGGCTACACTGGTGGCAGTGTTTTCTGTTTCTAATCGCCATGGCCTTTATGATACTGTACTTAATGAATTATGCTCCTCAGGAGGAGGTCAGTGAAAGAATTAAGCTAAAAACCCCTAACAGTGTTGTTGGCCAGGAGCCAGCTCTTTCGAGGCTGTGTTTCTGCATGAGGTCTACCACAGCTGGAGCGAAACGACTTGCAGGTGGCTCAGTGGGCAACAGATCACACAGTACTGCTCTGTCCGCCCCTCGACAGCAAGGAGGGAGTCACCTATGCCTGCTGTTGGTGGCTGAAAATGAGCAGGAAATGTCTGACAATCTTGATTAAGAACTCCCAAGCATTGAACTTTCCATAAGGAAAAGGCACACTCAGATCTCTCGGCTTTGACATTCAAACTTCCAATTTAAATACTGTTTGGCTCCAGGAGAAAATGCTAACGCTTATCCTTATGATGTTAGGCTGTGGATGCCTTAATAAAGATGATGTGCGTGGCCCAGTCAGTGCACCAAAGGCTGGGTAATGAAGTTAGAATGCTCTGTTTCCCCCCAAGTTTCATTCATAGAGAATTTATAGGTTTTACTTTAAAAGTAGCTGAAACATACTAAGCAATTTTCTGGAGTTATTTTAAACTATTAATTTCTAAATTACATGAACAGATGCATATACACAGTGGAAAATAGCATCAAATAGCTTGGGGGAACAGAGGAGCTCAAAGACCTGGCCAAATAAAGTTAGGTTCCACTAACAGCCTGCTTGGATAACTCCTTTCACTTCCCTGGGAACGCCACCACTCATCTGTTCAGCTTCACTTTCTTGCAGATTAATCATTTGTGGTTTTAAAAATATATAAATCTTAAATATCTACAGAAATTGAGGAGCAGAAGGCTTTTCCACACCTCAGTGGACAAAAACTACTGTCCATTTGCTGCAGGACTCATTTGAGGCTCCTTAGCAAAACAGGCTTGGATGAAACAGGAGGATGAAGGGCTGGAGTGACCCCCCCATATGCAGGCTGGGAGCCAGCTGGGCTGTGGGGCAAAGACCAGGGAGCCTGGGGATGGTGCTCATGATGAATACTTCCTCACGAACATCTTTCCGTCAGTAGCCACAGGTAGGTAGGTGCCAGGTGTCACCAAAGCAGCGGCAACTCTGCCTCTCCTAGGCACCTTGTAAGACTCCTCATAAGCAAAAGCAGACAGCAAACACAGCATACATCAAAACTGGCTGCACAACTGCAATGTTATTATGTAAAGGTACACAGGACCTCAGATTTACATGTGCTTATGAAATCTGCTGCTCCTTTCAGCGACTCAGCTGTTTCTCAGCTACCACCGGTGAGAATTTTATGTGGTTCTAGAAGTACTGTGGCTTAGAAGCAATACCACTAGTGACCAGAAAGCTGGTACTTTTCTCCAGAAAATACTAAGTCAATCCCATTCCAGAAATGTGAATGCAGTGTGAGGGACAAGCATGCTGAGTCTTTGGTGCTGGGGGTCCTTGGTTTTGGTGGGACAATAAGGCAGACCTTTAAATTTGGGATCAGCAAAATGTTTTGCTGAGCCTCCATGAGCATATTCAGTTCTATGCTCCACTTACAGTCATGCAGGTCAACATTGATGTCATGATCAAAAAAAAGGAAAGACCTTAACGATTTCTACCACACTTTTCTATTCTTAAAATGGTTGCTACTCCTCCTGAGAAAGCAAAAAGTGAATGGTTTGATCTGTGGCCTCCTTACTAATTGCATTTATCAAATCAGGAATGAGAAACAATAGCATGTGACTAAGGTGACCGTAAAATGGCTAAAAAAAACCCCAAAATACACACAAGAAATGAACAGAGATTACAAGTAAGTACGAGTTGATATTTTGTCACTGAATATAACTACCAAATGAGTTAACTAAGAGATAGCTAAGTCTGTGTGCAAAGAACTGGCTAAAAGTATATAGAAAATAATGTACTTGACCAAACTTTAATGAGCACCCTCTTCTGGCTCCTGATTTACCCACTAAGTCTTACAACATCTACAACACAGTTTCTTCTCCATTTCCTTCATGCAAAGCCATTCAGAGGGACCCAACCCAAAGTCCCACACCTCCAGTAATTTTATTATATTGCAGGCATGCCCACACGATCTGGAGGGAGTCACTCAGAGCCAGAAGAAGCTAACACTGATAGGCGTACTCTTAATTATCTTCACACTCATCTCGTACTGCAGTACTTGCAGTACTTACAGACGGGACAGGCTCTGGGATTAACGACTAGAAAGTCAGTGGCACAGCGTGTACAGCAAAGAGCCCTCAGCTCTTCCCATCTGGTCTCTACTCCTCATTCCTGCACCCTTGATCATTAAGTCTTAATTTATTGCAGTTTAAACAAAAAAAAATTATAATGAGTAACATACAAGCTCATGTTGCTGGTAGCTCTCATTCCCTATAAATTCCCACTACACCTAGGAAACTGTGGTTTGATTTTCTGTATTGCTAATTGGTGAGCGCAGCCAAAGAAATTCATAGCAGGTTTTAATCTCTTGAATTTATTTACCACCATGGAAGGGGAAGGGGGCCATTCCTCTGGGAAGGAGAGAGAAACTGGAAGGATTACATTATTTTGACCTTACATTTGAGCTGACATCTAGCACAGTACTAAATCAATGACTTGGCACAGGAGGCGGGATTAGCACGGGTGGGTTACAAGCAGTTTGCAGGACTGCAGCTGTCCTGTGGCTACCAGTGGATGTCAGTAGAGGCTCCACTTGCAAAGGAGCCAAATTGAAAGAGGCAAAGGAAAGAAAACCCTCCAGGTTCTCTTAGTATAGGCAGTGCACAATGCACAAGTACTCCAAAATGGCTAGTCTCTCCCAGCTAATGATTTAGGACTACTAGCGAGCAGTAGTACATTAAAGGGTGTAGCAAAGCTGATCGGGCTGCTTGTAATTCTTTATGCTTTCATCTTTCAAAAGCAGTATTTTTTCAGTTAATTTAAAAACAATGAACAAAGTTAGAAGGTCCACTGTTGGAATAGTAGTGACGGTGGACAACAGATTAAAAAGAAGCAAAACATATATAATCTGCTCCCTCTCCTCCAGCAGAGCAGCCACTGCTCCAGAACACTTAAATGCAACAATAAAAAGCAAAGCTCTCCAATTATTGCTTTGCAGGGGTTGGACTGCAACCTTTTAGTAAAGCAAACAATCTGGACAAGCTAAGCACAGGGTTTTAGCTAAACTCTTAACAATTTTATCTAGAACAAACAAACAAACAAACAAACAAGCAGCACACAAATGGAAAGGATTTCCTTTGCTAAATTACAACCCATCACCTCGTACAAGCAAAATCTGACCTCGCTTCCCCAGTGAACATTCCTGGCAGTGGAGTCACTGATAAGAGTGACTGAACTCCCCATTCAGGGACAGATTCTGATGCCATCGCTTATGCTGAAAAACACGGTTCTTATGGGCAATGAGGTGCTACCGAAGAGGGGAACAGGCATCTCAGAGTTCAAAAAGATTTCATCCAAGAAAAGTGGTGGAATAATCCCATCACCGTAAGACTTTTCCTCAGAGTAAATGTGGACTTTTTAGGTCTTTCTATCCCTAAGTAATGCAAGATAAGTTCATTTATCGGATAGGAACATGAAACTATAAAGTTCTGTCAGTAGATGAAAGCTTTCCTAGTCCCAGCTGACAGAAAGCAGTGCCCTGTGACATAAGGATTGAGAATCCCTCCTAGTTATTCTAGCTTGGGTGAATGCTGTTTGGTTTAACATTTTCTGCTCTTCCAGTCTGTACAGTCTGTAAATACAAATTATTATAGCTCATGTGGTCACTAGAGCTGGTCAAGTGTTTCAAGAAAATATTTTTTTATCGGAAAAATGCCAATCCTAGAAACTGACATGTTTTATGGGAACATACAAATTTTAACAAACTTTTGTTGGGAAAGGTTTCTTGGGTCCGTAATGGAATTTTGGTCAAAACCACAGAGAGAGAGGGAGAAAGACCTACCTCATAATAACAAATACCACAGTGATCATCTTTCCTCATAAATCAGTCCCTTGAGGCTTCTAACTATTTTTCAGCCTGGTTTCCTACACAAATGAAAGTTACATGATTGCAGGATTTGTCTGTTTATCTCTCAGTCCTCCCTTAGAAACATTTGAAGCCATTGGTCAAATTCAGTATTTACAGAGGTTACTCTCCACTGTTTGGAGGTTTTGGAGAAACCAGGGGCTGAGCAGAGGAGAGGGATGCAGCTACTCTGCCCACTGTGGTAAAGTCTTCAGCATGAGAACAGACGTGATGTTTTTTTTTTAAGAGTCCGGCAGATCTGAGGTAGGGAATTGGAGATGCTTCAAAGACACTGGTGGGAGAGGAGATCACAGAGAAGATGAAGGAAGAATCTGAGATAATTGCAGTGGGTGGGTGATGAGAAGAAGAGGCACACAACTCATCTGTAGGAAACCTGAATTCTCTATTAGTTCTTCCCAGAACCACTTGCACTATTTTTTTGTAGGTTGTCAGCATTTCCCTGACAATGCTGTTCTCAGAACTGAGCAGCACAGAGGAGAAAGCACAGAGCTGTACAAAGAAGATCTGCTACTGACACTGTCTCCCACAGCATTCTCCTAGAGAAGCTGGCGGCTCACGGCTTAGACAGGTGTACTCTGCGCTGGGTCAAAAACTGGCTGGACGGCCGGGCCCAGAGAGTTGTGGTAAATGGAGTTCAATCCAGTTGGCGGCCGGTCACGAGCGGTGTTCCCCAGGGCTCAGTATTGGGGCCGGTCTTGTTCAATATCTTTATCAATGATCTGGAAGAGGGGATCGAGTGCACCCTCAGTCAGTTTGCAGATGACACCAAGTTGGGCGGGAGTGTTGATCTGCTCGAGGGTAGGAAGGCTCTGCAGAGGGACCTGGGCAGGCTGGATCGATGGGCCGAGGCCAACTGTAGGAGATTCAACAAGGCCAAGTGCCGGGTCCTGCACTTGGGCCACAACAACCCCATGCAGCGCTACAGGCTTGGGGAAGAGTGGCTGGAAAGCTGCCTGGCGGAAAAGGACCTGGGGGTGCTGGTTGACAGCCGTCTGAACATGAGCCGGCAGTGTGCCCAGGTGGACAAGAAGGCCAATGGCATCCTGGCCTGTATCAGAACTAGTGTGGCCAGCAGGAGTCGGGAAGTGATCGTGCCCCTGTACTCGGCACTGGTGAGGCCGCACCTCGAATCCTGTGTTCAGTTTTGGGCCCCTCACTACAAGAAGGACATTGAGGTGCTGGAGCGTGTCCAGAGAAGGGCAACGAGGCTGGTGAAGGGTCTGGAGAACAAGTCTTATGAGGAGCGTCTGAGGGAACTGGGGTTGTTTAGCCTGGAGAAAAGGAGGCTGAGGGGAGACCTCATTGCTCTCTACAACTACCTGAAAGGAGGTTGTAGCGAGGTGGGTGTCGGTCTCTTCTCCCAAGTAACTAGCGAAAGGACGAGAGGAAATGGCCTCAAGTTGCACTAGGGGAGGTTTAGATTGGACGTGAGGAAAAATGTCTTTACTGCAAGAGTGGTTAAACATTGGACCAGGCTGCCCAGGGAAGTGGTTGAGTCCCCATCCCTGGGGGTATTTAAAAGACGTGTAGATGAGGCGCTTAGGGACATGGTTTAGTGGGCATGGTGGTGTTGGGTTGATGGTTAGACTTGCTGATCTTAGAGGTCTTTTCCAACCTTAATGATTCTATAATTCTATGATTCTACGATTTTCTCTTTTTTGAGCCCAAAACTAATTTTCTGTATCTTTCAGCCCTGCTTCTTCACAGGCATCCCTATCTGCCTCAGGCACTTTCTATTTTATTTTTCCCCATGTCTTTTTCCTTGATTTTATATCATTGGTATTCAAGACTACCTCAGTTGCCCTGAAAACATTAGTTTCTGCTTTTCTTGTTCCTTTGATTTCTTCTAATATGAGAAGACTGTCACGTCTGAACTGTGTTCCTCCTCAATTATTTCCCTTCTCCCCTTCTCTAGCTGTAAGAATACACTCACTGCAGATTATGAGGCATGAAGATACATCAGTCAGGGGTAAGGCAGTGTTTTAGAGAGGTGAAGTAGAACTTGAGAGACCAGACAAGTCTCACTGGAGGAAAAAAGCAACAAGCTTTTGATTTACCAAGAATGAGGAAGCTTCTGTGGAAAAATACTGGAGAAAGCTATTAAAAATCAGCAGGTGTATTGCTGTAACTAGAATTCTTCTGACATCAGTTTAGCCACAGAAGAGGGAGATTAGCTTCAATTCACCCTCTGAGTATTTACAGGTTATTAACAGATTTTGCAAAAGCAGGCTGAGCTTCACACAGCCACAGGATACACTCTCTTCAGGGTCTGAACTGACTTATTTAAAAGTGTGATTGACATGTATTGGCATCTTCAGAGAAACCCAAATAAATATAAAATAGCTCTAGAGCCTACTCCCTACTCGTTCATCTGAAAATATTTTATGATTGGAACAGGCTTTTTTCTTGTAGCCCTCAGCACTAGAGTGGGTGCATTGTCCCTCTTAACTAAATTTATCAAAGGGATCTGCAAACCCAAAATAACAAGAAGAGAAAACCAGTATTGTTCATAATGAGTTATTTTATAGGGTGTTTCCCATCTTCAGCTTCAGTGTTCTGGTAATTTAACACATGGAATAATAACAGCTAGTAATTTTGGCTTTGAATGCTGTTATTTTATGTCTTATGAGAAGTTAATTGCATCTTAGACACAGTCAAAAAGGAAAAAAAATTCCTGAGATATGAGGCAGATTTCTTTATATTGCTGCTTTCTATTCATTCAGCACCAGTCCGTGCTAGACCAAGCAGAACTGAAAATGAGGGGGAAAAAAAGTGGACACAGCAGGTGTAACAGAGAGCTCAGACCACAAAAGGGTGCTATCATTTTATAACATGAGCTAACCTTCCATAGCGACCTGCAAAGAATGTGGCCTTTGAAATAGCTTCACTAGAATTAGTAGCCTTTCAGGAAATATTACTATTGTTCTGAATTCCACTTGAAAATTTAATTTGCCCCCTGTTATTTTCAGGCAAATTCCAGCAGAGCTTTATTCTATGAAATCTGCATAGGTGCATAAGAAACGTCGTCTTGACTCAGGAAATTCATATGCCTTTGTACGCAGAGTGATCTATTTATCATGTGTGTGTTTAGCCGCTCACAAAGAGAGAGCTTGTGCAGAAATAATTCACGTGTAGGTGTGTGTATTATATATTGAAATCATATGCATTCTATAACTACATTGTATTATAGTATGAAATGCCTAATTAACCAGTAAGTATTGAATTGTTAACCAGTAAGTATTGAAATGTTAACTAGTAAGTATTGAAATGTGAAACTTCAGAGTTTGGACTTAAAAACATGCATAACACAAATATTGCATTATAGAAAAAACATTATGTGATGCAGCTTTCATATAAAGAATATACCAGAAAAGCAATTGCTTACTGACCAGAAGTCAGGCTTCAACTCTGAACACTTTTGCCTTGAGGAGTGTAAATCAGGTACCTCTGAGCTGAATCCACTTGTGGCTGTCTCAGATAAAGGCAGCCAGATGGGATACAAGGATGGCTCAGTTGTCTTTCCAGCATTAATGCCAGGAAGGAGGTAAGTCTAGCTGCTTATGTCGGTGTGGCGATCAGAAGGTGTGGTTGGCCTCTAGGGACCTGCTCAAGTCTCTTTTAACAGCAGCTAGCAAGGTACCCGTGCTGCTGTGGCTGCAGTCCCACCGGTGGAGTGCAGGAAGCCAGGGTAACCAGAGCCCCTGTGGGTGCCCAATGTCCCCCCTCCAGTGGGTCAGGCGTGTCCCTGTGAGCTGTCATCGCACCTCTAAGCTGCCGTGAAGACATGGCCGGGACCTCAAAGCCAGATGCTGTAACTGATTTAAATGAGTGGATTGCATACGCACTGCTAATTTGCAGTGGCTCCAGTTGCAGATGACATGGCCTTTTACTTTACTCAGATTTTCCCCAAGCTTATAGGGAAAAAAACCCCCCACCTAGATTTGTAACCCATTAGCAACCATCTCTTAAACTATTTATTTAGTTTTTGAATCTAACCTCTTTTAGTAAGATGAAAAATTTGAGGTGTAGGATATAACTTGGGAACACATTGCCATATTTCTGCATTGAAGGATGTCAATGTTTAGTTAAATATGTCAATAAAAATGACAGTAACTCTCTGGATCATCTGTGTAATTCTGAAACTTGCTACTTTATAAACATAAAAATGATTTTTTTGGTTGGATTCTGACGAGCTCAGCTGAACAGTCCCATTTCTCACTTTATCTAAACAAAAAGGTGAACAGATCTTTCATTTGTTCTGCTTTGATATAGTTTATATTGTACGTTTCTTTAGAGAAATATTGAGCAAATATCACTTTGTTTAAAGTCAGTGTGTAATAAGATTACTGGATTTGTATTTTTGTGTCATGCTAACTTCACTTTTTGCTATCTGAAACAATCTTTAAAAGGAGATGTGGAAGTCTCTTCCACCCAGCTGTACAACTTTTCAAGCTATGACTGGCTACCAGCAGTCACGCTGTGTTATTTCATATTGCCGTGTCTGACAAGATGTAACAAAATATGGCAGAACACAAGACATGTCAGAAATTCAGGAGCTGAAACACACATTTTGAAAAAAAATATATTACCAGTTCTCTGCAAAATCTAACCAAGTAGCAAATATGTGACCAACTAGTTGATGGCCAATTTGGAAAGGAACGTATACCACTTCCTTCCCTCTCGATACAATTAGTGGGCGAGAGGGGTCTGTCGGCAGGGGAAGAAAAATGTGAAACTAAGGGCAAAAGAAAGTCCACGAGAGCTGCTTACATGGCCTCCACTTTGTTTTGGGTTTTGGTTTTCTTTATTTTTTTTTTCCTCTGGGTAGATAAATTAATAGCTCATGGCATTTTCTTTTTTTCTGTGGAAAATGTAGGTCCAGAGAGACCGGACATTTTATGACTTCTAATCAATTCCAACAAATTGTTCATTAACAGAAAAGAACTGGAAAACACCCTAGAAGTTGAAAGATTTCTGGTTTCCCATTTGAAGTGACTTTTAGCTTTGAAATGTATTTCAAATGTATTTTTTCAAATGTCAAAAAGTAAAATGCCTTAGGAACCAAAATAATTCATTTCAAGTGAAACAAAGCATTTTTTGACTCAAAATATTTTCTTTTTTTTTCTGTCTGAATAAAAAACAAAATAATTTAGACCGCCTTGACTGACAATTATTTCCCTTCCATATTTTCTGAATTGCCAAGCTAAAACAAAATTTATTATTTTCACTGCAATGTACTAAAATCTGCATAAATCTATCTAGCTTTTTGTTGGATGTCAGTCAGGAAAAGCAGGTGGAAATTCAAACTCAGTCTGTACGGGGGAAAAAAAAAATGAGGTAGAGGTTAACCAATAATCTGTGATAGATAATGTACATTAATTTTGGGAAGTGTAATTTGGAAAAGAGCTTCTTCTCAAAAGAGCTTGCTAGAATTATTGGTAGCAATGCTAGAAAAGAGAGCACTTACGAATTTTCTATGATGTGATCAGAATTTAAATGAAATCACAGTATGACAAAAAGCATCAGATATGTATTTTAATTACACTCTAGTTTCAACTTTTGCTATAAAGTTTTGCTGTAGCACAAGCAAAGGGCAAATTTCCAGACACCTGGGGAGCCATGCTTAGCCCTTCTCCCTCTCTCTTGTAATGAGGTCATTACTCACTCGTCACTCCAATAATACTGCTATAACTGCAATAAAGCTTGTAATAATCATGGTAGATAAAAAAACAAAAGGTAATTTTTAATAAATTATATTTTCTTTTTCTTCACTGGATATAGAAGATAATTACAAGTTTAGCAATGGTTAAATCTCCTGCCTAAAGTGGCTTGCTTTAACTTGGCAAAACTATGAAGAACTTTTAATAGTGGAACTACCTCTTTCCAGTTTCTGACATTTGTGTGTCTGATCAATTTGCATTGTGATGTATGTGGCAGAATATGTATGGTGTGCACACTTACAGCCTAATTGTAATAACTTTGATGATAAATAGTTCATGTAACAGCTGAGTTTTTAGGATCTGCTTGCCATTGACTTTGGGATCCCTGCTAACCTTAGGACATGTCTTCCTTGTGCAGTTGACTATAAGGCAGAAATCTCGTAGATTCTATCAGATCCAGAATCAGCATCAGCGTAGCAGAGTCAGGGCAGGGTGATGGACAAGAAGATAAGCTCTGCTTCTCAGCGGCACAGACACACACAGCTCTAATGCAACTGACCTCGCTTCTCATGGGGCTAGGCTGTAAAATGCTTATATATCAGATGGTGTCGGTGCTAGTTTAGGTGTCTCTGGACATTGTTCCAATGCCTTTATACATGCCCTGTGTAAGACACAACTTCAGTTCTTGTGCCTGAGCTTCCTCTTCCTGTAGGCTTTGCTCCTGATCTTAAGAGCACCGTTTTGCTCTGTAGTGTCTACTGCAGAGACACAGCAGTTAATGCCAACCCAAAACGTTTCATGTTGGACGTACGAGCCTACTCTCAAAAGCAGCTGGGCTGTATCAGTGCTGCTCCTGTTCCAGCTACTACGGTCTCCCTCTCCGTAACATGCTTTAGCTCAGCTGTAGCACCAGTGTTGTGACAAGGCTGCTTCCAGTCGGCCCGAGGCAAAACAATGGCAGAGGCCCCTTCGAACACTTTGCTGGTACACAACCATGGTCCAGCCCTCAGAAACGTCCCTTGGCACTGACTGATTTACTAGCATGGGCATAGCCACAGAATTCAACTTGCTGCAGCCTTGCAGCACTGACGCAACTGATCTTACACATCTAATCCATTAGACAAATGTGAAGTCAATTTGTACATCTGCAGCGACCATTTGCTCAGGATATCTGAGCACAGGGCAGCTTCACTGGAGCTATTGAACTTCTCCAACAACCCTGCCAATTGCCTGGAATTCCTAGACTAACGGCCAAAAAAGCAGCAGGACAGTAGATGATGTATAAAGATTTGCTGCCAAATATGGTGGAGTTGGCACCTGTGATTTTGGCTCAGTACTGCAGTTCCCACTGTGAAGATCAGTGATTATTGCTTTAATAAGCAGTTCTTAAGTGAGGTACCTGATATCTGTTGTTGCAAGAGATGGAGTGCCAAAGGAACAAAAGATGGGGAAGTTATAAAAAACCCTAATCCTTGGGGCTCACCATTCAATTTACCTTGGGTTTTATTATTCTTGAAGAAAATTCTTTGAGTTATTTCACCAAAAAATAGTACACACAAAGAGATTGCTCAGTGGGTTGCTTACTGGTTGAGATTTTACAAGTTGCCAAGACTGCCCAGATTTCTGAGTCCCATTTTGCAAGAATCAAAATTGCAGAAGGTTTCCAAAACTTGATACTAACCTGTTTGCAATAGCATAACGCTGCTCTCCAAAGGAAGGCATCACCGTGGGCTTGGTTCATAATTCACTGATGCCAGCAGGACTCTGAAAAGATTCTTATTCAAAAACCTCCATTAAAGCCTGTGTCTCTTTGAACATCAGAAGTGGACATGCATTTATGTAAACATATTATAGGTAGGTCAATTCTGTCAAGTGTGTGTGTAGTTTCTCTAAGTTACATTAACATTAAAAGAAGGAGGAAAGGGAGGGCAATGTGATGTTCAGCAACAGGTTAGTTGCTGTTTTATCTTTACAACAGAAACATTAACTGTACAGTCTGAGACTTGGCAATAATTAATCCAGATGGGGAGAAAGAACCTTTGTCTTTGAATCTGTGTGCTGTGCTTTTGAATAAATGTACATTAGTGAACTATTTTATATATGACTCATAGTGTCGTAATTGGTCGCATACTCTTCAGTTAATATAGATACAATTAGAACATCAAGTTTGGAGAAAAGTGTAAAAGGTCAGTGCTGTAAAAAAACCCCTGTCCTTAAAACCAGAGGTTGGATCTCTTAAGATTATCCCAAATAATGTCTCTTTCTGAAGCACAGAAGGTCACATTCTGTAGTCAAGTAAAATCTCAGAACGATGTGACTTGTGGCATATTTAACTATTATTCCCTGGTCCTATGCAAAAGTCTCCAAAGAATGTTTCCATTGCTAAAAGGGAAACCGAAGTTTACAAAGGTAGGTTTGTCTCAGGCTTACCAGCAGATGGAGTTGGAACCAGGGTCTTGATATACATGATCATTAACATGAGTAAGGTTCTTTTCTGAAATAGCAGCACATAGATGGTGTACTAGTGACATCTCAATTTATAATAGAACAAGTGTGCAAGATATAAGTGGAAAGAGATTTTCATTCAAATGCAACTGAGAAAACACACCTGAGAAGCCTGGAATCTGTGCTGAAATGTCTAACGCAATTTGGAGAAGGTAAGAAAAAGGACAAATATGGCTTTTTCCATTCACAAGCAACTGACTGGGTTATGAAAGTGGTGTGTAAGGCTTTAAACTACTTCCAGAGAAAGTAAGCTATGAGAAAAAAAGCACTGTGCCAAAGAATACATTGTTACAGATCCTCTTTACATACGGTTAATTATTATAGGGAGTTTCTCTCTGACTTATCTACATTAATAAATCCAATGGCAAAGATGTTACTCGGACAGTTTGGGACCAAAAACTTCAAGAAGTAATTTAATGAAATCAAGAATTTAAGAAGATATGAAAAACACCTTACATTTCCCCTTCTTCCCTCTCAGTTGACGATGCTTCAGCTGTAGGTATAGATGCTTCTCACCTAAAATAATACGGAACAGAGAGGCTAATTGCTTCCACTTTCATGAAACATATGAAACAAGACTCACGCTCTGACTATTGCATTTTGGTATGAGGACATTCTATGAGTCTTTACATTGGAAGAAGCTGTTCTGATTGCAGACCACAAACCTCTTGTTAAAATTCTTGGAGCAGAAACTGATTATCTGCCTGATACATTACAGAAGTGAACATTAAGGCAAACTTGTTATCATTATGATATCATGGCTGAGTTATCTGAAAAACAAAGTAAAGCTGTACTTTTCCTGTTGACTATTAGAGATGAAAAGGTTGCCGCAAAGAATCCTTCCACTTACTCCTCCTGCCTCCCTCCCCTTTTGGGGAAGTGGGACCATGCACCTTAGAATGAGTCACAGCAGAAATGGAAGAAGTCCCTCAGCATGGTTTCCTGCTGTATGCAGGTTGTTTAGGCTTTAAAACCTGGGCAAAGTAGGTGAGAAGTGTTGCCATCTGGACTGGCAGTTTTTTACACTCACTCTGTACAGGTGCAAATGGTTGCAAGGTGTTGGGCAGTGAAGGAGCAAGAACATCCAGTTCAGAAAGATTCAGGAATTTGTGCACAAATCAGTCAAGCCATCCTGCTCACCAGGAGCCCCCAAATGAACTCAGTCAGAGTCACTGCAGCACTCTCTCCCTCCAGATGTTCTGGTAAATAGGTAGGAGCAGAGTCAGGGACAAACACAGAAGTCAGGTAATTCTCAGTGGCCACCTGGGTACCAATTTTGATGTCAGGGTGACTGGAACTGCTGCTATGAAGGTGGTGACTGGAACTGCTGCTATGAAGGTGAGAAAGGCTTTCTTTTGGGCACTAAGAGGCTTAACCACATTTGAAAGGAAACTTGTGTGATCACCTACAACTTTTGCTTACTGTCCTCTTCCCAGATGCTCTACCTGACCACAGGGAATGCACCTAGGAGCATGCTGTCACTAGGCGGAACAGTGAACCCTAATTAAGTGGGATGTGACAAAATCCCACGGAAAGACAAGTCAGCTTGTCATTTACAGGGAAGTTAATCAGATGTATTCAAGATTATGATGGAGTCAAGCCTTTAACAAGCCTGTGAACTAATTTGAAAACTACATGCCTCTTTGTCTTCACTTTCATTCTACCTCTAACCTGGTATTCCTTCTTAAAAATAAAACCTGGAGTAAAAGGTTAGTTTGTCCTTTGTGATCAAACATCACCAATGCACATACATGCCTACAACACTTGCTCTGAACACTGAAGCCTTCTTAGCTGCTCTTTAACCCTGGCAATACTCACTGGTGCTCCTTTCCAGTTTGCCAAGCATCCGGCTTCTTGCCCTGAGGGGCAACCTTATACCTGACTCTCTCACATCTCTGCTTAAATGAGTTTCATCAACCTCCCAGTCAGATTTACCTGCAGTGTTTGATCTAGGAAGAACCATGTGGCTGCATCTATACTAGTACCTTAAGCAGCACCAGCACACCGGCATACGTAATGGCACTCCATAAGCTACTCTGTGAATTTATGAGAGTACTCCCCGGCATACTTATAGCCCAGGTCAACTAACACTCTCCTAAATTTCTGGGCACAGTCAGGAAGTTACCAAAAGCCAGGAAACATTCCCACAGACCGTTTGCATCTGACCATCCTGTTCAACACAAGGACGTCGCCAGACTGTGCCAGCCCCTGCACTGTTACATTTACAAGCTGAGATGTAAGCTCAGAGCTCACCAACAAGACAGGAATCCAGAACAAATGCTGCAGACCAAAACCTTTCTTGAAAGAGACAAAGAGGAAGAACTTATTTGGTTTTACTCAATTGCTCAGTGGCAGAAGCTCTAAATCAGGGTAGGGGAAATGATCCTTGCAGGACGGGTATCCTTGCTCACCCATACACGACTGTAGGGAATCATGTTCACTCATGGTCCCTCTTAGCAGAAGAAAGTGTGAGGTCCTGCATGCAAAGTGGCATAAATTCAATCATCCCCATTATAAAATTGCCCACCACCTGATTTGTTTAAGTCACTGCTCAGGGGAGGAGAATGAATTTGAATCCTTGTACATCTCCCACACCGCAGTGACCTGATCTGCTGCAAGAAGGAGGGCACCATACACACATCCTGCTGCAAGAGCAAAAAAACCCTTCTAACTTATCAGCAAAAAACAGACAGAGCGCTATTTCAACAAAGACAACCAAACTACAGATCCTGAAGGAAGGGATTTATGTTACTGATTTCAGAAACATGCAGGTGTTCAGCATTTGGCAAGCAAAGGCAGCTCAGAGTGCTGCATATAGAGGTCCACACTCCTGAGCATCTCTCTGCAGGGTGCTTGGGCACTTTCTCAAGGCTATGGAGGCCATTCAAGAGGCCAGGCTCCTTCAGGTGCATTAAGGGTAGCAGGACAGTGACGTTCTTCTGTGGATCTTAGGCCAAGGCTTATCTGAGATCCAGTTTTTTCTGCAAATACTTTCTGCAAGCTCACTTGGATACTTTGCAGCTCCACATATTCCATAATACACGCTTTAAAAAATGACGGTCCTATTTCTTTTCTCATTTATGTGCATATAAATCCGGTGCAACTCCACTGAAGCCAGTGAAGAAAAGTGTACATAAACAATAGGAAAAATCAGGCTCTGCATTTCTTGGTTACAATTCTCGTATGTGACAAATGACTCTGGGGCCCTATTTTGGAAGTATCTAACTTGAAACAGCTTTTCAAACTGGAATACTTAATACTGTCTAAAGATCAGTCTTCTATAGGGCACCCGAAAGTGAAGTTCGCAGTATTGCAAGTCACTCTTAAAAATCTTGGCCATTTTTTCAAAGGATGTGTCAGTGTCTCAAACAGATGCAAAAGCAATGACCACTTAAATAGTTTGGTGTTTACAGGTTCATCAATCAAAAAGAAACACTTTGATCACCTGACATGATTCAAACAACATACTTGATATCTGATACCAGACCAAGATCATACAGATCTAATAAACTTTTGGCTCCTGCAAATTTCTTTTAAAAAATATAAAAGAGGATCAGTTATAGAGAAGTTGATTAATATGCACTCTCCTCAAACAGTCTTGAACATCTGTGTATTAAATTCATTTATTAAATTATACCAATCTGTATTTTAATGAGTAAAAGATACTTATTCTGCCATCCATCAAAATAAACTCAGGAAATACTTAACATTATAATCATTTTTCTTGTTTGAACATGAGTTATGAAATATGAATCCCACACTAAGAATGCTGTACTTGCCATTATGATCAAATATGTTTTTACAGGTGCACCAAATATTCTGTTTTCATTTCATTCTCAAACTGTTGAAAATATAAACCATGTTTTATATTTCTTAGGTAGGTAATATTGCCTCTTTCCCCCCACATGGCACCCATTATTAGTGAGTTATTACCATGCCTTTTTTCAAACACACACTACATATCCTAAAGTTGCTTAGTAATGAAAATACAGATTTATGTAACATCTAGTATCAAATAACATTTAGGGCACACTTTGGTATTGAAAGGTTTGGGGCACTAATAACTTTCAAGTGCATGTTAATATTGCCAGATAAGGTGTATACAATCTGTCGGGTCAAGTTCAGTCTTTTACCACTTTGCTTTTTTTGCCCGAGGAAAGTTAACTTTTAGGTACAGCAGGATTTAATATATGCATGCACTGAATTTTTGTTGCTTATTGTTCTGATAACTGTGATTTTTATTTCCATTTTCTTGGTCTCCTTTTATTAAAAAAAGAAAAGGAAAAAAACCTGGCAGACAGACAGCAAGCCCAGCTGGGGCAGCAGGTGAGCTAAACTGTAGACTTCTTCCCAGTATCAATTTGACACCATATCAAACACTAAGTACAGTCATTAAAAAAATTCCTTCCTTCTATTTGTACAGAGTGAATAGCCGGTTAAAGACAGAGCTTAGCGCTGGAAACCATATTCTCAAAGAAAACAATATTTAGGAGAGTGCAGTGAAGAAAAGCAAGATATGGCTGCAAGGCACAGAGCTTCTCAGCTGGTATTGAATCCACATGCCTCTGGTGACTTCAGTGGAGCTACAAGTCCCACACAGAGGTTTGGCACCGGGACTGTAATAAACAGGTAAAACTCACCATGTTAGTAAGCGAGACTACAATGCTACTTTCAATAAAGAAGTGGGAACTTCTCCATTGATTTCAGTGGGAGTAGGTTCAAACCATGAAAGAACATATCAGCAGTAGAGCCAGCACGCTATAAAAAAGCAGTGGCATTCTGGAAAGCAAATGTAACCACACATTAATCCATTTTTTTGTAAAACAAATCAAGAGAGTAGGAAATAATTTGGCACTTTATTGGCAAAGGGGGAAAACCCTTCAGCAAAGGCATCACTTCATACAGGTGCAATCACAGTGCAAGTTACCACCATGCCAAAATTACAGCTGAGGCAATGTCAACCCTTTTCATGGGTACATGGAAAACAGCTGATATGAGGAAAGAGGAAAATGGTATAGAGGAAAATCCGTAAACAGAAGTTCTATGGTGAGTGAAAGAGAACAGTAACTGTCATAGCCGATTATGTCCAAACATGGCACTAGGAATGGGAAAATTTACCACTTCTAACTTAAAGATAGTATTTAGAAAACTAATTTTCTTAAAAGAGATCTCATTATTCCCACTCCATGATTTTTACTCCCTACCTAATTAGTTCATATCATACATAAGTCATTTCTTGTTGGAAAACCTACCATTTTTGTCCTGTACCAACAGTTTGTGTAGGTCTAGAAAGTGAAGAAAAGCCACTGGTCTGAACTCTCAAAATATACAGGCCAAAGGGCTTGACCAATAGCTAGTACATCATATTCTTAACTACTATTTGCCTTGAGCTTATCATCCTTAGAAAGACATGCAGTCTTGACTGAAAGACTTACAATGATGCAAAGAAGCTATCACATCCTAATCTGAGTTATTACAAATATTACTTATGGGTATTGAAGAATTTTCCACCTTCTTTTTAAGCACAATGAATGTAGAATTGTATTCCGAATATTAGATTCCATTGAGAACACTTATGCACCAGTCTTCAAAAATCTGATAGAAGAACATAGCCACCACCTGATATATACCAGAAGCATCTGGAAATCTAGCAAGTTCCTATCTATTGCACATCTACTTAAAAAAAGAGTAGATAAATCCCTCCAGTTGGCAAAGCCTACATCCTTTATTGACTTTTCTGTACTATGCAGAATAAAATACGGGCATATGTACATGTGTAAAAAAACACAAAGAGCAGTTTATTTAACCCAAAAAGGCATTTTTCCTGACAGGCATGTACCTCTTGACTTTATTATTTGAAAAGCACCTTTCTGAATTGCATTGTATGGATAGGCTGGAAATATTTGAAATGTCACATTTACTGTTTAGTTGGGATGATCAACACAGATTTATGATTAAATGCAAATAAATTATTCATGGCATTTTCTCTCCATTTTACCATTTCTAATCAATACGTTAAAAGGAAAAACTTCAGCTTGAGTTTGTGGAATGATTCCTGCATCCCATTGGTCCCAAGTGATTTTAGGAGGAATCCCTATCAATATAGAAATCCACCCTCGTCAGCCACAAACAGGGCTTTAACAGTCACGATTCTTATAAACTCCTCAGCAATAAACATATAGAAAAATAAATCTGCATTAAGTAGCAACCCAAAAACTGAGTATAGATGGGGCACATGTCAGAGAGAATAGTTAAACGCTGAACAAAGTTGTGTCAGAAATATTGAGGATGCTTTAAGTTAATTACTCAAGTCGTTGAATTCTTTTGGGGAATGTCCTTCACTGAAGGTCTCTCAGTGTTCAGCTTCAGTTTTGATCATCTCTTTCAGGCCTGCAACATATATGAAAATTTAGCAATTATTTTATAACAAAGCAAAAACCTCACACTCTTCTATAGACTTGTGAAAGTTGGAATAGTTTGGTAATTTCTCCTCCTCGGTCTCCACCCTGATTTGTAAATCCACCGGCATAAACCAACATAACATTTTAGGCTAAACCAGTAAAAGAGTCAGTGAGCTACTCTTGGACTATTTCTTACCTGACCCAAATCTGGAAGTTAAATTCTCTGCTCTTACTAAAGAGATTGCTCAACCTTCTGCCATCATAAGGAAACTCAAATAGAGGAAAGCTACACTTCCGAGTGTGGGTGGCTATCCTTCATAAGAAAAATTGGCAGCAAGAGTTTTCCTTCTTTTACTCAATAGGACGCCAGATGAAGGCAAAAGATTTTTCATGGGAACAATTTGTTAATTTAATTAATTTTTAAGACAATTAAATAAGAGAAGGAAATAGCAGCGTGTTTAACGCTGTTCCACAGAAGCAGTAACTGGAACGTTTACAGGCAGAAGAATACCATCAGGGTGTAACTCCTAGTCCCAAATGCTCAGACACATTATCCCCACCCAAGAATGCAACTAACAGTCTTCAGAATCAAAAACGTGTTTTTTCTATTTGTAAGCCTTTTCCTTTGCCCCTTATAGGCTATCATATAATATCAATAATTATATTAAGTCATAAGTATTTCAAGACTCTCTGAATGCACATAATTAACACAAGGGTGTGGAAAATAAAAACCATGCAAACAGATAAAAGAAGTATTTTTTAACATGAAAAAAACTCTTAGAACAAATAACTGAGCAGAGACACTCAGTTCACATTGACGAAGATATCTAGCAAGTAGTAATGATGGAAAAACTGATATAAGAGGCAAATGCAAATTCAATGCAAGTTTACAAAGTTATATGGCTGTAGCAGAGGCAAATATAGCTCTGAACTACATATATAGGAAAAGGAATGTTCTTCTTCCTTTTATCTCCCGGAGTTTTCCATGGTCCTACCCACTTTGGTCCTTGGAAGTTATCGACAAATTGGAGGGAATTCATAGGAAAGTACGTAAATTGTCCAGGCTTTTATAGCAGTTGATTTAAAATGAATGTGTGAATGTCAGAAGGTTAAGTGCTAAGCAAAGAGAGAACATAATAACAACATACACATATTTTAAAGTCCTAAACATTGAAGTTCTAACAGAATTATTTAGGATGGTATTTATAGTTTAAGTGGAGGAGTAGGATGGCAGCAGGAAAGTGAGAATTCAGGCAAAATTATCTGAGAGACCTATTTAACCCCAGAATAGTTTACAACAGAAGGTAAAGGAAGCTTCAGGACTCTGAATATTTAAATGGGGCAGCCTAATCAATTCAAAGTTATTCTTCAGAGAATAATTTAACTTTTGCAAGGGAATAAACTAGATCACTGGTGTTTAACCATTCTGGCTGGGTAAGTCACATCTTCTTTCATCAACATTTGGAGACACATATGCCTTACCATAAAAGACTTGAATTTTTATAGGTGTATAGGTGCAGAGCTCCCAGACAGCAGCAAAGGTACGGCACATCTGTGAATCATCTGAACTGCACATGTATTACTTCCACATACCTGAACCCTGGATTCATGCTGGTCTTGGAACCAGCACACTTACTGCACACACATTACCCAACACAAATCCACCCAGAAGTCTCTGGGAGTTCTTAGTTGGCTGTCAAAGATGATGTCTGAGAATGGGCTACTTCTACTATTAACAGTTGGACAGATTACTTCTGGTTACCTTTTTCTTCTCAAGGCAACTTGGGGGTATACACACTTTGAGGGCAACCTCAACTACCTCCTAGTCACCATCTTTCTTCAAGAAACACCTTATCCTCCCAGCTCTAATGAGAGGAACATTGTTATTGCTGCAGCAGATCAGTTGAAATATTTATTTTTGTTTGTAATATCTATCAGATTTACATATATCTCTCAGAAGCCATATCTTGTCAAATCTGTCTGCTAATGAGACCATTGTTGTTTATTTCCTTTATGTTGTCTTTTTTATTTACTACACTGAGAAAAGCAATAGGTAAAGAGCAGACACAACAAAGATAATGCAACAGTAGAGAAGATAAGATAACCATAATTGATAGCTATTATTTACCAATTTACCATAAAAATAATTTAAATGAAATATCAACTGAAATTTTGTCTTGGAGATAGTTGAAAATAGTCCCTTAAGACAAAGGAGTAAGAGATTGTTTATAAGAGCTGGTTCTCAGCAGAGGTTTTGGGAAGGAAATAAGCATTCTTCACCAGTTGCACAGTATATTGCCTTAGGCAGAGTACATTGATACTAAAACAGTTTGTCTTATTATTCATCTGTGTTCATTTCTGCAGTTGGTTTTGGTGTTGACATGAAAATAAATGAATAACAGAGTATCTAAACAAATGTTTTGTCTAATGGAGATCTTATAAATGACATGCCAGTTACATAAAATGTCAGATTCTCTTCTGTCACTGTGTTTTGCACCAAAACAAAGTATGTGATTTATAAGGAAAACAATTAAATACAACCAAAAGAGCATGGAAGGACTCTCCCTAAATTCCACAGAGCTTCAAAATGGATTTTTTTTTAAAGAAGAAATAAAAGTTACTGACATAAAAAATTTTAACCTTGGAAGGCCCATGGGGATATTAAGAAACTTACACTACTCTGAAAAGAAAGACCTAGTGGAAGCTCCACAAAGCACTTACAGAGGGGGGGTGGCAAAGCAAGAAAATAAAAAAAAAGACACAGAGTAGATGTAGATTAGATTGCAATAATGTAATCCATTAATATTTTGTACACAAGACTACAATTCCCCCAAACATACAATTATAGATATGAAAAGTTTCAAAGTAACCAGTATTTCTATCACGCAACTTACAGGTTTCTTATGGTGTCAACAGGAGGAAAAAGGGACTACTACAAAGAATGATTAAAAGCATCTAAGTGAGGTTTCTGCCCTGAATTCTTCAGTGGAGTCTAGAGAAGGACTTGCAGGAGCATGGATTTGCGATGCCTAGTCCTATGCATGTCTCGTCTTGCTACAGCTAGGAGAGGAAGCACCCATGTCTTTTCATATAGGGTCCTAAACTTCTTGTGGAATGCTTTTAACTTCAAATATTCATTACACTTGAAGTGGAATGGTACAAAATCCTGCACTCTGTCTTGTTGACTGCTCTTCCCAGGTCTTCATTTCTGACTGGTCACCAGCTGCTCTTTCCCACCATTGAGTATGAATATTACCGATACTCCCAGAATCCTACTGCATCGTGACAGCCCATGGTGCAACTTATCCACCGATTAATCACTGCTTCAAAATGCATTTCTAATTCCTCCTCTCTTCCAGGGACTCATGCTTGCCCAGACACATGACTACACTGCACACTGTGTGTGTTACAAAAAATGTCACAAAGCTTGGTGCCTATAGTTAGGTGGCCA
>NW_008824359.1:410914-466251 GCF_000699105.1 Pygoscelis adeliae | reverse complement strand
AACATAAAGGAAATCTTTGACAAAACTAGGACACCTACAGATCCATTTGGTTTGTGTCACTCAATGCAAAGCATACATTTTATTCTGATCAGTTCCTTTCAGATTCTTTAAAGGAAGGGGACAAGTAGACCACTGGACCAAGTCAGGAAAACATTCTGGACCAAGTCAGGAAATGAGGTCAAGTGGCAGGATGCTGAAAACTCTTCTTGGGATGAAGCAAAGATTGTTGATCAATACTTTTGTTGGGGCACATATCCTAGGTTCAAATGTGACTTGATTTCAAACATCTGGTGTCAGGGCCCTGATTGGCCTCACTTGGGGCCGTCACCCTTACCTCCTGCCCATGGGCCCACGAGACCCAGCTCAGGCCGGTGCCTTCAGCTCCTCCATGAGCTGTGTCATAGGTGTACCTGTCTCCACGTCTGACCAGACTCAGACCTATGGACCCAGTTCCTGGCTTAATCTTGGACCAGCCTAGGGATCACTGGACTGAGTCTGATCCTAGTTACCATTACCAAACCTGATCCTGACCCTGACTCACGCTCCTGGCTTCACCCCAGCCTGCCTTGTCACCATGAACTTGCATGATGACCTGGACTCTTGGCTGATCCCAGCTGCCATTCCTAGGCCTGCCTTGCTCTCTTGCTTGGAGGCAGTGAGATGGGGCTGGCAAGGCCCCTGCCCTGCTGGCCATGGCTCCCAGCTACTCAGCCCTTAGGGAGCAGTTGACCCTCACTTGCATCCTGATACCTGGCCTTGGGAGAGTGATCCAGTCTTCTCAGCATAAATGCCTAAGTTCCACTCAGTTCAGGCTCCACTCAAGATGTTAAAAGCGAGGCACTCTTTGCACAATTGGTCAATAGTAGCTGTATTGTTCTCCCCAGTGCTCTACACCCTGCTTGCCATACACAGAATTGCCTTGTGTATAGAAAATTTACCCCCATGTTAAAGCTGAGGGTGCTTGATGCCACATCTGTGTTTCAAGAGAACTCCCCTCAAGCAGATTGTTCAAAATTTGCCAAGCCTACCTTGGAGCTGAGCCAATGTACAAGTTTTCACAAGACCAGAAGGGCAGAGAAGGGGATGACCAGCAATCCCCTTGGAAGGGGCACATGTGGGGTCCCAGATCCAATTCCCCAGAACAAGTATTGCATTAGGCCATCTCTAGATAAAAGAAATGGAAGCAGTCCAGAGATCAGACATCATCTGTGTTCCCTGTTCCACTCATATTCTAATAGCTAGATGAAGATGAAGGTTGCTTTTGCCTTTTTTCTTTCTTTTCCAAGACACTTCCATTCATAACTTCCATTCTGAGGGAGCTGGGGTTGTTTAGCCTGGAGAAAAGGAGGCTGAGGGGAGACCTCATTGCTCTCTACAACTACCTGAGAGGAGGTTGTAGCGAGGTGGGTGTCGGTCTCTTCTCCCAAGTAACTGGCGAAAGGACGAGAGGAAATGGCCTCAAGTTGCACCAGGGGAGGTTTAGATTGGATGTAAGGAAAAATTTCTTTACTGAAAGAGTGGTTAAACATTGGAACAGGCTGCCCAGGGAAGTGGTTGAGTCCCCATCCCTGGAAGTATTTAAAAGACGGGTAGATGAGGCGCTTAGGGACATGGTTTAGTGGGCATGGTGTTGTTGGGTTGACGGTTGGACTCGATGATCTTGGAGGTCTCTTCCAACCTTAATGATTCTATGATTCTATGATTCTATAACCACACAGCCAACCAGTTTCAAATGTCTTCAGCCTCAAGAAGAGGTGAGTTCCCTAGGTAGTACAATATTACAAAGGAGACTCTCCAGTGACTTTGTAGAGTTTGAGTTTGAGTACCTCTGTTCTATGAAGGGTTAACATGCTTATTTTAAGACAGACGCTATTTAGAAACTGCAGAGATGAATTTATAATTAATTTATAGGTAACATGTTCATTTAATAAGCTGAACAACTGGAGAAAAATGAGTGCAGGAAATGTCTTACAGGTTCTAAATAACACTTTTTTAACTCTAAACTGTATTTGCATTCAAAGACACGTGACAAAAATTGTATCACACAAATATAAAGTAGAATCCCTCCGCACACTTGTAGAGTCCTCTGAAACTAACTGCTTCTCAAAGAAAAAAGAATCTTGAATTAAGAAGGATATGAATTATAAACTAATGCATTCCCAGTTGTTTTAAAATTTTTTCAAATAAAAGAATTATACCAAACTAAGATGTAGATAAATTGCTGGCAGTTATGCCTACCAATGAGTTAAACCAAAGCAAAACAAAACTAAAAAAGCCAAATTTAGAAGAATTTTTAATCACAAAGTCAAAATATAGATTTGTTTACCTGGGGAAATTGAGGCATATTCTACTATAACCACTCAATTCTACCTATGCAGTTTTTAGAAACATGGTGATTTTATTCTTAAGTAATTTCTAAGAAGATCCATTTATTCTAGAATCATATTGACCAGAGGGCTTTAACTAAATTTTTACTGAGCAGCTGCAAAAGAATATTTAATACCAAATAACTATGTTGTCTATACCAATAACTAGACCTTAGAATAACTGTGGGATTTTGTGTCTACCGGAAAAAAAATCACGGTTGTGTATTCTCACTATGCAAGAATGCATATTTGAACTGATTTAAGTAGTTTAAATTTCTAATGTTCAATCACGAGACTTCCCTTTGACTGAACTATTTATGGAATCATTGATAGCCCCATAAATTCTAAGCACATTAAAACCCTGCTCACAAACTGAATAAAAATCTGTATGGAAAAGGCCAGATTTCAAGTTTCATTTTAATATAAAAATTGTTACTTTAGAGTTCTATAGAATCAGAATAAATACACCGTTGAGCCCTATTGTTCTAAGTTATTTGATTTACTAAGAGATCTGATATAAACTAAAAAAAAAAAAAAATCTTTAATTTACTTCATATTGTTTTTATTTAACTTTAAACTCTGCTTTGAATTCATAGAGTTCCAAATTTCTTAAGTTGCAAAGCAAGTAAAAATTCAATAAATTCATAAGAAACATGTTATGGATAATTGCCTAATTAAAATTCCTGAAGCAGTATGGGTGTTTTGTACTGCACTTACCCTAATATTCGCCCATTGCACATGTGTTCATTAATCTTCTTTTATTTGATTCTGTAGTTTCTCTCTTTTTGTGGGTTATATATTACGAAAATAATATTGCTAGTGCTCATTTACATAATCATAATATACTGTATCCCCATGATTTGTGCATTTTTCTTCTCTAGCTTGATATGGTTATTAAAATTATAGGCCAGAACATGGCATGATGATTGGCGAAGAGTGTTTTCTGAAAGACTGTGTGCTGGTTAGAACTGAAATTACCATTTGTTTCAAAATGTTCCAGGGAATGATTGCCCACTGAGATAATGTAAGTTAAGTAAAGAAAACTTCAAACAGAGTTTAACGACAAAGTTGTATCATGTGTATTTAAGGGAAACTCGATGTATTTAATACAGTGCCCTGTGTTGCAGAGTGCAATACTAGTCTCTTTAAACAGCTTTTTCTTCCTATTTTTCTAACAGTACCATAAAAAATCATTGTTACAATTCATCATTCCGAACAGTCAAGGCTAGCATTTTATAAAGCACAAGTAATTATAAGGAAAGGATATGTTATAGAAATAATAAACCCCCAGTATAAAGGTCAAGCTGTGTGAAGTAAAAAGCTTTTATTAAAGAACCTCTAGTTCTGACCTAGAGACCCTCAAAATCATTATGATCATCCCTACTTCTGTTAAAATTAAGTGGTTAGGTCAAGAAACATATTTTATTATCTTCAGCATAACTTTTACTTAGAATGCACTCTTGAAAGATCAAATCATAGCAATATCATGGGGATATGATTCTATATGTGTACAGAATAGCAGTATTTATGAATAGCAACTGCACCCAGTCTACCTCTCACTTTATTTTACTCTTCCTTGTGCTTCTGGTTCTTTACATTTAAGAAGAATTTGGGGCAATATTTAGTTTAGTCTTAGTCTAAAAATTATTGAAACAAATTCACTCTGGATTAACCTTTTTATATACTGTTGCTAGAAGTTCCAACTCTGTCAAACTGAATATTATAAAATCTTGTAAAAACCACAATAACTGTACCAAAGAGTACCCGTCTTAGACAGGAGGTGATAAGTTAATGAGCCCAAAAGGCAGAGAACATAAAATAACAGCGAGAGGATTATGGACAGCAATTGCTCAGTGACCATTCATAACTGATCTGCAAAACGGTGTGTGACCAGAAAAAAAAGGGATACAAATGTGTATTTGAAGAGAATACAAATGAGAGAGAATACACAGTTCTCTGACTACAAAGAACAACTCATTGACCGCTCACTTGATATATTCTACATGATTTTACTGCCTTCCAATGTCAACTCTTGTGCAAAGTATTTTCAGACTTTTTTCTTAGCTATTATTTTAGCTTCACTTGTTTCACAGTAAAAGGCAAGGGAAAATATTTGCAATATAAGCTATAAATCTAAGACACTTGTAACAGGAAAGCGTCATTCAAACATGATGGAAGATGCTGAACAAGATGGAAGCACATGGATAAGTGAATAACTGTGAACTTGTAGTCATTTTTTGCTAAGCTCCTGGAAAAGCAATATTGTTTAGGAAGTCAGCTGGACGTCAATGAAGCACACGCTGATCTGTAATGGATGTGGAAAACTCTAAGGCTGGGATTTTTTGAACATTGCGTAAAAGGTTCAACAGCTGATGAAATCAATGGGAATTCCACATCTCATTTTCAGAAGTGGATTTGAAAACCATTACTTTAAGTGCACTTTTTAACTGGAAATATGAAGCATTTATATGATGGAGAAAGAAAGTCTTGCCATGTTCTCCGACAGACCTCCCAGGCATTGACGAGAGCATCCTTCCATATTCTCCCCTTCTCTGCATCCATTTCATTCTTTTTCTCCATTCATAGACACTCTTTTTCAGCATAACCTCCATGTTTTTTCTATTTTCCCCATCTTTTTATCTCTATTGCTTATTGTATTCATTAACAGGTGGGCATATATATTTATTGAACATGCATGTATAAAAAGTAACATTAAAAAACATTTTAAAGTCACATGCAAAAGTGAGAGTGTGGTAGAAGTAAGCTTCCTCATGCAACCTCAACTGATCTATCTTGGGCATATGCATTTTGATACTGGCTTTAATTACATGATCACAAACTTTCTTCCATAGCATCCTAGCCATTTCAGTGCTCAGATTGGATGATGCTTACTTAATGAACAGCTGCTGAATATTTACTTCATTGTTCAATACACGGTCCCATTGTTCAATGGATGGCCTCATGCCATCTTTGTTGCACACTATTCAAACCCTTCTCTAAAGACACTTATTAAGTTCCCCATGAGTTTTCTTTTATGATGCTCATCAGTACAGTTTTGAAAGCTTTACAAATATTAATTATATCCACAGTATCCATGTGAGATGATGGGTTTTATGCACATCCTACAAATGTGGAACTGAAGCAGGGAGATTACAGTTAACCATATCCATGAATTTTGAGTATCCAGTTTGAAATACCTTGGGTTTGATTTACAGCTCCCATTGACTTAAGTTGCAGCTGGGAGTCTTCAGCACTTCTTCAAATTGAGGCTGTGTACCAAGAAAATGAAGCACATTCTGTTAGCAGCAATCTATGCAAAGTTTGTTTTAAGTTACTTTCCCAGTATCACATATCTAGAGCTGAGATGGGAAGAGAATTCAATTGTCTAGACTAGCATCCACATCTTCATTATGAGGCTCTCCCTTTCTCTTACTGAAATCTCTTGCTTTGGCTTTACATTCCTTCCCACTTTTGCAACAAACACGTGATGAAGACAACCTTATCTGTGATACAAACTCCAGAGAGATAATCTCCATCCTCTCATTGGGACAGAGATCCTAGAAGTAAAAACATATGGATCTCTAAGTAAAAGTTGTGCCATGATACATAGGCAAACCTCTAAAGTAGAATTTCCTACTTTTTGATGCCCTAAATTTTCAATCCTAATAATGTCTCACTTCCCACTTCCAGTTTTCCCTATTATTGACTCTTTACTCAGGTAGTCTCAATTTCCTCTCTCTAGTTTCCTCCTTGTTTTCCTTTAGCTCTCCCCTATATCCCCGAGTCCTTGTTTCTCTAGATATATTGTTTCAGTCCAGCCCTTTTCTTTCTCAAATTCAGCTTTTGTTTTTATTGCATCTGAACACGTGGTTCCTTCTTTATCTTTTTGTGATAGAAGAAGGGTTATAGCTGAAAACAGATAATTGTCATAAAGAATATAATGCAAGACCAGTTCCCTGCTCTTGTTTTAGTGTCCATATAAACCAGAAAGTCTGTCTTTGTCACTGAGCTAGGGCACGCTCAGTCTCTTGTTGAGGGATGGTGCCTACCGAGTAGAGAAAGATCTAGGGACATTGAGATACCTGAGGATGCTTTGGATCCATAAAATTTAGATGTTTTTTCACCTTCACTGAAGTAGCAAAAAAACCACCACAGGCATACCTTTTCTTGCCAAACCAACCCCCTGAAAATTTTCATTTTCCTTTCCCTAGGTTTAGGAGCACTGGCACATTTCAAAGCAAGGATTTCAAGAACTTCAGTGACATGGGTAAAAATACACATTTTTTCCTTGCATCATTCCTAGAAATGGCAGAACTATTTTGGCTGGAGCTTTCCAGAAAAGTACAGCCTGGGACAGCTACTTGGCATGGAAAACTTCAGTCAAAACAGTTACAGTTTGGCACTATTATAAGTAGACAAAATCAAGGTTTCATAATAGGAAGCATTAGGTAATTTCAATAATAGGCAGTTCTATAACCTATAAAACCTTTAAATATAACACAATATTATGTGTGCAAACAAATATCAAGAAAAGTCCTATTAAAAAGTGTCCTAGTGAAATGAAAAGGAGAAAAAACAAACATGCAAAAATATGAAATATCACATCCTGACCCTGAAAAATAAAGACACATATACTTCTCCACCTTAACACAGCAAGTGTCTTGAGCTTTCTTCACCTCAGTCCAAAAAACAGAAGAACACAAAACATAACTTTAATCTGCCAGGAAAAAAAGAAAAGTAAATATTAAGTTGGAGTCCTTGAGCTTTCTTGCTTCCCTGTATTAAAGCATGGCTAGTCTAGGACCTAACCTCTGACATTCTTCTGGCTGCTTTAATATAGCATAATGAATCTCCAGATAATGTATTTTCATTTTCTCTGTATATTACAATCTGGTGAAGCCTCTTTTTTCATATCTCTCTCTCTCATTTTGCCATTCTGTCAATACCCAAAATATTGAAGAACATCTGATTGCCCTGGATTCCAGCCTCATGGGCCAGGACTTCAAAACCTTAAAATGTCTTTTACTGACTTTTTAACAATTTCATTACAAAACACTTTCCTGGAATGAAATACAGTAGTGATATTCAAGGAATATCAGTTTGGAGTGCTTAAGATAGTTAAAAATCACATTTATTCAATAGTTCCTACTTTTTAAAGACAAAGAGGGTTTTATGACTGCTTAATCTGTCTTGCATACTATGAATCTCCCACAATAATTTCTGCATTACTCACATAATTTTTTTATTTGCTACAGAACATGATCCAGAATAATTTTCACTCTGGATTTAAAATCTTCATGTAATGGCAAATATACCATGTCTTTGGAACAGTGGATTTAGTCATGAAAAATAGAAGATCCAGCACTAGCCCTACATTGGAAGAAAACCCACGGAGTCTGTTCTGTTGTACGGAGTGCAGCAAAGGATTGACTTGAATAAAACTGATCACAGGCTATGTGGATAGTTCAGAATTCATATCAACTAGCAGAAAATCCCCAGGGTGAAAAGAGTTACCTAAATCAAAGGGTTATATAGATATATAGAATACAATATAACTTGTAAATATTGCTTCTATTGTTTACCATAATCCCAGGCAGTAAACTCACAGGACCTTGCTGGTTTAAATAAAATGCAAGAAGGAACTGACTGAAGGATACATTTTAATAGCCCTCTGTCAGAGAGAGTTAACACACTTGCACCTCTAACAACAGCATTTTTATTAAATCTTTATTATGTTGTATTAAAAAAAGTCCCCTTAGCCCTCAGGTAGTTGGTTGATGCTGAGTTTTCAAATGAAATATTTATGAAGTTCTTTGTTTAGAAGTTTAATTGTATCTTTAAATGACTTTCATATGTTTACATGCTTTACCCTCCTATATAAATGCCATATGATGCTCTATCATACTGTCCGGAATAGTCATTATGCATTTCACCATCACAACTGTTACATAACAATAAGCAGGAAAAAAGGACAAAAGGATAACTAAGTTAAACCAGATCCTATACATACTTATTTTGTTGGTAACACAGATCGTATCTCCAGCAAAATGTGCTTCTAATCATGTAACATAGCATAGTACTGTAATACTTTCCATATTTAAACTTTTGGTCAATGTATAATACTATAAAAGATACTAAAATGTACTCTTCACTGACCTTTCAATTTCTCTGCCATGGGCAGGGGGAAGGAGAAGACTCTTATGGATAAAGAACAGGGGTGGAATGAGGAGACCTAAGGTCTATTCCTTAAATGAAATTCAGTTTTGCTTTTGTAAGGGCTGTAGAGAGCCATCACTCTTGTGGTACAACGTTTAAAGGAAAAACATGGTTTAGAAGATTTATTATCTTTCCAAGTAATGGATGACAATTTTGAAATCACCTTCCTGATTTAGGAGCTAAAGGGACATTTTCTAAAGTGAAAGCACATTAGAGATCCATGTCACTTCATGTGAAAGCGGTGCTGCATTAACTCTGATCCCACTGTCTTGTGCAAGGCTCTTCGGGTGTTTCCTGTAGAGCAGATTTTGGACATCTGCTCCAGACAGTCTCTATGGTTAGTCTTCTAGGGGTTTATGCTGGCTAGATGACATGATAGGAGATCCCAAATAAAGTTGTCCAGAGTTTCACACATGCAAGACACTCAGCCATCCACCTGTGCAGCCCTTTTCTGACCCACAGCTAGGGAGTGGTATCATGAAACCATCTTAACTTTGTTGTGAAAAGTGGCACCCTTCTCCATGCCCTGGGCAGGCTGGAGAGTCATCACAGGTGGAAAGTAGAGGAAAGAAAAAGATACGAGGCAAACCTGAAGGAATAAAGGAAACTGTGGATTCATTAGGCGGGATACTTGCTTTGGTAGTTGTGAGAGGGGATGGTGAAGGATATGATATCTATGGTTTATATTAACCATACATCACTATTATACAATTATAGGTATTAATACAGTATGTTAGCTCCCAATGCTACTTGAATACACTCTGCAGACTTCTTATTTGTTGTTCAAGTACTACATTAAAACCCTTTGAGGGGATCATCAGTTCACAGCTCATGAAAGCCATTAGTTTTGCAAAGCTGGCATAAAAAACCCTGTTGATCCAGAGGACTGTCAGTGTCTGACTAAATAACATTCCCTGTCTTTCTAAAATAGCAAATACTGCCTTGCTAAATTCGTTCTCTTGATGACAATTTTCTTTGTAACAAATGGCCCCTAAAATCTGTCTTTCCCATATAAGGAACCTACTCCAGTTACTATACTAACAGCAAAAAAAATCTGAGAAATAATCTCACCTCTCATTTAAGGTAGAAAACAGTATTTTCCTATATAATACATTAGAAAAAAGTCTATGTGAAACAGGAAAAGCTCTGGAAAGTACCTATGGGGACCACCAGTTTCAGAAATGGAGTTAAGGAGGGTTAATTCTTTTTTAAAAGCTGCTGCTAGTCTATCGCAAAGTCCACCTGCAAGAACTGACAACTTTGCAAGTTTTCATAAAATTGCTCCAGCAACAACTTTGAAGTCCTGCATGTTGATTGCATTAGCTGGAAATTAATGGAACTCTTCTCATCAAAATGCCTATTTTGGAAAGACAAACTTTTAGACAGACATTATCAAACTTGGTAACCTTTTATGTCACACCAAAAAAACTAACTGCAAGTTTTTTCAATATTTGACAGCGTAAACAACATTTTCTGCTATAATTTTACACCCAGTTGACAAAAGTATTTCACCAATTTCAGTAACTAGTTAGTTAAATGTATCACACATGAAAGAGCGGGTTTTTTTCCCTATTTTGTTCTCATACAAAGGCTGGATTTTATTCTAGTCTCATTGATATAATTCTATTTATTTTGCAGTCATTACTTATTAACACCAATGGGAAGAGAAACAGAGCCATTAAATCAGTTTCCTCTTTTTTCCTTGATGCAACCTGATGCTTTTTGGTTTACCATGGAATGGTTGCATGCTGAGAGAGACAGATTTGCTTGTGTTTTTAATAAAGTGTTCTCTTCAGAGACAGTCAATATTTGCCCTGCCCAGTTTGGCTGGCTTCACTTTAAAAACCCTTATTTCTGGTTTAAAAAGATTGGAGATGGTAACACATTCATTAGGACATTGCTACCACTGGGGACATGTGACTGAGAGGAACATCCATTTTTGTCAGAAGGAATTATATTATGCAATTTCTTTTGCAAAGTGAGCAAGTTCTGCCCCAAAACTAAATAAAGCTCTTTACATCCACTGGAAGGTCATCCAAGAATGTGATGCTTAAAACCCTTTCAATTCTCCGTGTCAGACAGACTTCATGACCATTTCATCTCCATTTGTTCCTGGGCCAAGACTGTCCAACAGCCATTCCTTTTGTGTATTCATCTCTTTCTGATACACTACTAGACAGCAAGTGTGTACCCCTTGCCTCTATTTCCTGCACTGAATAAGCTTGGTACTTCCATCTCATCTGATAATAATTTAATTCCCCTTATTGTGCTGGACTTTTCTGCTTTCTTGAAAATGCTTACCAGAACAGTACACGCTATTCCAGATAAGGTCTTATCAGAGAGCTGTATCAGGACAAATAGCCTACCTTTATGGAAGAACTGTTTTGGAAGTATTTCAATTGAAATTTAATGGAAATACCATTAAGCTTTGTTTAGCTTTGTAAAAGGTGATACAAAATACTCTGAATCAGTGCAGCTGAAAAAATACAGTCCTCAGTGATGCTCACTGAGAAAAAAAAAAATTCCCTTTTGAGATTACTTGGTTAATTATTTTGCTTATTTGTGACCCAAAATGAAAAGAAAAAGCAAAAAGCACTGTCATTACTCATTATGTACACAATTTATCACAGAATACAGTTCTGTCCCTCTGCTTATTAGGCCTCTCCCAGACATTCTTTTGTGTTCTGGGCTTCTGAAAAAGCCTTAAGTAAAACTGATGCTACCTAACTGAATCACTGCAGTCTTCTGCAAACCTCTGAGTTCACTGCTATTTTCTCACCAGTATATCGAAACTGATTTGGGATTTTAAATATTTCATGCGCTGCATGAAACAAAAGAACGTGATTATTCATGCACCACACAGGTTATTCTCTTTTTTATTATGAAAAAGAAAATTAACAATTTGTACTTCTTGTTATATTTCATTGTGCTCAGGCAGGAGTCTACCCTGCTGACCTCTCTAGTGCAGCCTTCTGTTAGTGAAATATCGTACATGGCATGAATGGGTGAGCAAATGTACCACACGAGAATGCGAAGGATCGCTTTGCCTTTTATTTCTTTCTCCTTCTTTGACTGATCTCTCCTTTGAGAAACTCTTGCGGGCATTTGCCGGTGCAGTTGCAGTCCTCTGCTGCCCCAATAGCATGTAGGTCTGTCAAAAAGATCCAGGTGGGTTGTGTTGCTATTAGCTCGAGAGACAAAGGCTAATTGCCCAGTGATCCTTGGAAGCCATCTGGAGGGAGTCAGGTCCAGCAGTTAGCCAGGAGTGGTGGACGGGAACAGCCCGCAGGAGTTTCTCAAAGGAGAGATCATTCAGAGAAGGAGTCTGCAGCTGTAGAGCAGGGAGGTGCTCTGTTATTGCTCTTGTTCTTTCTTTCTTTTTTTTTTTTTTAAATAAAGTAGATTATTGTTCGTTTAAGTAAATCAGGCTCACCCATGTTAGCCTTTTGGTTCAGCTCTGAGTGTTACGTTGGAGCTTTATGCTGAAAATAAGGCTGTGATTTTCAAAAAGCCTACAGACCTTGGACAGACAGAACTCAACTGAAAGCTGGGTTATTTTATGTTGGCATCTTTTGAGTGATTTTCACAGTCATACAGATGAAACAGAATCTGAGTTTGCACTGAGACCTATGCAATAGCTGAACCACATTCCCATTCCTCTGGGCTGCTGCTTCTCCCTTGTACTGCAGAGAACAAACAAAAGGGAAGGATCAGGCTGTGCTGTATCAGGCAATGTTCTTCTTCACTCTCTTCCTTCTCCCTTTTCTCCTGTGTCATTGCAAGAATGGGAGGGAACGTAATCCTAACACCACATCCAGGGTGGAACAATCACAACCCAGTTTTTGCCCATGGTAGATAGGAAAGGTTCGGTGACAAATCATGAAGTCACAGGCTGAGATCATCTCTGTGGGCATGTTCAAGCAGGCTTACGGGCTTTCCTCACCACAAAGTCCCTGGCCATGCCCTACCGCCCGCACCAGGGAAGCCTTGCTCAGCAGCTCAGCCCCACCAAGCCATACTGCTCCAATGCATCATGCTCGGCAGAGTGTATTTCTTCAGGAACAGCTTTTCTTGAATGGATGCTGGAGTCTGAACCTGAACTAACACCAGACAGTAGAGGTGGTATCGGGTATTGGTGAATTGCTATTAGCAGTAGTAAATAGGTAAACTAGTAGTAGTAGTAAACATAGGTAGCTTGACTTTACAGTGCCTCTGTCTACTATAAGAACTTTTCCTGGGTGTAGGCGCATGGATGGCACAACAGGCTCCCCCACGGGAGGTGACACTAACAGCCAGCAATGGCTATTCAATTTCTAGCTTCTTAGCAAAAAGGCAATGATTTTTCCAAGTTAAACTTTTCCCCTCATTTTTGAAAGCCCCAAACCCCTCCCCTGTCCCCAAAGCCCTAATCTTTTTATCTGGGGGGACAAAAAGAAATAGAGAGGAAGAATATTTTTCTGATGGGATTGTACGGTTAAAAATCATAAACAGTAAAGAAATCTACATGCTAAGGTTCCAACAGAAACAGAGACTTGGCTGACTTCTGTAATCTGAACTTCGCATTAATTAAGTGTTTTGAATTTGATTAGAATAAATTAGCCATCTCATTTGGTCCAGCATTTGCCCCTTTCCAGCCATTTTAAAAAACATATCCAAGATGACCCGGGTTCCTAACCAGAGGAACAATAACAGAGAGAGGAGGATGGGGAGTTGAGGACAGAAAGATAAGCAGGGACCAAACAGAAAAAAAACGTTGCCATCTGCCTAGGATTTGCATTTGGATTGTGTAGGTGTCTTACCTTGTAAGAGCTGCACTGACGACACTCCCATCTTAATCATGAATTCACATATTTTATGCATGGTTTTTTTCATTGGAACATAATTATTTTATGAAACTAAGAAACATCAAATAAACATGGTAACAATTACCGGTGCTTTGTTCCTGCTTTTCTTGGATCTTGGAGAGGCACTTGACAACCCAGACCAGGGCTACTTTGACAATGTTTGAAGAACCAGTTCAGCCACAGGTTGATGTCAACTGCACTAATCAGAACTCTATCAGTTGATAACTGTATTCATATGTTGCACTACACTACTCAGATATGCGTGGCAAGCTCCACGGGACACACAGGCTATTCGACATTAGCCTTCTTTTCTAGAAAATTTATTTTGAAACTATTAATTCAGCTATGGTGTCACTCTAATTTTTCCTTCAAATACAGATTTCACTCATTCCTTGATAACACGCGTAGAAGCGTGACCGTCTCACTCGTTTTGAAACCTTGGAGAAGAGTTCATTTTTACAACACCGTCGCCTCGTAAGGAGAGCGCAGAAGCAGGAGGAACATACCGGGAGTTCAGTTCCCCCTTCAGCTACAGAGAGCCTGAATCCTCAGCTCCCATTTCCCAGTGCTCTGAACAGCAGGCTATGCACCACGCTTTGTTTGTGCAAGCATGCGAGCATGCACACATAGAGAGGAAAGGGGGAAGGTGTTGAAATCTGTTCTGTGCCGCAGCCAAGAATTCAAGATTCATGGGGCCAGACAGACACTTAACCAAGTCCGATTGTGTAATCTGCCGGGCGACCCGGAGTCCTGGGAAGCAGAAGCAGAAGCTGCTGATCTGAATTTCCCATCTTCTCCCTCGACTTTGTATTTTAAGTGTAAGCTGTGGCTGTTACACTCCATATTGGATTTAACATTGCCTATGCATCAGGCAGCTCGGGCGCCATGTGTTGTTTTCTTGTATAAAAGCTATACGGCCTTCTGGGGACATGGTTTCAAAACATTCAGCTGCAGCAAGAGGTGCCTTAAAGCACATGCTACAGCACAACTGTAGACACTTAAAGCTTTTACCAGAATATTTAGGACCCTATAACAATCCTGGTTATTATTCTTGGATTTAGATGTTTCACATTAGTTGCGTTCCAGGCAACTTCGTGTTATTCTGGATCTCGTCTTAGACATCCACAACAAAACAGACCTTTAGCTCCTGTTGTTAACTCCTGCAGTACCCCAGTGCTTTAGGTTTTCTACTGACTCGAGCAGAGAGATGTCTGAACTGAGTCCAGTAGTTTCATTACTGTGCCACTTAGGATGTATGTGTTCCTGTTCAGGAATTTAAACACTGATAGAAAAATGGGGTATGGTGAAATATTTCACTTGTCTTTTGATCATCTAGAATATTTTTCCAAGTGCTATATGTAGCTTGAAAAGCAATTTTATGCTAAAAACTGCTGCTTTTTTAATGCAGAAGTGAAACAGAGAACCTGCAGTTTCCTTTAAAAAAAAAAAATGGTGTGTCGTCAGAAAATTGCTATTCAGTTGCATTAGGATCTTAGTCCTGATGGAGTTTTATCACTTGAAGACTCATCTCATGGGAAGCACAAGACCCATGTTAGCAGGGTGAATAGAATATGCTGAGCAGAAAGTGGTAATAACACGTCTGTTGACCCGGCAGTGTGTGTTGCCACCTTGGCCCCTCCAATACTGTTGTGATAATGGTAGAAGAAACGAAGTTTCTTCCAGGTTTCTGACTCAGCCATGTCCCTTTCCTCTTTGCATGGACCTGGAGCCTGCAGCCGAAGGCATTTCAAAGAACACATGCAGTTTAGTTTCTATAAAATTATCTAGAGTTACTGTTTCATATTGTAAAATACATTTCTTTTTATAACACCATGCCTATGACATGGCATGGTCCTAACTACAGTCTTTGTCCTGGCCCAAGGCTGGTGTATCAGCAAAGCTACCTTTTGCTCTGTAAGCCTTATTCTGGTGTATCGCACTTGGAATTTTGTTTGCAAGACAAAGCTCACAACCCCAGTGCTCTACTTATCTGTATTAAGTTACTCGTCCTGTTGCTACACAATGAGGAAACTTGGTATCAGTCGATTTAAAATGGATTGCTCTACAATTGTAACAGACCACAAAAAGATTTGTGAACGCTCTGTTTATAATAACAAACAGGAGTTTTGTTTCCACTCAATGTTTTCCATGATGTCTACAAAACACTTCAGGCTAGTGAGAATGCTAGTGCTGAGATCACTGTTTGTCATGATGACCAACATTATTTTACAGTTTCCCTGTGCTCCCCATTCCCCTATAGCTATCTGTTGTCTCTTGTCTTGTAACCAGACTGTAAATTCCTCCAGATAGCTTTTTCTTTGTTTTTACAGCACTTAGCACAACAGGATCCCAAGGATCTCAAACATTTCAGTAATATTGCAACCAATGATGAAATCTTTGGTGTTCAGTCCACTGTGTTTTAGTTATTTTTTTTGGGAAAGAAAAAAATTACCTTTACAATTCATCTTTGCCACCTCCTTTCAATATTGTTCACACAGTTCGTACTACTAGGATTGGGTTGACTGTGTGGTCAGTCCAGCTGCACAGTTTTCTCCAGCTGAGCTGTTTGCCTGCTGTACAAAGCTCAGCTCAATGGGCATTATTATCAGGAATGACACGGGCCTGCCTCTCTAGTTATGTTTGTACATATTTTTATTTATTTATTTAATTGAGAATACCCACTCGTAATACATCAACTCCAAGTGATTCCTAACGATCCTCTTCAGTACCAGAAGTATGAGATTACACCACCTGACCAACAAGAAAGCATCCACTAACTAGAAGCAGATTTCCACATGGAGTAGCCACAAGGGAAGTTAAATGACCCCCTCTCTTCTACTACAGAGGAAACTTCTCACGACTGAGGCATCAAATGGACAATACATGAGAACAGAGAATCTAGAAGAGTCCTAGGTTACACCCAGGGAGGAACAAAAGGCATAGATAGCATTTGTGCAATATAACCATGCCACTCCCACTCTCTCACCACTCATATTAGCGGACAAAAAGTTTATTGGAAAATGCATTTAGAGTGGCTGCTGTGAAGGAAAAGGGGAAGAAAGCAGGGCTGATGTAATATGTTGGCAATTGGATTGTGCTGGTTGTGGCTGGGATAGAGTTAATATTTTTCATGGAAGCTAGTATGGGGCTCTGTTTTGGATTTGTGCTGGAAACAGTGTTGATAACACAGGGATGTTTTCGTTACTGCTGAGCAGTGCTGACACAGAGTCAAGGCCTTTTCTGCTTCTCGCCCCATTCCACCAGCGAGTAGGCTGGGGGTGCACAAGAAGCTGGGAGGGGACACAGCCGGGACAGCTGACCCCAACTGACCAAAGGGATATTCCATAGCATATGACATCATGCTCACCTCATAAAGCTGGGGGAAGAAGAAGGAAGGGGGGCATGTTCGGAGTGATGGTGTTTGTCTTCCCAGGTGGCCGTTGCGCATGGTGGAGCCCTGCTTTCCTGGAGATGGCTGAACACCTGCCTGCCCATGGAAAATGGTGGATGAATCCGTTGCTTTGCTTTGCTTGCATGCACGGCTTTTGCTTTACCTATTAAACTGTCTTTATCTCAGCCCATGAATTTTCTCACTTCTACTCTTCCAATTTTCTCCCCCATCCCACCAGGGGGGAGTGAGCAAGCAGCTGTGTGGGGCTCAGTTGCCGCCTGGGGTTAATCCACAATATGGACAAAGAGGTAGGAATGGGTTTTGAAGTCACAATGAGAAAGGAATGACAATAATCAGAAGAGAATTTAAAAAAATAAGAAAAATAACATCCATTGTGTGAATATAGGCATCAGTGAGCAGGTGCTATTGCAGGTGGTGACAGGTGGGAAGGGAAGCAAGTGGTTATGCTTCAGTTGACTCTGCTGTAAGGATGAAATGTTTTGCTGCGTGTGAAAAAAAACCCAAAGTGGGTCAAAGAGAGGGAGGTGGCCAAGGAAGAATGTTCTGAGGTGCTACCTGGAGAGCTAGGAGGCTGAACAAGGGAAGCAAGTGGGGGAAGGGGAAGGGGAAAAGAAGAGGGGAAGGGAAGGGGAAGGGGAAGGGAAGGGAAGGGAAGGGAAGGGAAGGGAAAGGAAGGGAAGGGAAGGGAAGGGAAGGGAAGGGAAGGGAAGGGAAGGGAAAAGAAGGGAAAAGAAGGGAAGGGAAGGGAAAAGAAGGGAAAGGAAGGGAAGGGGAAAAGGGGAAAAGGGGAAAAGGGGAAAAGAAAGCAGAGAGAGAGAGATACGATCAGTCAGCACACCAGTCAGTAACATCAGTGGCCTCAGGAACTCACTATTAAAAATCACTCGTGTAGATGGAAAGAACTGAAGAAAAAGCTCAAAAAGCTGCTTATTTTAGGTTTGCTTCCCTATTTCTAAGTCAGATTTTTTCCTATAATTTTTCCATATGCCTAAAGTGAGTTTCTTAAATTACTCTGTTTAGAAATAAACACATGGAAACAATAAACATATAGAACATTAGCTTGCATATTTCCTTAATGTATGCATATTTATCTCCAATTTTCCACATGAAATGAGACTAATTCACTTAAATTTCTTGGGATCCACCCTCTGTCAAAGTTTCCATGATTTCAGGGTTAGCTCATCAGTTGATTAATACCTTTGAGAGATAATATGTAGAGTTGTGGACTTATAAATTTTAAGTCAGCTGCTCAGCTTGTGCACAGCAGAATATTTACACTGAATTCAAGTGACCTCTGTCAATTTACACAGATGAGAAATGGCCTATTATTTCTTTTTCTTATCATGAAAAAATAAGGAGAATATTATGCATATAGAAGTCACTCCATCTAAAAGAAGACAATCAAGGTTTCTTTAAAAGGTTTTCTATGTTGGGATATTTTGTGCCACATTTTTTATATATGCTTTGAAATTTCAATGTGCTGGTTTCTATTCCACAGTTATTTGCAAATGTAAAATTAACTCACCTCCGCTCATGTTCACAGTCTTCCTCTGGATTAATACTGAAAGCAGAATTTTGTTCAATGTGAGCATTCCCTCGCTATTTTTTTTCTTGCATTCCTGGAGCAAAGAACTTGTCCTCAGACCATCTAACCCTGCTGTCCCCAGCAGTGGCAAAAGGAAATGCACATGACAGCACATGATCATGGCTACATTTTATAGCACATCCCTTCAAAAACTCCCATACCCCATAGCCATCATACGAGGGATGCCAGAGAATACATACCTGTCTGGTCCTTCTAATATCTGTTAATGGACTGTTGTCCCTTAATTTGACTAATCCTGTTTTGAACCTGCTGACACTACCTCCACAATATCCTGGGGCAGCACATTTCAGAATTTCATTACCTCTTTTATAAAGAATGACTTTTTCTGGTCCGTTTTCCCTTTTTCTCATTATTATGCCCTGTGACAGTTCAGATTTTGTATAGGTGACTCATGCCAAATTCTCACTGACTACTGTTATGAATTATCTGACCCAATTCAACCAAGAGAGACTATGATCTGTTTTGCTTTTAATTTTGTAGTGACAACAAACTCTCTGGCTGGAAGGAGAGCCTGGTCCAATTTGCAGGACGAGGTAAAAGGGAGAGGATGTAAGCACAGCAGCATGTGCACCAGGTACCATGAACTAAGAGAGCAGGTCATGGGCAGCTGAGGAGACCTCCTGATATATTAAATTATTCTCAAGGACTAGTTTAACGTATGGTTGGGGCCAAACAAAGACAAAAAAACCTCCTGAATTTGAGAGTCCTTCCCCTGTCACTTATATTTTCATAGAGTTCTTGATGTTACCACTAAAGATTTTATGCCGTTCTAACCCAGTGGTCCCCAACCATTACCAGCTCATATGCCATAACACTGGTTAGAAACAATCTGTGCGTACATCCTCTTTTGGACTTTCTGTCTGATTGATTTCAAATGTCTTAATGTCCTGCAAGCATGAATAATACCAAAAGACAAAGAATCCATCATCTTCCAAAGCACGGTATAAAGATTTCATCTGTTGAATAGCACAGGCCAAATACCTGATACCAAGCATTATGGAGCACCGGAGCTTGTTTACCAAGTTCCATAGTTTATCAACTGATAGCTAGAGCTTATCTGTTAGAAAGACTTCCATTATTTATTTATTTTACACAATGTCAAACCCATTACAGTCCTCACTGCACAACACTCACTGTGAATTGCATCACTGTGAAAATCGAACTGCGTACTTCTATTTTTTTTCTGGTCTTCAAATTCTGTGCTCTTGTATTCTTTTACCCCTTTTCTTTGTTACGCTGAAGAATGCTGGATCGTTAAATATTTTGTTCTCTGTACACACAGATGTGTTTTAATAAATCTGTTAATTTGGTTTATATATCATTGAACTCCTTTATGCTTTATTTTCCAAATCATGAACCATTCATTTGCTTCTTCTTAAATCTTCTAGTTTTATAAAATATGGACACGGGGAATGGACAGAGCATGCCAGAAGTGGCTGTATTAAGTGCAGAAGTTACATGAGTGATAGAAAGACAGAATACTGTCCTCACTTCTGCCCACTATTTGCCAGTCTCCATGTCATCTAAGGGTGTGCAACTCTGCACTTCAGCTGTCCCTGGGACAGCTTACTGCTTTTTGCTACAGATTCATCGTTATGTATACAACTACTTAGCAGTGATTTTTCACGTAGGAGATTCCCATTGATGTTTATTTTTAGGCATCCAGTTATTTTCTTATGCTCCGTTTAAACCAGCATTTTCTTCATATGATACCTTCTTTTTCTGTGATCAACTGCCAGTGGTCCTCCCGTAGAATCTTATCTCTCTACTCCACCATACCCTTAAAGGTTGTTTCATGTAAAGGCTATAAAAATGTCAACATGGATTAGCCACATTCATATTTTTAATTATCCAATCATTTGTGAAGGACCCGCTTTCAACTCAATGGCTCTGCAATTGCTTCATTCCCTTCACTCATTGCTTTTATTAAAACCGACACGCCATACAGTCTCTGACAGCCACACAGGAATCACACAACCAGAAGACAAGGAGCTGACAGAGTTTCAGCCAGGTGTTTTGACGTCACCCCATTATATGCACCTCTCTGGAATATAGAGTTATGACTTTCAGGCCTACTGCACAATAATCAAGTCTGTCAGATGATGCTCTTTTTCCCACTGCAGCCTGTACGCTCACAAATGGAAAACGGATTCGCTCTATTTGAGATTTACTAAGTGAATTTTAATTTGGGCAGATAATAATTTTCTATAACTGAGCTACAGCTGAACTTATGAGAATGATCCCACTATACTTTTATGAGTTTCATAACTTTTATAACTGTTATTTTATTAGATATCATTGTTAATGTCTCAAAATTTAATATTTCAAAAGTTGCCAAGTCCCAAAGTCAAAAAGGATCACTTGAAACTTTTAATAGGCAAGCTCTTGTTTGACAACTTACCTACCTACACTTAAGTATCAGCTTAAGGCAGGAAATTCAAAGTAGGAAAAAGTACTCATTTTCAAAATATTCACTGGAACAAATTACACAGCAATATGATACCTTTTTGTCCTCTTAGTGTCTTCAGATCAAGACTCTTCCTGCAACTACAGGTTAAGCAACCACAAGGTATCACATGCAAGAAGGAGTAATTGTTTGAAATTTACCATATATATACTGCATAATAAAATTATACTGAATAATATAACATTATTCTGGCCATGAACTCCATGAACTTTATAGGATATACTTATTGCAGTCTATGATAATAACAATTCATTTATTTTGAAATTCACATGTCATTCTGATGCAGTAAAATATATTTTAGAAAGGCAAGCCCAGTAAATCTTGATCTTCAAATTTTTTGGGAAAAAATTTCTACACAAAAAAGTTGAACTACTTGACAGAATCCAACAATGTTCTGCCAAGATGTTAAGGTAAAAGAAAAAATTCCAGCGGGGCAGAAGTGCATGAAGCATTCTCAGGAGAAAACTTGCTTCTATGACAGTAAAAGAATTCATCAATTCCACGTTTTGACCCTTCTATAAAAATAAAACTTTCCCATTTTTTTCTAAACTTTCTAAAATCCACTGAATGTAGACTTTTTTGCCCTATCAGATTTACCTATCTGACCGTTTTCTATCCAGCATGTTTCTCTGCTCAGATTGCTTAACCGCTTGACTGTTCCTCAGAGAAGCGGGAATGGCAGACCTCAGCTTTCCCTATGGCCTCCAGTGAGGTAAGTGGGTTGATGGACAGGATGTAGATGGACAGTAAAGGTAGGTCTACTCTACTAGATGGTCAGACAGAAAACAGGACTTCTTTTACTCTTGCAGCATTCATGTTTCTCTTATTTGCAGGAATAGGTCCTGTTTGCACTCAACAGGTATGGTAATACGGAAACAGCAATCCCCTCCAGACCTGTTAGTGAAGAAGTGTGTTCCCAACTCTCATCACATTTTAAGATCTGCAGACCCCAGGCTGCAGTGAGGTAAGAGACTCATTGCAATTGCTCCTCCTAGGAGCTTTTGTTTCTTTTGTGAGATGCAGCATTTATTTTGTGGTTGTCGAGAAGCTGGAGGGGATGGATTGTCAACAGAGACTTACTCTAAGATACATAAGTTGAATCTCAGCTGAGGAGGAGCGAAGGCTGGAGGCAATAAGGGCTGCATTCTTACGTACATCTCAAGGGAACTGCAAACAATACTCACAAAGGTCTGATAAATTTCAATGAGCAGAGGATCCGGGGCACAGGCAATGAATGATTTTTTACCACCTTCCTCCAAATATAAGTAGGTCCACAATTACAGACTTGAAACCAAGCCAGACCAGTGGCTGTGAAGGTACATGCAATAAGACTTGGTCAACTCATGCTGTGTGAAAGGTGTATGTCATGTGCCATTATCTTCCCCTCTCAACTCTAGCTGGTTGTTTCCTTAATTGTTAGCACATCACTTTGTTTTGTTTCTCTTTCGACAGCTTTTATTGGGAAAATATTCAGATATTTCCCCTGAAATGGAAGCTGGAAATCAACCCGAGATACGGTGAGGTGAGTCTCTGTTAGCAGATGATCCCTCCCAGCCCTTTCACATACTCAAAAGTAAACACTGGAGTTGGAGTGGAATACTTCAGTCCCACAGGTTCAATGCAAAACAGGTTTTAATCTATAGTTTGTATTTTTTCTGGTAACACACATTAAGATACTTGATATCTTAATGAATTGCCATATTCTAAGTACAGAATCAGGAAAAACAGATTTCAGCTGGAAGCTAAGCTCCCTGTAAGCATCCTGAAGCACAATAGCTATTCAGACTGTATGTTTTCTCTTTCAGAGAGGCACACATGCAAACGGATCATTCAGGGCCTCTTCCCAGGCAGTACATACCTCAGGAACTTCAGTTGTGCCTCTCCGCAGAAAGCATCTTAATGTCCCCATTTACAGCAGTAATGAAAATGAACCACGATTTATTTTCTGCCCAGCTGACATGGTAGAGCTTTCATCCATACAACTGAACCGTCCTACTCCCCAAACCAGGTGGTATCTCCAAACTGTTTTCTGGGAACCACCTCTGGTATATGCCACCCTTTGGTCTCTGCTCAAGCATCCCCTGGAAGACAGCTTCTTGGCACAAGTGAAAGGCACGCCCGAGACTGTGCTGACAAACAATATGGACGATCATGTGGCAACGCCTGGGCCCGTGCCAGCCCTCATTATTTTGTTAGTAGAGATGGAGCCAATGTATCTAGCTCTAATTATTTAATGCCAAAGTGTTCAGTAGCCATGAGAGCCCAGCCTGGGATACCTTCAGTGCTGCTTTTGGGTGCCTTATCCTCTAAGCCTCCAAACAGAAATACTGCGATGAACACGTAAGCAATGTCTAGGACGATGCTCGTTTATCAGGATGAATGGCTGGGGCAGCTGTGCTTCCAGTAGTTTTTGTTGTCGCAAGTAAACCCAGTGGAGCTGTATTGGTCAAATTGACAGACCATCCATCCAGTCTGCAGTAGAGAAAAGACACTCAGATGCCTTTTGTCCCTGGCAGTAATTCTTCCGTAGTAATACAATGCAGTTGAATGGGTGCTTTCCAAACACAGTCTACACTGTTCTCACAAGCCTGGAGAGCTTTTATTTATCTGTGCACAATGTTTGTTTTTTAATTGGACATTATGGAAACTCTGACAGTAATGTAAAAGATGATTAGCAATAAAAAAAAAAAATAAACCAATGGCTTCTAAATTTAATAATAGGCTAAATGTCTACATTCAGACACGGTTAATCAAAACCAGTTTGTAAACTTCATTTTATTCAGGTCAGCCAGTCAACAGTACATGTAATGCATACTATAAAACTGATTTAGGGCTTTTGGACACCCAAGCATCTACATAAACCAAGCAAGGATTAACTAGGTCTGTCTACTCATAAATTACAGCACATTGTTTTTAAGTGAACAGGATAAAAAGCAACATGCCGTGAACCATCTACATCATGCTTTTTTCTCCTTTGACCAATTTCCCAGTTACTCTCTCAAATTATCACTCCAGTTCCTTCTTTGTTCATCCCTGTATTGTTTCCATATAACTGTCCAAATCCGCCTGCAAGGCAACTAATCAAAAAAGGCTGAAGCACAAGAACATTGACCACTTGATAGTTTGCCCAGCTTATTAAAAATATGAGTTTGACATCCTGCAGCATGTTTTAACAATTGGTTCGCAAATTACAGCATGGCTAAATACAATTAAATTCATTCCATTGTACACAATAACTATTTAACATATGCTGTGAATCTTGTACACAGATCAGGACTCTGCAGTGTTTTCCTACAGCTGTTAGTCAAGTCTTGTTGCCTTGTGCTACAGTCCCATCAGATCTCATAACATAAACAGGCTTAGGCTGGGTCATAACTTGGTTGGGATTTTAACTAAACAAAAAACCAAACCAAACCAAAACAAAACAAAAAGCTCTCAAAAACCCATTCGGTTTTCGGAAGCGGTGATGGCCTTCCATAAGCAAAGTTCTTCACTTCTCTGTACTCACTGAAAATCAGCACTGGGTTCAGTCACTGCTGTGCTTGTAGAGGTAAACCATCTCTAACCACTGGACCAGTGCCTTGACTCCTTATCTCAAATACCTGAACACACGCAGAGCTGTAAGCACTTACCGCTCATTCCAATTGCAGGTTTTGCATAACTTTATAGAACTTTTCCTCCCCTTTCAGAGCTTGAACCTGCAGAGAATGTATTTTATCCAGTACAATATCTGTGATAATATATTGGCTCACATGAACTAACATGATATAGTATCTGTCCCACAGATATTACATGCCACTCCATATGCACCAGATCTGAGAAGCACGTGATATACAACTCCCAGGGGATATGAAACACATGTGGGTCTGATTCACCACTTTGTTATTCCAACTGTACACCGTTGCAACTCTAACAAAGTTACACCAGTGTAAAACTGTTGTACTGAATTGGAGGATTAAACCCATATGTCTTTCTGTATGAGCCAAATTTATGGGACAAAGTTATTCAAATAAATTCAGTAAACATTCAGATTTCTTCAGAGTCCTATACCTGTTTAGTCCTCAGACAGTACTTTTTCCTGCTTCAGGAAAACCTTTACCTTAAAGACAGCAACCGTTATTTGTTAAAAGGATGTCAGTAACAATCTGAGTTATTAAAAAAAAAAGCAAAAACATTGAGAAGACTTGTGACCTGCAGAACATTTAAAACAAGAAGGCATTTCCTCAAACTCACTCAGCCATGATTAAAACCCCTTTTGCCTGCTTATATGCATACCTCTTTGTATAATTAAAAGCATGACCCATCACCATTTGCAAAGTCTTGTGATTTCACTGTGCAACTTTTCAAGTGCTTTTTCTGGCCTCTTTCCAGACAGTACACCTGCGTATTAGTTTAGCAACATATTACTGCAATTGAAAATTAATTAGTTCTGTTCGATTTGCATTTGTGTAAAATTCTGAAAACTTATAAGCTATATGTTTACATACTAAGTCAGATACATTTATCCACCGACAGATAAAAGACATTTATAAAACAAATATCGGACTGATTTGCATGAAGTGCCATTTAGAAACAGGGAGGGTACATGATTAATTTAGTTCAACGGACAAACCAAAAAATCCAGATTAACTCCATTTATATTTCTTCAGAACATTTCACTGTATTCAAAAAGGTGAAATTTCCTTCTGGTTGAAGAAAAATGATTCAATCAGCCTAAAGAATCAGGCTTAATTTCCTTTCACAATTTTGATTGCTGCTTTTAATGCTACACAAAAATACTGAGGTAATGTAATACTGATTAGTAGTAGTAGTAGTAATACTACTACTAGTAGTAACAATAATACTACTTTCTTTGGAAGACATGATAAAGAGAGTGGTAACTTTTTCTGCTTTAAAGTTATTTCTACAATTCCGCAAAAATACACTTTCAAGAAGTTTCAGTCACTTAAATTCTACATTTGCAGAAAAAAAGCTTTTTCTAAAAAAAAAGTAAAAAAAAATCCAGCCCCAGCCCCAGTCCCAATATGTTCCATTCTAGCACTACTGAACTCAATTTGATTACTTAATGAGTAATTTTTATGTCATATATGCAGTGACTGTGAGATCAGTTTTTTAGATCATCTTCTGGGAAGTTTTACTATTAAAAAAATTCAGCGATATTGTTCCAGTGTCAACCAAAAACATTCTAAAATAATATGATGAAAAAAAGTTCCTTATGTATTTTAATTTCAAACAATTATAGCTCAATCCTGACTATATGTTATTAATTCTTTTCCTCCTGGAAGTGTCTTTGATAAAGGAATTGGTTTATTTGTTTTGTTAAGTATTTAAAAACTATTCTATACCTCCCTACTTATACATGCAATGTGATGAGATATGGCAATCAATAAATAAACTCTGTGACCAGTTTTGTATTTAGTTATTATAATATTATATATTAATATAGTTATCAACATAGTAACCAAGAAACAGTAGTGACTTCAGTTATTGAGGACCATAAATAGTATCTCATAGAAATATTATTCATGAATTAAGTACGTTAGAACTAGAAGGGCATATGTAAATACCAAAATTTCTATGATATAAATACCTTTCTCTTATTAAAGAATTATGTCTAGACACTTATTTAGGATGTGATTCCTCTCACCTAATTCTAATACTAATGAATGTTACGGAGTTGATTCAGTCACTTAAATTTAGGCATCGTATACTTAGGTGAAGGTGCCGAACACCTAGGGTACAGTAGGGGACCCAATGTCCCCACAGAGCTGCCAGCTCTGATGTACCATTTACACTCTTCTGGAGCAGCAGCTGGAGGTCAGTCAGGAAACAATTATATTCCCATTATAATCTGAATCTCCAGTTTAAGCAGTACAGTCAGTAGCACTGAAACCGATTCAACTCACCTGGAACATTTAGGATAGGATTCAGTTACTTAAACATAGGCATCCATTGGGAAGCATGAGGGTCCTCTGAAGAGTAACATCCATTCATCCCATCCTAATAGAGGCGTGTAAAATAGGACAGAGGAAGTAACCATTCCTCTTCAATGAAAATAAAAAGACTTTCATAAAGCTGAATTAGATGGTGACCCCTGGGATTCCATTCATTTGCCTACATACAGGTGTCTACTGTCATTTTAGATTCCCTACTATGTCTGAGATGATCACATAGCGATGAACATTCTGCATCCTTCTTTCAGGCCTTCTGCACTGGCAGCCAGGATGCAACTGAATCAAGGTCTTATGGTGGGATCCAGGCATTAGAAGCCATCTCAGATGCCATTTTAGATATCTGAAACTTCTGCATGGGGCTGACAGGTATTAAACAGAACCTATAAAAAAGCCACATCTTTCACCAACTGAAAGCCAGGTGGGATCTCACATATGATGTCTCATGAATCCCATCCACACAGTCTAACACCATTGTTCCATCCCTACTCAGGATTTGATCCGACATCCATTAGCTGGTAGAAACACTTGGACTGTTGGTAGGAGCCCTGCTGTATGGGAATTTACTTAATGTAATTGACCAGCGAATCTATTATTTCACCTCCTCCTTAGTCTCCTCTATGCTCTCTCTGGGATCATTCCTGTTTCTAGCATAGTTTTCCCACAGCTTTCTGGAGGATGACTGGTCACGTCACATGTGCTGCTGTTTCCCAGAACATCAGTCTCATTAGATGATACTTTGCAGTATTGTGTTCTCATGGACAAGATCTTACAACTAATGCTGCTAGAAATACATGAATTTTGTGTAGTTTCACCTTTAAATCCCATAAACACTGAGTCCAGGATTTGAGTTTTTTTCTCTACATTTCTGAGGCTTCAGCATTTTTATATAAGATGATCAAGCACCATTCCAAGCCTAAAATGTCACAGAAATGGGTAAAGATGGCAAATGTTCGGGCTAAGCCTAGCTAGGAAAACAGAAGGAAATATTATGACGCATTTCTCGTATATCTGAATATGTATCTAACATCTGAATCGAAATAATTTCTACTTAAAGGAGAATTACATTACAGGTACTTTTAATAATACTGCATACAGCATGAGACATCACAAAATACAAAAGCCTTCCTGATGCTTTGGAAAAGCAACCAGAATTTAAATGAGATAACAAACAGACATCTTTTAATCGCTCTTCAAGTTTTGTCCCTTCTTTTCTTCTTGTTCACAAAATGACTCAGAGGGGCAGATCCTCACCTGATATAAAACAGTCAGTCCAGCTTTATCAAAGTCAAAGAAGCAACAGTCACACCAAAGGATTATCTGGCATGGTGCATCTAAACTGCAAATATAACATTAACTGTGACGAATTGTGAATGTTGTAGATGATTCCTTCCTACGCACAGTTATGTCTTTACCTGAATATCTTTCTGCTTTTTATTATTAAGCCTAAATAGGACATCAAAGGTTATTTTTTTAAAATCTGCATGGAAAAATGTCTCTCATTTCCATACGACTCTCTAAACTTCTCCTTCTTACTTTAATTTGCTTCTGAGGACTTCAAAACATCTTATTGTCCGCAGTAGAAGAAACATCTGTTGAAGTCATACATAGTTTATTGGCTGGAATCAGTGATAAAAGACAGCATAGAGACTCACCAAAACATTTCATTGCTATCAATGTAAAACAAAATATTACAAAAAGCTTTTTTTTTTTTTTTAATAAGAGAAACGTGGGGAAAATTTTGCAAGCCAAATAGAGAAGAAAAACTGTGACTTTAATTCATCAAGCCTCACATGACTGGATTTTGTATCCCAGCCAGCTAAGGCCTAACCGCACTACAAAAAATGTTTTTTAATTAGCTAAGAAAAAGAAACAATTTAAGAACAATGGTACTTCTCTCCACAGGATTTCCTGTTTAGAGAAATTGCTTTCCACACTAGAATTGATTTTTGCTCTTTCTACCTACTGATCTGTTTTACCACTTGCCTAGTGCAGCCTGATATTAATTACTACTCTTTTTTTTTTTTGGCATAAAACACCAACAAGGCCCCAACATCGCATTTCAGATCTAAGCCAGCCTCCTAGGAGGTGAGGTGGGAAGTATACACAGTGAATATAGCACTGGCATATTTTTTCCCCTTTTTATTAGTCTTCTCCAATTCAGCACCTCTCTGCGTTAGGCACAGAGAATTCGAGAAAGAAGACCACCTGGCAAGCTTACTGAAACCTGACTATCTTACTAGCATGACAATACACAGGCAAATAATTTGGATAAAGCCTCTGGTAATGAGGAGGAAGAATTGCAAGGTGATACATCTGAAACTTCATTTCACAAGTTACACTTCTCATGTAGGAGCAAGGATGACTGCATCATCAGAAAGGACTGATAATTAGCAAGTGTGGTCCCTTTCAGATATTTTGGCAATTTGATACACTTGTCTATTCAATTTCCATCTACTTGCAGGTCTTCAAGCAGGTTCTCGTTCTAGTGCTTTTGCTCAATTATTCTTTACTCTTTTGCATTTTGATATTCCATTTCCTTTTTAATGGTACCCTACCTACTTTTTGCTTTACATGTTGTTTTTTTTTCTCCCTTACACCCTAGAAAATTAAAATCTGCCCATTTTCTCATTATCTAGTTTCACCTTTTGCAGGTTCTCTCTACTTTCCACCATCTTCCTTACCCTTACGCACAGTTCTACGTGATTCACGTTTTCTCCCTCCTGATTCCTACTTTTCTTCCTTTCCTGTTAGCACTATTCAATTTTCTTTTCCTTCATGATAATTTTTGTCTAGTTTCTTTTATTTTCCATTTCCTTTTCTGTCTCTTTTTTTGAGGCTCTCCGTTGCACATCACTCTCTGTTGTACACACACATTAGCATTAGAGAGCGTGGAATAAGGCAACAAATGAAATGAAGCCTATTGGTCAAAGCACTGGGGATCTGGTTGTCTCTTACGCATTTCTTTTCTGCATTTCTCTCCAGCTTGATGATCATTTTATTCCTCAATGTCCTTCACACTTTCCAATAGCATCAGTTGTTTTTGCTTGAGGTAAGCACTGTTTATTCAACAAAAAGTGTTTTGCTTCCGCATATACAATTGTGAAAAAGACACAACTATTAACTATGGATGAACAGATAGGTTTTGCCTTTTTGTGCCAGATTTCTTAATTCCAAGGTTCAGAGGTTTATGACTTGTTTCTTGTAGTTCCAAATCTGTGGTCAGGATGCCCTAGCATTCAGTTGGAAGGATCTATGGCTTCTTCAAATATTTTTTGTATTTTGCTATTTCAGACAACTCAACATTTATGTCAAGCATAGATATTTTAATAAATCCATAGTAGCCTTAAGGATCTTCTTTATAATCTTTTTTCTAAAGCAGGTAAGCATTCTGTCTCCTTCAAGGAAGCTGCAGAATATCAGAAGGATATTAACTATATTAGGATAAGTCAATGTCAATGATTCAGAGCAGAATCTTTACAAAATATAGTTTAACAAGGTCAGAAGTAATATGTTAGAGACATCTACAAAGTAAAAAGCAGAATCTGTAGTAAAGAGTCATTGCTACTTGCTCCTAGTCAGAAAAGTTTGTTTCTGCACTTGGCTGCTTCTAGAGATGCTAGAAACAGGACAGAGCTTCTCTGTTCCTATACCCGAGTTTTTAATCTCTTCCCATAGTTGTGGAAGAGAAAAAAAAAGTCTTAGGATACTACTGATTTAAACTTAAGAAGGTTATGTTCCTCTGCGAAGATGCACACTTTAATGGATCTTGGGTTTTAAGATACTTATGGATACTTCCAGATTATGTGATGAGCAGAAGCTAAGAGACACCATCAAGATTCATGGAGTCAGAGAATGTAGCTGTATTGTAACTGTACAATGAGATTTTTAAAGTCACACTACTGTTTTTTCTTTTCTAAAATAGTAGTAAAGCTTGGCATAATAAGCAGTATGCCATATTTTCCAGTGTAACATCTTGTTGAATTTCTGTAGGTGAACTACCTAGAGCTGTACTAACTAAATTGAGCAGCCACACAATCTTGTTTCTATAACCTTCGTCTTGTATATTATAAGTTCCTGAGAATACAGAGCTACTATATTTATGTCTATTATGGTGATTATCAAGCACATAATGAATAACAGCAAACAGATTGGGTCAGCATTCAAAAGCTAATCTAAGGCAACACACCCACTTGCTTCTGCAATGGAAAGATACATTTTTGCTGAAGAAACCAAATCCTGACTGTATGAATGCAACAGTAATGAGAGAAGTTGTTATAAAATGCTGATATATAATTAAATGTTGCATTCTTTAAAAAAAAAAAAAAACAAACAGGATCATTCACCAGAGCTAAGGAGAATATAAACTAAGTCATTTTTGGCTGCTAGTTATTACCATTTGACAGTTTTTCTATAGCCTGTGTAAAATGCAAAGGTAGTCTTAGTCACCCCCTTAGGACTGCAGGCCATAACAATTCCTTTTGTGCTAAATACTCTTTCCATAGGAACTAAAGGTATGATTTGTCTCTCCTAGCTCTATGGCTCAATGGCAGTTGCCAATACAAAGGAGTCCCATGCCTTTTCATATGTCTTATGGTATCTTGCCTGGCCTCCAGATGGGTCTATTGTAGATTGCATGCTGCTCCAGGTGGACACCTCAGGTACTGTAGGCCTCAGGCACCTATACTTAGGCAACCGAATAGCTACCTACATCTTCAGTAAGTACCAGGGAATCTTAGATACCCAGTTCACATGCAGATGCATAAATATTGACATATATTTAAGTTTAGGCTCTGAATTCAAAATACGGTTCTGAACTTAAAGTTGAATTCTAACCCCCAAATCACAGAGGATTAATCCTACCTTTCATGTTATTCCCCAGCGTTTATATCACACAGAAAAGATGCTGTTTTGTAACGCTAGAACTTTAGCTATTGCTATGTCAGGTACTAGTTTGCAAGTTCTTAGGGTTCAAGTCTGTTGCCTAAACCTACACACCTGAGGTGGCCTGGAGTATCTGAACACCCACATGGCACTGGCAGATATGGCTTAGGAGTGAGACGAGATCCATGCCTTTCTGAGGTGTCAGTTTGAGGCCACGTGGACATCTCAAGTAGCATGTTGGGGCAACTGAACTGCACCACAAGCATGATTAGCTCACTGCTGGGAGTGGCTCTTCAAGATCAGAGATGAGGCGCAGTAATAAGGTGATGCATATTGAAGTTTATGATGCATTTACTGAATAAAAGGACGTCTGGAACATTTCTGTTCCTCCTTCAGTGCACTGGCCTCTGTCAGAATTACACTCCCTGAGAAAACAGAGGGGAAAAAGCCAAGCATAGTTGGAAGGCATCTCAAAATTGAATAAAAAGTAGGCTATAATAGGAAGGAATATTTACATCCTCCGGGTTTAAGATGTGTTACAATAGTCAAAATAGTGGACAGAATTGTATCAAGGGTTGTGTTCTTCCATTTGTTCCCTAAATTACTGTTAGTAGTTTTGCTCAAATAGCGCAGGTATTTTTCAAGTAAGTGCAGCTGATCTTCAGGGTCTGCAGCCCCTTTATAGCTGGTAGCCTCCACTAACTCTCTCGTTATACAGACCTAAAATGTCAACTATCATTAAAAGGTACATTATTTTTATTACAGAATGATGGAAGTGAACTCTCAGGGAAGTTTCAGTGGGATATACTGCAGATAAAACAGTTTAGAAAAAGTAAGATAAAACTTCCAGAATTTTCAGACCGTTCATCTAACAAGCTCCATACGTATGTCAAAATATGATGAGAAGGTTGGCAGATCATAATATGGCAAGGCACTCTGTTATGTTTAGTTGCATCACACAATGCTAGTTCAAAGAATTAATAGTTACAGTTGCTGTGTTTGATCCAGAGCTGGCAGCCAAAAGGAAGGTTTGCTTGTTATGCTCTTAAGCTAAAGTTTCACCATATTTAAATTGTTTAAAATATTTACATTATTTAATTTCATAAATCATTGACTCTGCTGGGGTCAGAATTATGTCTTTGTTCATGAGGATTTATTATCGATGTTTCCTTGATTACTGACGGTTGCCTGCAGCAACTGAACTGTCACAGGTAGAGTAGTTATTTCTGCATTTAAACAAGTTAACAATTCCTTATTGTTAAGGAAGTGCCTTATACAACACTCTGCAACAAATTACTAATATTTGGCTTTTCTGGTAACCACTGAATTCAAGGAAGTCAAGGAGTTGTAAATATTTTTATTATTTTTGGCTTCTCAATGGACATTTACTTGAAGTTCATATAAAGTACACTAGTTAAGTGATAGAGGCTTATCTATCTGAGTAAGTGCCTCGATATTCATTAACCTCACAAGTAATCACTGCAATATTCAGAGCTGAGTAAATGCAGGGCAATACAGGATACCTATAATTCACTGAATTTACCTCTCTGCTTTGGTCAGTCTGGATCGGCTTTAAAGACTACCCTGAACTGATCAGTCATGCTATCAGGATTATTTGCTTTCTGGTAAAGCCAAAGAGATCAATATGGACTGAAACCCCATTACAGCAGGCACTGTGCCTCCTTTCCTTTAATAGCCAATCTCTGCAGCAGTGCCTCCAGACTTCAAAGGCAAGATCATCTAACTCTTCTTGTAAAATAGGCCAAAGTCTACTCAGAGAGTGCAAAAACATGTGTAAAATTGGATACAAACTGACAAGGTCTTCAGATGTACTGTAGGTACAGTACTCTGTACAGAACTCTGAAAACATGAAATACGTGACTGAAGCTAGAGCCTGTGAAATTGCTGCGGTTTTGCCAGCATAACATTCTCCTACAGAGCTGGAAACACACAAGAAATTTAAACATTATAGAACAAAGCTAGGATAAAATGAACCAAAAAAATTAGGATTTTATGCACTTTATGGTAAATTACACTTTTAGGATCAATCCAACTGATACATTTCCAAGATTATACAATGAAAGGGTTCCTACTTAATTTGAGTACTTAATTAGCCAACGTGGTGGGTTGACCCTGGCCTGCAGCCAAACACCCACCCACCCTCTCACTTGCTCCCCTCTCCTGTGGGATGGGGGGAAAGCAGAAGGAAGGTGAGAAGACTCACAGGCTGAGATAATGACAGTTTAACAGGGAAAACAAAAGCTGCGTGTGCAAGCAAAGCAAAATAAGGAATTAATTCACTATTCTCATTGGCCGGCAGATGTCCAGCCTCTTCCTGGGAAGCAGGGCCTCTGCACACACAATGGTTACTTGGGAAGACAAATGCCATAACTCTGAAAAGCCCCCCTTCCTCCTTCTTTCCCCCAACTTTAATGGCTGAGCACAAGGTCATATGGTATGGAATATCCCTTTGGTCATTGGGGGTCAGCTGTCCCAGCTGTGTCCCCTCCCAACTTCTTGCGCACCCCCAGCCTGCTTGCTAGGGGTAGGAAAGGGGGGAGAAAGCCTTGACGCTGTGCAAGCACTGTTCAGCAAGAGCTAAAACATTGATGTGTTATCAACACTGTTTCAGCCACAAATCCAAAGCACAGCACCACACGGGCTGCTGTGATGAAAATTAACTCCATCCCAAGCAGACCCAGTACAGCCAAACCAAAGAGAAGTTAGAATTTGTCTGAGTGGCTGGATAGTAAATACATAATAAAGACTAATTCGAGGATCAACTGGTAGTTGATGAATTGTGGAAGGAAGAAGGGTCTAGAAGAGTCAGCAACTACCAGTAAATATGGACTTAATTGAGGATCTCATTGTCCAACAAACCACATGCAAGAGCTTCTGTGACCCCACAAGAAGGCGGGGGGGGGGGGGGGGAAAGGTAAAGTGTTTCATAAAGGTGAAGGATCTCATCATCATGCAATAATACAGAACTGCCAATTACACCCATTCTGTGGGGAGAAAACAAGGGGGTCATAATGCAAGAAGGGTAATTAGAAGAAGTCTAATAAACATATTCTTGAGAACATTGCAATATGAACAGTACGTGCAAATTCTTCCTTCTGACAAAGAGGAATTATCAAGCCAGCAAGTCAGGCAAGTTATTTCAAAGTTCTTCCAGTTTTGAGCAGTTTCCATAGATCTAGGCACACTCCCTGCTTTTTGCACTGTTTTATGAGAGAAAGTGGCCATTTTCTTTACATTAGCGTTTCCCACAAATCCAACCACAAGTGAGCTCACTTGCCCACTTGTGCAAATGGAAGTGGTTTTTCAAGCCTGGCATTTTACACAGTAACGTTTTGGAACCCTCCTTTGGCCTGGAATCCATTCAAGTGTCACAGAGGACAAAAATGTTGCCATTAAAAAAAAACCCACAAAAAATCATCTTTTCTTTGACGCTCTGTACCTCAGATCATTCTCTTCAAGAATCTGGCTTATCCTGTTGTCAATACAGATTAAGTTTGGTCACTGTTTTGGATTTCTTGCTATGCACAAGAAGTTTTCTCACTATTTTTTGTAAACTCTTCCAAGAATGAATCTGGCAGGGTGCTGACCATTCTGGCCTGATCCAGAAAAACACTTAAGCCTGTCTTTAAGCACCAGAGTAGTTCTAACCAGCCTGAGCTCATAATACTATTGTTTTACAAGATGGTGAAATATCTGTTTACTCATTAAAGTCTGAATATTAAGATTCAAGATTGCTCGTTATATCCATTACAGATGTTTTCTCCTCATAAATGACAATCAAAATTTCATTTGTTTGATGTTTATATCTTTGTTCAGTTCTCTACTCTATTGGATAACTCGCAGTGAAAAATTCCAGGCTCTTCTTGAACAATTTATTGTTCTTTTCTCTTTCTTCATTATTATTAATGGGAAATTCCAAACTTTGCAGATAAGATTTATATAGTCTTTCAAATGGGTCAGAACAAGGGAATATCAGAAATGTTTAAAAAGCCTGTTTTGCAATTTATGGCTTTATTAAAAAAAAAAACAACAAAGCTTCAATTGCTTTAAAAAGTATAAAATTGCCAAAACCTCTGAGACTGATGCACCACAAAGGAATCCGTCTTTCAAACATTTATGTGCCCAATTAATTTTAAGCACATGAGTAGCACACCACATTGTATACTTTCATTAATGACCTAGATAATAGGAGACAGAACATGTCTATTACGCTTTCAGATGACACCATGAGAGGAGAATTAACAATGTCATGTCGTAATAAAAAGTTAGGCTTTATATTTACTGCATAATAATAGATTTATTTCAGTTTTTAAAGGGATTTTTCTGCTTTTACTTTTAAATTAAATGTAAGTAAATTGGGGACCATAATGATCTTTCAACATGAGAAACCTCGGACTGAATATTTTCGAAGAGCTCAGCACTTCATTTAGCACAAATCTATTAATCTGAAAAATCTTGCCCAGCTCTAATCTTCAACGACTATCATTTCTTGCCGCAAAACACAGTTACTTCTACATCCTTATTCCCTCTCATGATCAAAGCCTGTAGGGTCTTGACTGATACAAGATGATAGCAATAAAGTCCTTCTGCCTTTTGCGAGACTTTTCTGACTATTTCTCTGAATTCAGGATTATTCATGTTGATTCACAATTTCTCATCTAGAAATTAAATTGCTGTTTCTTACCAGAAGACTGCTTTCAAGTTCAAGTTCCATGTCATGAAGTCATCTCACATGTTTTGAGACTTCAGGGCTAGAAGAACATCCTGAGTAACCCCATCCAGTCACTTGTTGACACAGGTTGCATATCACAAATTCCTTCCATAAAATTTTTAAAATCCGTAACAGAAGGGGTAAATTTATTTGCCCCAACTACCTGAAACCTTGCAGGCTGCTCTCTATTCTTGACTCTTGCAAAGGCCATGGGTCTCTTTCTAATGCCCAACCTAAGTTAGTCATGGTTTGTTTATATCCAGTTGTCCTTATGCTATTCTTTAGTTTAATTAGCTCTTTTCCCTCTTTGGTGGTCACTTTCTTGATACAGCTAGAGATAGCAATTATGTCCTTTTCCAAACAATCTATTTAGATGCTTCTGTAATTGATCATCTACTCATCTTATTATCATGACTGTGTTCCAGATTGTGCTTATTTTTCTTAAACAAATACGACTTGAACTGCATAGTGTTTCAAGCAAGTCAACCATTTTCCTTCTTGTATGATATTCTGATTCTCCCTGTCCTGGGGATACTCCTCAGCTTTGTGTCAGTGGATTTTATTGGAAATGTCCATGTATTTCTTCTGTACTCATGAATATTTTTTGCCTTGGAGAGTCCATTTAAGTCAAGGGAAAATTCATTCAATCATTTTTTTTTTTCTGGATCCCAAGGTTTATTTCTGTCTCTGGAAGGAACTGAAGGTAGTGGCTTTTAGATACATAAACCACTGTGTCTTTGGTCATATAAAACTGATAGATATTACCTCTCTTTATAAACCATTATAACAGTCCAGCTGACTTGCATGAGTCAACATTAGAGCATACAGATTAAAACACTAAAGTCTATCAATAGTATGGTATACCCAGTGATATTTCCCGCTCTAGGATTCTTCATCTTTTTTTACTCAGTTTTGGGACAAGGTATGACTTTTTGTGAGACTTTGCTCAAGATTTTTCTCAAGCTTTTGGCTATGCCTTTTTGAAAAGACGAGTGTTTGTATTTGAGCAGAACTACAATAATTTTTAATAAGCTTAGTATCTAAAAGTGTGCTGTACAGTTTATAGTACTAAAAGCTTACTACATTTATTAGCTCAAAGACTCAAAGATGGGAGGGAGTGAAAAAGATGGAGTCGGACTCTTCTCAGTGCTACCCAGTGACAGGATGAGAAGCACTGAAACACAAGAAATTCCATTTCAAAAAGAAGAAAAAACTTTCTTTTTAACTGTGAAGGTGATCAAACACCAGAACAGAAAACTTGCAGAGTCTCCATCCTTGGAGATGTTCAAAACCCAACTGGACACAAAGTCCTGTGCAAGTGGATCTAATCAACACTACTTTGAGCAGATGGGTTGGACTAAGCAGTCTCCAGAGATCTCTGACAACCTCAGCCGTACTGTGAGTCGGTGACTCTGTGAAACCTGACTCTTCATTCCCAACGTTGAAGTACCCAGCTAGGATGTGGACAACTGTTATCCAAAAACTAGAGCAGTAGAACATTTAGTTTTCTCACAAATTGAAGTCGCTCTTAAAAGAAAGACTGATAGGAAACCTAGCACCAAAGAGTAAAGAGCACTCTGCTGGGATATTAGATGCAGACCCTAGGATTGTTTAGATGTTTATGTTAGACAGTCACTGGATAACACAAAACCAGTTTCCATATTCCTTAGCAGTGAATACGGAGTAAACTGCAAAGTCAGGCTTCCTCGTGCTTCCTCTCCTTCCAGCCACCGTAACTTCCTCATTCGTAGGTGCACAATGTTTTAGCTTCATCAACCAAGGGAAGGTATGAACCATCCTACTTCTCCCTTCACTCTTCAGCTGCCAGACAGCTTGATGTTTAGCATACTTTCTTAGAATACGAGATAACTTTCCAGTCCCTTCAATCCTATTTGTCAGGTAAATACCTTAACTGAGAAACTGTGAAACTTCTATACAAAAGACATTGCTCCATTGGTTGATGCATAGGGGCTTAAGATATTAACATCTAAGTGAGTGCTGACTAAGGAAGTCTTAATTCGACCATGACTAGATGTTTAATATCATAGCCAAGTGATCTTGAGCGCTGTTCTGAGTAATAAGCATAGAAGTTTATAAATCAGTTAAGGGTTTTTTTTTTTTAGATTATTCTTTACTAAATATATATAACATAGCAAAGAAACTAAGAGTTCAAACACCAGTCATAGGTAAATGATATAGGAAATATGTGTATATATAATCATAATTTGTGTCCTGTAAAGATAATCTTTGTTATGCAACAGTGAAAACAAACATAGAATCAAAACCACAAAAAATGGGAAAGAATGGGCAGAGAGGAAAAGATAACAAGTAAGATTAATGTAATCTGCAGTACATTAGTCTGCTATCTGATACTCAACCTGAGAGTGTGTTCTGTAACACTGAGCTACGACTCAGCTGATCTGATTGGAATAAATGGGTCAGTCAGTCAGCTTGTGACAACCAAAAAGCGCAGCCGTAACTGGTCTTACATATTCAACTTATTTACACGGAGCAGGTCTTCCTCTGTACAAAGCTTCTTGCTTCTGGTAGAAAATCTTAATGATGCATTACAAGATAGTTCTTAATAATAAAAAAGGATATTATTTTGATGATATTTGCATTGTATGCTTAATAATACAGACAGGAAAGTAAAATAAAAAGACTAATCAATTTCCTGATTTCTATTTTGTAGGTATCACTAGTCCTTTTTTAGCATAACATTTTACAGAAAATATTTATCTTTTTCAGTTGTTAACTTTTCCTTACTCAAGAATATCTGTCAAAATGTGTCTGGCTAAAGTCACAAGACCAAGGGTATCGGTTTTCAAAAGTGCTGTGCTGTACAGGCCTGCCAGCTTATTTGGAAACAACTCAAGAATCTCTAATATGGCACTGTGTAACAACGACAAAAACCTTAACATAAAAGTGCTATGTCACCTTTGAAAATAGGACTCAAACTCACTTGGCTGGTACCACTAGAGCCTCTAGTGGATTTTTTTTTACATTGCAATACTATAGTGCAGACATCAAATTCTGTGGTTGATAGACCTGTTATTCTACTGGAGAAACAGTGAAATTTCACAGCTTCCAATATAACTGCCTCAGTCTAAATAGTATCATCATGACACGCTCCCCTGAGGACCTAAAATATTTTTCTCTGTATGCAAGACTCTTTGCCACTTACTTAGTAGTAACCTTTCACACTATGCTCAGGTTTTGAGGGAAGACTCTATGCCTCTGTCTGGAAACTGGAAGTGCTTTGATGACAAAAATATGCATCTTTATTATAAATACAAGGAGCTGGATTCAGCTGTGCACACATAAGCTGCTCATGTCATTTTAGATGAAGTAGGATTTACTGTCTAGCATGTAGATGCTGCTTGAGTAAGGGACTTTTTTCCCCTACACTCTCTCTCTCACCTGCCAGCCTAATGTAGATGTCTTGGATGTTGTAAAGACTCTCAAATAGCTATGTATACATCTGTAGGCAACTGAATGTAGCCCAAGCAATGGGATTCAGATTCAGACACCTGAACTTAGATGTCTACCACATAAAGTATCTACAAGTGAGCTAGATGTCTAAGCTCCTATTATAGCCAGTGGAGATCTACTCAACACAGTCACTGCAGCTCGGAGTAGCCTCACCTTACAGTAGACATCTAGGTCAGTTGCTTATGTACAGGCTCCATTTATGATGCCCAGGGTATCCCACCTGGCTCCAGCCACCTCCCCAGAAGGCCAAGGAGCTCCCACAGACCCTTTGTCACATCTGCCAGTCAGGTGCAGTTGTCTCAAATGCACAAGGGCATCTCAAGTGGCAGCAGACACTTAAGTGTGGACAATTGAATCAAGCTGCATATTGTACATTTTGTTTACTTACCTAGGTCACACATAGACACCTATACTGTAGACATCTCAATTTAGATGCCTGCATCTGAATCTGAATCTCCAACAGGAGTTTTGACTTGGCATCTAATATTAGGCATACATTTCCATAACTGGGAAGAAAGTATTTTCCAAGCCAGCATATTAACCAGAACTCTGTTACAAAAAGCTTAAAGGAAGCCAGTGGTAAAATCCCTAGATTATTACTATATACCTAGAATTAGATACTTAGAAGCTTTGCAAAATCCAGTGCTGCATATCTATGTGCTTTGGTCCTTCAGCATATTAAGTGATGACATCAAAAGACCTAACATATGAGAGTCTGCAAGCATAGGACTCAAAAAAATCTGCATTCTTTTGAATAAAATGAATTTTACAATAAAGTAAATGCATTGGCAGGAGTAGATGATTTTGGTGAAATACTTCAGAATTTATAAGCAAGAATATTGACATGATGATTGCACAGTACCATTACGATATGGTGCAATTACATGCAAAAGGGGTTTTGTGCATCTTGGCCATTATATTAGAAGTGACACGTTTTCTGATATATATTATTATAAATCAGTATTATTATACTGATTTAACATCTTTTTAACGCTTTCGTATAGTACATCAAATTATCCCTGAAAATGCATGGTCACAGTTGGAAGCATACAAATTTATTTTGTAAAATTGCTTTCATATTTTAAGAAAATATTTCCTTTACTGATTGTGTTTTAGAGTAATTAATCACAATAAGAAGAAAACTGGGATTCGTCTTCACATGTCAGTGGCTGGCCACACTTTTAGTTTTCAAAGCAGAAAAGCTCTAATTAAGAAACAACTGTGCACTTACAAATGACAGATAAAAGCTAGCAGGAGAACTGAAAAGGCTGAGGATTTTCTTGATTTTTCTTAACAGATTTCTTTGAGGATTTTTCATTTTAGAAGTTCATCACTTAATCTTTTTTTCATCATACATACTTTAAACAAAATCACCGTAATTTTCAACAGTCTATTTATTGTGCTACACATCACAATTAGTAATTTAGAAAAATTAACAATTTCTGTAGAACACATTCTCAAAGAACATGTATGACTCTTATTTACCAGAAGGATTTTTTCTCCCACAAAATCCACTGATGCACATCCAAGAAACCCCTGGATAGAGCCTGCTGAAGATCTTTTGCACTTCATGTATAAGACTACTCAATTCAAGTAATGTGTGCGATGCTGAACCTAAAAGCCATTAATGCCAGAAACAACAACTGCACTATATCAAGCCCAGGAAAAAGTAATGGGACTAGAAAGGGAGATTTTCCAAAAATCAGAGGTTTTATTTCATCTGTAATATCGTTGATAAATGGAAACGCTACCATGCAAAATCTCAGCACTTTTTTGGCCGGAAAGGTACTCATGCTAATATAATGAGTCTGGATTACAGAGGTTTGCCAAGCTTAGATCATGTATAGATTAATAATGGTGCCTTTTAATGTCTTAATGATCTCTTAATGAAATACATTTATAATGCTACAATTTGGTAAGGACTCACTAAACATTCTTCATATCAGAACATGATGTTCAAAGCTAGGTTCTTAATAATAATTAACACATGTATTGCGCTTTTTCTCTTCAAAGTGCTCTAGGAACATTAGTAATTAGTTAAAAACCCACGTGCTGAGTGTATGCTATCTGTTTAGGCTCTAAGAGGCCCACAACAATCAAATTGGAGCTAGCCAGGAAAGTCCAAGCAGAAAATAGTAATTTCTTCTGTGTTCTGAAGAATTTTAGATTAAGGCAGGAAAGACATGTCACAAAATAAATTAAATGCAGGTGGCGGCCACTTGATACAAATACTATCAGACAAATAATATAAACATAGACTACACATTAAAAAATTTATCCAGAATATTAAAGCTTAATTATTTTTTTCTAAAAAGAAGTGAAAGAAAAGGCAACCTCAGAAACAGAAGACTCCCCCAAACCATCTGAAACCTTTTAGTTTGCTAATTGCTGTTCTCAGCATCCAAAGCGAGGATTTTAGCATACGCAATCAGAGGCTTGCAGTGCTGATTCAAAACTTGCTAATACTCAGTATCTGCAAGCTATAACAAAACCCGTTTGCTCCCGTGGCAAGCACAGGGGTTAACTGAACAAATAAGAGATCACAGCTGGCTAATTTGCTAGGGCTCATCTGCCAGACAAGTACAGATAGGAAAAGAAATTAGAGATCAGCTGTAGCCAAGCAAGATTTGGCTTGAGTACCCAGAGAACGTGGTAGCTTGGGAAGAGAGGCTTTCCTTCTCAGATTCACAATAATATGTCCCCCAACCCAGGGAAAACTTTATTCTGAGAAATTCCCTTCAGTGCTAGAATAGAAGAATTGTTTCACAGCGTTGTACTGCTTTGGACGGAAGAACTAACTCATGATAACGTGAATTCAGAAACTTTGTTCTATATCTGGGAATATTACAGAATTTTGATTTGCACAAATAATTCAAATACATCTTTGAAAACTCATGCAAGAATCTAGCTGCATGTAAAAATCAGGGCTTTCTAGTCAGGCTTGATTTTAAGGTTGTTTCAATACCTAATGCAACCAATGTGCTTGTTTTCTATGGAGAGACAACAGCAATTCCTACATTCACAGGGATATTGTGAAGATAAACATATTAAAGATTCATCAGTAGTAGGGTTATGTGCTTAAAATAAATCTGTAGCTAGATTTAGTCAGTTGAAGTTGTGAAAGATTTGGTTGTCTGCTCAAGATCTCAGTTTCAAGGTGAAAAAATCCTAAATGTTTATATTTAGTGGAATTTGAATTTCAGTAGTCAAAGTGTTAATTTTTAACACTTCTAATTTTCTTTGTCATTTTTCAGCAATGTAAGATTTAAAATAAACAAAAGAGATACTTCAAGCTTAATTAATATGAAGCCCTATGAAAAAATTCTAATATTAAACCCAGTATGTTTTAGCAAAACACACATTTTCTGCCATTTTATTTGAGAAAGGAAGAAGTTAGGGGGAGTGGAGAATTTGGTGATCAAAAGAATGGCATGAGATATTCAAATAATAAAGAACTGGTTGTAACAAAGGAAACACCTTTAGTAAAGGGCAGAAGCTGAAAGTCTGATTATTTACACATTGCACTCACTTGGACTTCTTCCAGCCATATACTGGAATTTCACTTTATGTTAATTTTTTGGCAAATGACAGCGTGATGCTTGTGAGGTCTTCAGAAATACGACCTAGAAAAAGTTGATAGCAAATTCTTGAACACCATTGTTCTATTTAAATTACACAGATGGCACAACAGAAATACAAGGGAAGGGGAGAACGTTGAAAAATGCAGAGCGAGGCTATGGGGTCTCAAGCTGCTGACTTCTGAGTCTGAAGAAAGAAGTGACCAATTTCCATTCTTTTTCTTGGAAGCTGCAGTGAGGCCAGGTTTCATGGAGTAAGCCTTGCCCCACCGTAGCCACCTCCCTCCTGCCTGCTGAAGAGTCAGTCTACCCAGTAAGGCAAGCAATTCCAATAGACCTCTGAAATCTAAGGCAGGAAATTCCTTTCAGCACAGCTTTCAGCAATGAAACGGACTGTCAAAACATCTTCCCAGAGGATTACAAGGCTCCTGCCCAGGAATTAGCGGAGAAAGTTCGGCACTTACATTAGTACAATGCCCCCCGCTCCACTTCAGGCTTAACAAGGGCAGCTTTAACGTACATTTATGCTGAGGCTAGTTAAAACTTTCAAACTCAGTGCAAGAATGTCACTTTTGCAATATAGGCTATTAAGAACTTCTAAAAATATGTCAAATGTTAGAAAATGCTTCCTCTTGTCTAAAGCACAATCTAGTGCGTGTCCTTCCCAGCTTGTAAATGGAACTGTTTTCTTAATTAAACACAGTCTTTTTTACTTCTGTCCCGTGTCTTACATAATTTTATTAAAGACCTTTTTATAGTCTTCCCAAAAATCCCAACCCAATGCATATGCAACCACATTCTGCATGTACAGGTGTCAGTGGGCAGGAGGAGGTATGCATATATGTGTCTTCTGCCCTCTTTCAGCCAGAGTAACTTGGCGAACTTACTGACCAATTTGGAAACGTTGTTAATTCTAGAAGCTTTTTTAATTCAATTGATAATGTGGTGCTGCTCACTGGAATTCGCAGTGATGGCTGACTGCCAGGATAGGATTCAGTTGCATAAACATATGTGAAAGTGCTAGCCAAGATGTCCCAGTGTATGTTGCTAGTGTCCTGAGATGTTCGGACACCAGCTGCCAGACCAGAAAGAGCTTGAATGGTCCTGTCTCATCTGTGCCAGATCCCCGCACACGAACATCTAATAGCACTAGGTGCCCAGGTTTAGGCAGCTGAATCCAGTTTCCAATGACTTTGCGAATAGAATGAACAGTGTAACTGCCACAACAGCAAAAAAGCTGACGGCTGAATAGCTGCAGTAACAGCCTAACCCCACCTCTGTGCTACTTCAAAAAATCATCATCTTGAAAATAGCAACTATTCGAAATGCACACACTCCACACCAAAAAAAAAATCCCAACAGATTCCCCAAGACTATAGTGGAAAATAACCATAGAACATTGAAGAGTATCTCTGAAATGGAATTGCCTGTTTTTATTATCTCAGTATATCTTGCAACTTAACAGGAGTTTGTTTGCAGTCAGGTGCCAGCAATCCACAAACTAACATTTGTATATTTGTTATATTTTTTTGTTTTTTTAAATAGGTAAGTATCCCAGAGCAACAAAGAAAGACCATAACCCCTGGCATCCTCCCCTTCCTTTCCCCAAATTATGTAGTAAATGCACCTGCCTTGGACCCAAATGATAAAACCAGTAGAAACTGGAGAGATGCGTCTGTCTATAAGCCCGAAGGAAAGTCTGCCATCTTTTAGAAGCTTGTCAAGGAAAAAATGGAGTAATGTTACAGAAAGAAAGATGGAGACTCTCTGAAAAGTCTGTGCCCAGGCAGCGTTCTGGAGGGAGGCATCCAGGAAAAGCTTCTCCACTATTGCTAAATGACAGAAAATATAAATTAGAATGAACTTCCCTTCTTCTGTACAGGGGAAAAAGATGTCCTGCGAAGTCAGAAACACTAGGCACAAGGAAAAGGCAGAAGAATTTATCCGAGAATAATAGATGAGTCATTCTAGGCACTTTCATGCAAACTGCAAGGAAATCTGATGCACTGCATATTGGGAAACCGTGCCAGAAACCATGGCAAAATATCAGCAACCAAGAGCCAGAACTAGCCAGTGGACAAGCTTCTTTCTGAAGAACAGGCTGGGAGTTAAGGAGGACAATTTCGTGATCTCTGCAAAAGAGAGGCTCGAATGCAAGGAGCTTTGCTTTAGAAAGAACAGTCAGATGAGAGATCGCAGAGAGGGACAGAGGGAAGATCAACACAGGAGACTTCATAGCAGGCAACTGCCACAGGCTCCTTTATCAAGAGGACTTTAGTCAGGCTTTTGACACTGTGTCCCATAACATCCTCGTGGACAAATTGAAGAAGTACAGGCTAGATAAATAGACAGCAAAGTGGACTGAAACCTGGCTGAACTGCTGGGTTCAAAGGGCTGTGATCAGTGGCACGAAGTTCAGTTGAAGGCCAGTCACTAATAGTGCACCCAGGGGTCGATACTGGGACCAACACAGTTTAACCTCTGCATTCATGACCTGGACGACAGCGCAGACTGCACCCTCAGCAAAACTGGGAGGAGTGGAGGTAGAAGTGCTGCCATTCAGAGGAACCTCGATGGGTTGCAGAGATGGGCATAGAGGAACCTTATGCAGTTCCACAAAGGCAAGTGTGAAGTCCTGCACCAGGAAAAGGAATAACCCCTGTCCTGGTTTCATCTGGGACAGAGTTAATTTTCTTCCTAGTAGCTGGTACAGTGCTGTGTTTTGGATTTAGGTTGACAATAATGTTGATAACACACCGATGTTTTAGTTGTTGCTAGGTAGTGCTTGCACTAGTCAAGGACTTTTCAGCTTCCCATGCTCTACCGACTGAGAAGGCTGGAGGTGCACAAGAAGCTGGGAGGGGGCACAGCCAGGACAGCTGACCCAAACTGGCCAAAGGGACATTCCATACCATGTGACGTCATGCTCAGTACATAAACTGGGGAAAGCTGGCCAGGGGGGGCCGCTGCTCGGGGACTGTCTGGGCATCGGTCGGTGGGTGGTGAGCAATTGCATTGTGCATCACTTGCTTTGTGTATTCTACTATTATTATTGTTATTATTATTACTATTTTATTTTATTTCAATTATTAAACTGTTTTTATTTCAACCCATGAGTTTTCTCACTTTTACTCTTCCAATTCTCTCCCCCATCCCACCGGGGCCGGGGAGGAGTGAGCGAGACGGCTATGTGGTGCTCAGTTGCCGGCTGGGGTTAAACCACAACACCCCACACACCCGTGCAGGCTGGGGACCAACTAGCTGGAAAGCAGCTTTGCAGAGAAGGACCTGGGGGTCCTGGTGGACAACAAGTTGACTGTAAGCTAGCAACGTGCCCTTGCAGCAAGGAAGGCCAACAGTATCCTGGGCTGTGTTAGGAAAAGCATCACCAGCAGGTTGAGAGAGGTGATCCTTCTCTTCTACTCAGCAGTGGTGAGGCCACATCTGGAGTGCTGTGTCCAGTGATGGGCTCCCCAGTGCAAGAGAGACATGGACTTACTTGCACAAGTCCAAGCAAAGGGCCACAAAGATGACTGAGGGATAGAAGCATCTGACCTACAAGGAAAGGCTGAGAGAGCAGGGACTGTTAGCCTGGAGAAGAGGAATCTCAGGGGGATCTTGTGAATGGGTGTAACTATCTGATATGGGGGAGTAAAGAAGATGGAGCCAGATTCTTCCCAGTGGTGCCCAGCGACATGACAAGAGGAAATGGGCACAAACAGAAATGCAAGAAATTCAATTAAAAAAAAAAACAAACCAACTTTTTTACTGTGAGACTGGTCAAACAGTGGAAGAGGTTGCCCAGAAAACTTGTGGAGTCTCCATTCTTGGAGAGATTCAAAAGCCAACTGATCATAAAGCCCTGAGCAACCTGCTGCCGTTGACTCTGCTTTGAGCAGGGGGGCTGGTCTAGATGATCTTCAGAGGTCCCTTCCAATGTCATCTATCCTGTGAGTCTGTGAATCTGTAAGTGTAGTTTAAAAGCGCAGATGAAAAAGGTGAAAAATAAACATTTTGTTTTGTCTGTCCCATGCTTTAAGAGTAAAATTATATCTACCTACCTACACTTGTCCATGTACTCTATTCACCATTTGTGCAAGACACAACCTGCAAGACAGGTTGACCTCTCTTTCTTTTGGTGTCTAAACATCATGTTTGTTTTGGAACTACATCTCTTTCCAAAATTACACAAGGAAACAGAAAATCAAAGTCACCTACTCTGCCCTATAAAGTACTGCACCAATATAATGGTGGCAGGGAAGGGAGAAAGAGGATTAGAAAATATGTTAAAAGTTTCTTTCATGTAATGCTGACATAAATTAAGTGAAAATTTTAAGACATCACTAAATTAAAATGCAGTGGTCACGGCATTAGATTGTATTTCACCAACAGAATACAGTTTTAGAATACGAAGAATATTGCATTATTATCAAAGATACAGACACAAGATACATAGCTTTTTAGGGGATCTAATGTAGCTAAATCTGTGCAAAAGCTGTTTTAAAAGAGAACAATTTCATATATTTATAATGGCTGAAGCAGAAAGAATTTTAATTTACTATCTGCTGAGGGACTAAAACCAAAACATTACCACAGCAGGTCTTTGCTGCATATTGACCTCACGGGAAAAGTAGTTGGTCGCATCAATAACAAGAATGAAAAAGCGTAGAAAGGTGTTTGGAAAGTTCACCACTTTCTAGTGGTTTAGATTTCACTGTCTCCCTCTAACTCTGCATATGGGTCTATGATTGCTTAGTGGGAGACCACATACAGGTAATCATAAATAATAGCTCAGAGTAAAATTCACTATTCTGCAAAGGCTAAGCAGAAAAGTGATTCATGGGGCTTAAGCAACAGTTGGGGCTAGAGCTGACTTTTTGCAACAGGCTAAATTCTATATGTGAGCTGAAACTTGCACCCTCTGAAACACCAGAAAATCTCTGATGAAGGTTCTTGGCCAAACCCTGGTGTGATTTACAACTTACAGTTCTCATGGTCAGTTTTAGATAGCATCAGGGGAAGGCAAGGGAGAAAAAAAAAAAACCAAAACAAATTATTTGACTAGTTCTCAAATGTACTTATAACTGGAATTTACTTTCATGAAATTCAATGTTTTATTTCATATTACAGTTTGCAGCTATTAAATATGAGGCAGTTGCTGTGTGAGTTGTTCCAGTACACACAGCTGCATTAACAGCTAACTACAAATACATTTTACACTAGCGGGTACTTTCAAGAACCAAATGTCTCCTCAGGAAGTTTTACCAGCAGCTTTTTTTCATGTATTTACACAGTTCCAGCTAATTCTGTATGTTACTTTCCACATATATGCACTTTTTTCCTGCCTGCTGCCTGAAAACTAATTTCCACTCATCTGTGGGGCAAGATTAACAAAGACACTACCATCTGTTCCTCGACAGGATTTGCTATCATATAACTGTTGACACGTAAAGGGTATTTTATATTTTGATTGGACATTAATTGTGCTTTCTTTGGATTAAGTATTTTAAACTGAACTATGAAAACAGCCTTAAATATATAGGTCATAGCAATTATTGTGTTATTTACATTACTAAACAAGTGTGCAGCAGATGGCCTCCAGGGCCCTGGCCAGAAGAACCTATCTCCTGCAGATTTATTTGGTGCTTGGAGATACTACCAACTAACTTTGAATGCCATTGTGCCTCTCGTTTGTTGCCAGCAAAAATATTCCAGGCTTGTTTGTTTCAACACCAATATTTCTCAAGGCCTTCCTGGTACCTGGCTATATAAAACGTTCATACTTGGGCCCTGTCAGAGGCCATGCCCTTGCAGTTAAATGAAGTAGCACCAGGGACCCTTAACTAGACAAGGGGCCACAGTCTGGCCACATCTACACTTCTTAGTACTTGGCCCAAGTCTCCTTTTGGACCCGGGTGGTACCACTGTGGCCACTACCCATAACTGTTACATTGTGTAGGGCTTTTTTCATTTATAAGGGCCTGAAAAACACAAAGACTGTGTTGCAGCCCTCCACTGTGATTTCTCAATTTCACGAAACCTAGGTTGTATGTATGTATATCTCACACGAAACCAGTGTGAGAGTATGTGATGGTTGAGAGCACAAAGCCTGCTAGGACAGCTTTGGAAGACCATGCAAGGTGGAGAACACCACATTTGGTGCAGTCTCATCCATCCTGCCTACTGAGCATGGCTTCTGGTGCAAGCCTGTACCCTGAAGTGCGCCCAGGATTGTTGTTCACGGGCCCAAAACAGGTTAACCAAACCAGTCTGGGCAATCAGTGATCCAGCACTGAAGGACATTCACTGGTCCTGTTTTATGTAGCAGTAAAAACATAACCAGGGAAGTCATGCAAAATACTCAGGAAGATCTGACCTTGTAAAGCACTACCCCAAGCTTTCATGACATAAACTCTTTTCTTTTCCCCTATCCCTGAGTTAAACTGGCCCTTAAATGTACTTATTCTATTCCACCCTGATCTAGCAAAATTTTTATGCATGTGAGCCACTTCAAGCTCACTGTTTTCAAGGGGGCTGTTTGTATCAGCAAAGTCTATGCATGCTCAGAAGCTCTGGGACCATTGCTTTACATGAGACCATTCACATGCTCAAAGTTTTGTGTTTGCTGTACTCCAACTTTATATACTTAAAAAAAGAATCACGAGAGCAATACTATATATACAATATATAAAAATATACAACATCCAATTAACTTCTATTTCCAAATGTTTGCAGTTAGCTTTTTTAGTCTTATAACACAGGAATACATACTAAAATATTATTGTTGCCATTTATGACATGAACACACTCAAATGCATACCACAAGGTTCACATGTGCCCACACATAAGGGCACAATAAGCCAATCAACACTATCTGAAGTCCACTTTTTTCCATAAAGATCTGGAATAATAACCTTTTCCGACTTAAAGTTTCCCTTTTGTACAATAACTACCTGTAAAGCCAGCTTAGTCCTTGGAAGAACTTTATTCATTTGCAATCTCTGTTTCAGTTGTTTTGGGAACTGATGATGCAACTACTTTCTGAAACATTTCACTGCCTCTAGGACATCACTTCTAACTCATAATTTTAAAACACATGCATTTCCAACTGCTCTGTAATAAAAAAAAAAAAAAGTAATTTGAAAACCACAAAGAATTTGTTTTATATACTTCTGAAAAATTCTCTTCAGACAAAATGAGTATGCACACAATAGCTTAACTGTTCTATGTGAAATCCACTTCCATGAGCAATCCAAGTATTTACATGATCCACGTGTATTTTTAAAATCTTAAGATATTGGTTATATAGAGGTTTGAGATATTTAATTCTGAGGGAGTGAACAGTTCTACTGAATATTCAGGATCCAAATGTTGCAATCTATTGTTTGCCTTCTCTGTGCAGTCAAATTTCTCCATTTAGCTAGTGCAATGTGTTTTCACAGAATAGGAAATATCATTAAAAAACAAAACAAAACAGGATTTTATATAAATAAAAATTGTTGTGGAAGCTGGACATAAAGATGCAGAGAAAACCTTTTTTCTCCCATTGATTAAACAGGCAATTTAAAATATTAGTGACACTGCAGACATATGGAATTCTTCAAATAGAATTATATCAGTGTCCTGTGACAGATCCTATTTATCTTTATTGTAACTCTGCCTTTGGTAAGCTGTCTCCAAAAATACTGTGCTTTAGCAACATGAAGACTAGTGTTTTAACTCTAAAAGAATCACTGAATTCTTGTATCTTGACTGTAGGCCACACTTAGAGCATCACCTTTCCCTCTATCACCTTTAATTTATTACATTCATTTCTGTGAGTCCAGCAAAGAGGAGCCACACAGACCAGAAATGCCCTTCCATTGCGTTCAAAGCACCAGAGAACAGAAGAAACGAAGAGCTGGAGAGTAAAGGCATTTATATAATTTGGTGAATATTAAAGTCGACTGGTTTTCGTATTTACAGATAATCTACTGAAAATAATAAATCATTAGGTGATACGTATGTATGCATTCATATATACTGTCCCACTTTACTACTAAACTTATAAATTATACAAACAGAAATTGGGAACAATTTGTGATCTCCTGAAAATATATTCTCCAGATTGAATGATAAAGAATCTTTGAAGAAATCTTTGAACTCTGCAAAGATTCAAAATCTTTGATTCCTACATCATACATAGAAATTTAGCTTAAGAAATAAGTTCAGAAATTGGAGAACTGATGATTTTAAGGGGTTAAGGATATTTTTCCCCTTATGTGAGGATGTAAGTGATGAAAACACGTATCTAAAACTCAGTTATGGAGATTAAAGGAATGACTGCCTAATGTCACAGTTGAGTACACAGTGGCTACGCAAGTGATGAGCTGAGATGATGGGCTATTAAACAAAACATGTTGCCCTCAAAACACCTGCTTCACCTGCTTTATTGACTTACATTCTGCCACTGTATTATTGATTCTTTAGCGTAGACACTGGTTTGATTAACCTCTATTTTCATTATTTGTTTACCACATTAAAACACCCAGATCAACTACAGGTCTGTAACCCATAAAGTTAGTTGTTAATTCACAAAGAATACCTCCCAAAAAAAGCACATTACAAAGATCAAGACAGAAACCAAACCAACAAATAGCTAGCTTATACTTAACTATTATTATTACTACTACTACCACTACTACTAAAATATTGGTGCATATGAGCAATGTCCTGAGCAATGCAAATGCATCACAGAACCCTGTTTGAACAAAATGCATGTGAGATGCTTTAAGCCACGCCTCTGCAGTTCATGCCAAGTGACAGAGTTGTTCATGCAGTCCCCCAAGGGAAACCACTATGAAAATTCACGCTAATCAGCAATTTTATGGTCTCACTCAAGAAATTAAAAGTCACTGAGAACCTGCCCTCTAAAAAACATATACCAACCACACATAAAACTATGGCTTATACTTCTCCTGTGAGGGCAACAACTACCCATTTTCTCAACTATTAAAATAAATTTAAGAAAATAAGCCCAGCCAATTTACAACACAGCCACTGATAAACAGATGATCATACTGAGGTGACCATTCAAACCCCCTCCTCCCACTTTCTGTCACCTGCCCTCATCAAAACTAGCAATCACAAACTGCTGAGCAAAAGCCTAATGTTGATCCTCTTGCAGGGACGGAGGCAATGCCAGCAACCTTGGAACTTGTATCCAACCATTACAATTTGGGCTGTTTTTATTAACATTTTTAAGCGGGGAACCTGAATGTCAAAAACATTGAAATGATTTCTTCAAGAACAGAAATTCACATATAAAATCTAGGACAAAGCTGAGGAATTCTGATTCCTTTGAACGTCCCCATTCAGAACAGACCAGGGCAAACCGCCTCAGTCTTCTATAAAGTAAAAGAAAGGTTTTTTTGTGACTTCACTGCAGGAACTTACCACCTCCAGTTCATATCAAATGTAATACACGCACTCATTATTTCAATATTCAACCATGAGCTTACCTGCTGCTGACAATCAAGTTTTATAACCAGTTTAATAAAATGGTGTAGTGTGATCAACCGTACCTCAAGCACCTAGATGGCCCTTTGCTATTTTAAACGCACATTAGATAAACTGAGTTCTGGAATAAGAAATGACCTGCAGGACTTGCCCTGAATTTCAGAAAAAAGCAATGTTAGTTGCAAATAGGAACATGAAAACTGTACCAGATGAGGCCAACAGTCCATTCTGTCTTTGATAGCATCCAAGAGTAGGTGCCAAGGAAAGGGCAAGCACATTGGGCTACTTCCCTGATACAACCTCCAGAAGTTTGATGGCTCTTGGGGCTTCCTGAGCCTTTAAGCAGCATCTTCATGTTTGATAGCCCCTGATGGATCTCCCTTCCATAAATCTGCCTTATCTTTTTGGAAACCCCTGTAAACTTTTAGGAATCTGTGACATTTCCAATGAAGTTTAAGACTACATTAAAATACTTTTTGTTTTGAAACTGCTGCCTATTAGCTTAATTTGCTTTCCACAGGTTTTGCATTAGAAAAGACAATGAGGAATCACTGCCCATTCAACTCAAGTTTCGCACACCATTGTATAGGCCTTTGTCATTATTACCCCAACCTCCTTCTCCCATCAGCTTGTCTTCTGACTGACATCCATTTTATTTAGTGCTCTCTATATGGAAGAATTTCAGACTTGTGAAAAACTTTGTCACATTTTTCTATACCTATTACAGCTTTACTGTACACTTTCTGAGAGGTGGGAACTGCTAGAGCTGCAGACCCCATCCAAGCAGTGACAGCCATACAGAGAGAGAATTATGGTATCCATTTCCAAATGGTTACCAAATCTTACTTGATTTTGACCGCTGCCAAGCACAAAGCACTGAGATTTGATAGAGCATCTGCTGTGACTCTAAGGTCTCACTCATGAACAGCAGTCATTTGTTAAGAGCCTTTTATTCCGTTTAAACACTCAGTTTTATCTCATACGTCAACACGTGTCTATCATTTTACTTCTCTCAGTAGGAATTCAAAGGTCCTTCTGCAACCTGACAATTATTTTTACTAATCTGAACAACTCAGTATGAACAACAGATTTTACTACTCCGCTATCCACCCCCTTTTCCAGACTATTTACAACTATGTTGAACAGTACTGACCTTCACACAAGTTCCTGTACAACCCTACCTGTTACACCAATGCATTGAAAAAGATGGCAATTGATTCCTACCTTTTCTTTCTTATCTTTTCACTGGGTATCCATCTGTCTGAAGGTTGTAACCTTTATCTCATGACCACTGAGTCTTCTAAGAACCTTTGACGAAAGCTCTTGCCCAAACGCCTTTTGGAAATCCAAGTTCATTGACCCAGCTTGCCTTGGCCAGGTATGGTCACTTGGCTTCTCCAAAGACTCCCACAGATTTCCAAGACACAATTTCCCTCCATAAAAAATGATGCTGATGGTTCTCCAGTGCATTGTATTTATTCCTATTCCACTTGCTCTTGTCTTTGTTATTCTTCCCACTGATTTGATCAACATGCGCACTGACCTTAGGGGCTCCTCTCGGGCCATTCAGATTTTGGCTACAGGCGGCACTCTGCAGTCCTCCAATGCAGTCTGTAGCACGTGGCTACACGGCACGCTCAGCACTCCCAACTGTTTCATACCCGAATCCCTCTGTAACTCCTGGATAAACACCATCTGATCTTGCCAATTTCATATTATGCAATTCATTTTCTTTTTACCTTCTACCACAACTTCAACTGGAAACAGCTCCTCCAACACATTTCTCAAAAAAGCAGCATTTCAGCATGAAAACCTCCCTAAGGTCCTCTTTGACAAACACGGGGTGTAGTTTTTTCATTACAGCCTTATCTTCCCTGGGCTCCTTTCACACCTTATTTAGCCGACATGCAGACTCCATGGCAGGATCCTGGTGGGTTGAAAAAGGATTTACTGTTATTTTTTATGCCTTTTGCAAGTTGATCCTCCAGATCTTTTATTTTTTGGGCCTGCTTTACCGTGCTGTTACACTCCAGGTGCCTCGGTGCAGTTTCCTCATTTAGATGCAACTTCTAACACTTTGAAGGATGAGCCTGTGCTTCTGCTACCCCTTCCTCCGCCTTTTTTAAGCACCCCAGCTTATTTTGCTTTTTCAAAACTACCTTTTTTTTTTTTTCTTTTCCAGAATTCCCGAAGAAACTGTGAGGTTTGGGCAAGCGTGAATGACAGAAACTGGAGGAAACCCCCAAGACGCGCGCCTCGGGGGAGCTCAGCTCTTGTTCCCGCCTTTCCCT
>NW_008824359.1:393441-410190 GCF_000699105.1 Pygoscelis adeliae | reverse complement strand
GTGAAGTGTCCCCTAGCCCTTATGTAACGGCCGTGCAGGAGTCGGGTTTATAGAGTCGGGTTCCGACATTATTTAATGTTCGTGATTTCTAGGCGTAAGGTTAAGGATGGAGTAACGCATCCCATGCGGTAAGTAATGCTTCATACGTGCTCCCTTGGCTTGTTTTTCCTTGGATTGGGAGGAGACTTCAAGAAACAAGTCCTAAGCAGTGTCTCCTTTTCCAGAAAATAACTGTGGTGATGCTACGTGTAGTGTTTTTTCTATATGTCAGTACTTGTTCCTCTGAAACATTTCTTGCAGCTGACTGGTGCTCATTATCTACACAGCAAGTTGTAAAACAGGCAGGAAGAAAAAGTCTGCGGCCTGAAGGGCCTATAAATGAGGAAAATAAGGTTATGAATGCTTAGAAGTTAAAAGCAAGATGCAATTTGTAAGTGGAAAGAAGTGACTTTTATTAGAGGAACTAATCTGGTTTGGAAAAGCGAGCATACACACCCTCCTTCAGGAACCCCCTGTCTGTCAGGTTTGTTCTTAGTACTGGTTCCTGAGCATCATTGTTGCTAGTAAATGCAGGCTTGAAGGTAGCTGCTACAAAAGAGAAAAAATGCCTGTGTCAGACAGCAGGTGAGCAGCAGGTTCAGGAAGCAGTGTAAACAGTGACATGGTAAAAGAAATGATGATAATGACGAAACACTTGACGCATGACAGTTGTCGAGGGCTTTCTTACTGGTAACTTTTTTGTTGTGTTTGCAAAAATAATGAAACAGCTTATTTTCTTGCAACTTAAGTATAATATTAAAGCCGTATCATCAGGAGACTCGAATGGCTTGAATGATGCAGACCCTTATTTTTTAAGGTGCAGTGTACTCCTGGTCCTCTGGGACCTTATGATATCCAGTTAAGGTCTGAGAGTCCATCTGCATGGACCTGTTGCAGAATCTGGATATGAATTTGTATTTTGTGTGTCTCGGAGACTAGAAGCCTTCAATTATTAATTAGGATTATTGCGGTTCCCTATTTTCTTGTGGCTCTTGCTTATGATGTCAGTGAGGGAAGTGATCACGCATTTACAGAACTGGGTAAGCGACAGCACTAACATTTAATATTCTCCATCATGGTATTACTACAAGGATTGTATTAAAACAGTTGAAGTCAGTGATCTTTCAGGAATCTTTGACAGTACCTTAAGCAGATGCTTATGAAAGAGGCAAGCATATATGATACTTCTTTGCCTAGTCCCACTCTGTAAGTATCCACTCAGTCTGCAACAAAGTACAGCCCAGGAACTTTCTGGAACAGACGTACTGAAGACTTAAAGTTCCAAAGTGGATTTCTTCTCCATCAACTTATCCTTGCCTTGCACCAGCGTGGAGCTCTAGTGCTCTAGTGTTTGCAACATCAGGCCTCACATAGTTCTGTGGGTCAAATACACACTAATTCGGGAGGCACCTTTTGAACATGCTTTCTGCTACTTCTGTTTGGTATTTCCTATTTTTTAAATTAGAAGAGAAACTGATGGGGTATTACTGGTTTATCTGCTTCATGTGATTCACAAAGGCAATTACAATAAATTGTGTATGGGTAATGGTAAAACAAAATTTCCAGTATGACTTCCAAGCCAAAGAACTCAGCAGTAAATTTGACAAGATTTACCCTAAAGCTTCCTAATAGCTCTGTTCTTCCTCTTTTTTATTGATAGCTTTCATTTCTTTTAAATTACATTTTTTCAGTTATTGTAATTTATTATAATGAGGGCACCTTGTCTGGAAAAAGGGGTAGTCCCCATTTTCAATGACGTCTAGGTTATATTTACTAAGTATTTGGAGCAGAATTTCTGTGTTTAAGCTTTAGTGGTGTTGTGCATGCATTTGTACAGACAACATGCACGCAGGATATGAAGGACAGGTAGTTTTTGCTTATTTAAATGGGGCATGCTCTTAATAGTGGTATAACTATGTTTTTTCAGTTCTTGACAAAACACTGTGTAATACTGTGAATTTTCAGTAAAGTGCTTGACTAAATTTGATTTCAGCTTACAGTTTGAATGATAATATTTAGATGTCCAGTAAGGTTTGTAAACAGGTTGCACTGGGGGAAGTAAGTCATTCTGATAAAAGAATATTCATAATAGGAAACAAATGTGTAATATGAAAGGCCTGAACTTAACAGAGTCTTAAGCTTGAAACAAATCGGGAATTTCACACCAAAATACTAGCCTGAGTACATAGTCGATTAATAAAATGAACATGAGAACTGTTTATTTACCTAGCTAGGATTGCACAACCGCCTAATGCAGCTGTGTCTTGTGTGGTAAGTGCCTTGTTATCATGTTAGGTAATCCTGATGTGCCAGAACAATGTCTAACCAGAGATGCTACAACTCCAAGTATGGCAGGATTTTTTTCCTCAGTATCGCTTCCTCCTCCTCCTCCCAGTAACCATGCTGTTCTTTTGGTTCTCTCCTTTTTCTGTCTCATCTCTTGCTTCTGTTTAGGTCCTGTTCCTGTTGTCCTTTACTCAAATTTCTCATTTTAAAAAAAAAAAGTAACAGATATAAACTTTTTGTGGAATTCAGACCCCCCAAATTTTACCTCTCAAAAGAAATGTAGCACTAACTGGAAATAAAATGAGTATCAGATTATAACTGGGTTATTATTTGCACCTGGGATGAACACAGGTTTTGTTTGCGGACGTATTTGTATGTAGTTATGTGTTGTCAGGGTTTGGCAGGATTATTTTGATGGGAGGAGCTGGGTCCCTGTGCAAAATAGTGATACTTCAAGGGTTACTCTCGTTTTGAGGAACAAGCTAGCAGTGTTTCCAGCATGGTGAATTGACTTGGATCCTCTTGTTACTAGAACTGTAGGTCTGTATGTCAGAGCACTGGCATGGGCAGGCCTTCCTGCAGCACTGGTTCTGGGAGAAACCTTTTGGTTTCTGCACCACTTACTCCAGACTGTTCAACTCCCTGTCCCATCCACCTGATGAGCAGAATGATGAACATCACCATTGCTTCTTACTGGGGAGGACTTGGACTCCAGGCCTCCTACTAATAGTATAGACAATTATATTACTGGAGTGACTCAGAAAGGTATCTAATGCTATCTGGTATTATTCTTTGTAGTCTCTTGTTTATGTCTCCTTTCCATCGATTCTCCTGTTTGATTTCCCTTGTCCTTTGCACAGAGCTGCATACAGCCTATTTGTTTTCATGTCTCTGCTTGCAGTGCCTTCCTAGCCTGTTTAGATTAGTAAATGAATATCAGAATGTACATCTGCTGCAGTAAACATAAGGAAGCGGTAAGCAGCAAACACAGGTTGAGAGATGACTGGGGAAGGCTGTTGTGACTAGTAAGCTGGTCCACTGTAAGTAGGCAGCATTTGACAAATTCTTTTATGTCCTTGTTAGAAAGCAAGAAAACCATCAGTAGCTAGAGAGCTAAGCTGAAGGTGAGATAAACAGTTAATGTAAGAACACATGCAAGTTGAAATAATAAAACAGGAAGAAGACAAAAAAAGTGTTTTGAATTCAGGGCATATGTTAGGCTAAGGGAGAACATGGAAATGTGGAAGAAACATATAGAAGTAAGTGAGAGTTCCATAGGGAGATTCATGCTGAACAGCACAACAAAGGATGGGGGAAGCCAAATCAAGGTCAGTGTGATGCTAATTGGATTGGTGAACTTTTTTTTTGCTTTGATATCGGCTTCTTGCTAGTATTCATTATGCTTTTTGAGCTTTGCCTTACCTAACAAGAACAAAGAATAGTGCTCTCCATTGAGTAGTGAATCTTATTCTGATAGGAGGTGGAAAAGGAGTTATTTAACATAAGATGAAATAGCAATTGCTTTTTACTGCTTTTGCCTGTCATTACTGCTGCTGAAAGGTGAAAGTTTCTTCAAATGCTTAACTTTTGGGTCTGTGGTTTCAATGCACATATAGGTTACTGTTACTTTAAATTCTTGCGTTTTTGTGTTTCATTGAATGTTGTCCAGATTACTTGTATGACTTAAATGTCTGTCCAACGGAAATGTGGGGCTTGTAGTTTTTTTTGATGTAGGAGGAAAAATAAAGAGTATAGAACATACGGTTGCAGAGCCAAATAGGTCTTTGACTTTTTTTCTTTTGAAAAGGTGCAAAGTTCTTGTTTTCCCTAGAGATAGTAGGAATCAAATGGCAAAGAAGCATCATCTTTGTTTAGTGAGCAAGCGTTTTTTTCCAACCAATAGAATAGTTTGGGTTGGAAGGGACCTCTAAAGGTCATCTAGTCCAACCCCCCTGCCATGGGCAGGGACATCTTCAACTAGATCAGATTGCTCAGAGCCCCGTCCAACCTGACCTTGAATGTTTCCAGGGATAATTTCTTCCTTGTATCTAGTCTCAGTCTACCCCCCTTTAGTTTAAAGCCATTCCCCCTTGTCCTGTTGCAACAGGCCCTGCTAAAAAGTTTGCCACTGTCTTTTTTTATAAGCCCCCTTGAAGTACTGATAGGCTGCAATAAGGTCTCCCTGAAGCCTTCTCTTCTCGAGGCTGAACAACCCCAACTCTCTCAGCCTTTCTTCATAGGAGAGGTGTTCCATCCCCCTGATTGTTTTCGTGGCCCTCTTCTGGACCCGCTCCAACAGGTCTGTGTCTTTCTTATGGTGAGGGCTCCAGAGCTGGACACAGTATTCCAGGTAGGAGTACTTGTTCTCTCTCTCAATACCATTTTCAGTTTCTTCTTGTGCATGTGTCCTTGATTATGTGTTCTTTTGCTTTTTTTGCAGTATATTCTGCTATTTCTCTCTCTCTCCTATTGAAGCAATACCCTGTGAAAGGTTGTGTCAACTCTTCTCCCACATAAGTCACATACCTGTTCAATTTTGAATGTGCTTTGTTTTGGCTGGTGATATGTGCTGAAGTTTGAAGGCCGCTAATGTTTCTTTTCTCTGTATCCAAACATAAGTGTGATGGGTTCTTGTTCATGGAGTATAACATTCCCACTTCTAACTTCAGCAAGATTTTAACCCAGTCTATAATAATGGTGTTACATTTCAGTTTTGCCTAGTGGCTCCCAAAATAATCATGTTCAACATAGTCTACGTTCAAATAAACAATTAAACAAGTTGCATACTTTGCAGACTTTACCGTATTTGTGACAACTTTCTCGTGCTATCCATTCCAAACTGCAATTCATTTCATTTTGATTTTCTAATGTAGAATTTTTGCTTTTTGCTTGGTTTTCCTGCAGGCAGCTGGGAAAGTTCATTTACGAGATTCTCGTGACATGAGTCTGCTGTTTCTGTGAAATTTGCTGGTCAGAAGAGACCTGGCATAGTTTTCTCCCTGGAAACCTTCTTTACCATGAAGACATTGTACTTCAGTAGCAGCTTTTTATATTCTGTCATATAGAAATTCTATCTTTACTTGACTGAGGTTTTGCTAACATTGCAGTCTAATCTCAGAACATATATTTAAAGTATATTTATTATACCCAGCTGTTATTCATGCCCACCACCTTCTGTTTATTCCTCCGTGAGATTTCAGTTTTAAACTCCCCAAAATTTTCCTCTGGGTCCAATACTTCAATGCAGTATTTGGAGGGAAAGTTGTGTTTGAAGGTTTCTTAATTTGTCCAGTAGATCTCAATACTATGTGCAAACAAACAACTTTTTCTTCCTTTGGGACTAGAAAGTTTCCCCAAATCCCATTTTCTGTTCTGGAAAATACCCCATTTTACACCAAATTAAACCATCCTATTTGTTTTCATGCAAATGAAACTATCATTACTTCCTTGGGTGCACTTGTTTCTTTAAGCAACAAATTTCTTGCTCATTTCTTTTTAGGTCATCAACGTTATTAGCTTTATCATCAGGCTTGCATATAAACTGGGAAATGGGGGAGTTGCTAGGAGTATAGCTACCACTTTCTTGTAATCTGTGGGATTCCCCACCTTAATTATGCTTATGAAGTTACTTTAAGAAAAACCAAAACAAACTCTCCGTCTTTTGGGGTCATTTTCATGTTGGTAGCTCTGAACAGTTCACAGTTGGTGATGCTTTAGCTCTTTTGAAAAAGTGGAAGTTACTATCTGGGTATGATTAAATAGATTGACAGGACATGATATGTAGGACCTCTTCCACTGTATGCTGAAATGTGTTTGAACATGAGCCGGCAGTGTGCCCAGGCGGCCAAGAAGGCCAATGGCATCCTGGCCTGTATCAGAAATAATGTGGCCAGCAGGAGCAGGGAAGTGATCGTGCCCCTGTACTCGGTAGTGGTGAGGCCGCACCTCAAATACTGTGTTCAGTTTTGGGCCCCTCACTACAAGAAGGACGTTGAGGTGCTGGAGCGTGTCCAGAGAAGGGCAACGAGGCTGGTGAGGGGTCTGGAGAACAAGTCTGATGAGGAGCAGCTGAGGGAACTGGGGTTGTTTAGCCTGGAGAAAAGGAGGCTGAGGGGAGACCTCATCGCTCTCTACAACTACCTGAAAGGAGGTTGTAGCGAGGTGGGTGTTGGTCTCTTCTCCCAAGTAACAAGTGATAGGACGAGAGGAAATGGCCTCAAGTTGTGCCAGGGGAGGTTTCGATTGGATGTGAGGAAAAATTTCTTTACTGCAAGAGTGGTTAAACATTGGACCAGGCTGCCCAGGGAAGTGGTTGAGTCCCCATCCCTGGAGGTATTTAAAAGACGTGTAGATGAGGCGCTTAGGGACATGGTTTAGTGGGCATGGTGGTGTTGGGTTGACGGTTGGACTCGATGATCTTAGAGGTCTTTTCCAACCTTAATGATTCTATGATTCTGTGATTCTATGATAAAACATATTCCACTTATAGAATGTCATGTCTTTTTTCTTTTGGGTACGTTTATAGTTGCTGGTATTGTATGAAGCTTCAGGGGACCCTCAGCCACACCAGGGTAACTTCTCAGGATTTGCTTATGTTTGCTATGACTCCAGTGCTACGTGTTTCTAATTGAGTGTTAAAGTTGCAGTGGCAAATGGAGGACCTTTTGATCTACCAAGTAACAAAGGACATGGACTCTGCTATTTGAGCACTGGGCAAGCATAACTGGGTTTTTGAGACCTTTGTGAAAGGAGCGTCAGCATAAACAAAAACTAAGGTCTGTGACTGTCAAAGGAGAAACAGAGACCAGACATAAAACTGTGTCTTGTTGCCAGAACTGCAGTGAAACGTCAGATCCCCTTGCTGACTATGTTGAGTGCTGTAGACCAACTCATGCTTTCAGGCTTGTGACTGCTTTCATAAAGGTTGCTTTCATAAACCTTGGAAGTCTTTCATTTGCTGTTTCATCCTCTTGAGAGTAGTGTGGAAATCAAGACCAAGAGTGCTATAGTAGTTCTATTATGATAATTAACAAGAGCTCCATTTTTTTTTTTAGTCATTAGTACATGCTGAACTTTTTAAAGCCAAAACTCTTAGTGAGATGTAAAGATTGGTTAAAAGTTATGGTGAGCATTCCTAATCCATTTCCCCAGGGTTTTGACCACCCTCCTTGTTGAATAATTTTGTACCAGGCCAATGTAGACATGTATCATTGTGGGATCTGAAAATGTTTTCTGATTTCTTGATTCCTTACCCCCAAAACTCTTTCAAATTGTTCATACCAGAGCAAAGCATGTTGTTAGAACAAGTTGATGGGGGGTCCATCTATTCCTGATTTGAATCCACAAAATCTGGACCTTTCCAAGCTAACACTTTTTCAATTTGTGATTCCTACACTGCTTTGCTGAAAAGCTGTCTCAATAACTGGTTTTATAATGTTTGGCACTGACAAGGGACCACTTGTCCAGTACAAAATGGATACCCAGAAGTTATTTTCTCTGCTTCTCTTCCACCAGGACAGTACACACTTTCTTGGTGATGACTACAAGGTTATTAGTGGTAATGAAATCCAAATATTGTGATGATACTCTAGGTCCAGTTCTTAAAACTAGGTTTCTTCCTACTTAGGTCTATGCACAGTCCCCTGTATGGTGTCTCTGTACAAGGTTCAGAAATGAAAACTGATTGCAGTTTTCACTTTAGCTTTTTATCATTACAGCTCTAAGCATGAGTAAGCTGTACTCCATTTCCACGCATTTCACAGATATTTTTTGCACAGTCATCAGTGAAATTCTCTTAGCTGTTTTACTGCTTGAGGGAGGGGCATGGGGGGAATGACACAGGAACAAAACAAATTGAAGGCATCAGATTGCTAGGTCATTGAGTGATCCCTGAAAATAAGGCCACCTAGTTACTTCCCTTGTTTTAGACAAAAACAGCCTGCTGCTCTGAACTGCCTCAGGTATGGATGTTTGGGTTTTATTGGGTTATTTCATATAACTACGTTGCTTTGTTTGATGTGTCCATAGTGTTAACTTTTTAGCTTTGCTCATTTTTACAAATAACACCTAACAGTTTTTTATTTACTAATTCAGAACCAGTGTGAAAGGGACTAGCAGGTCCTTGCCATCATATGACTTTGACAGAGAATTGTACTGTAAAGTACAATGAAGAAATGTTTCAGTTTTATGTGCTGCTTCTGCTTTTCTTACACAGAATTGGTAAAGATTTGTGACTGATGTCACAACAGCTTGCAAAGTCTTTGGCCTACGTTTGCTGTTTTTCTGTAGAGAATCTGGCATCCACTGTTTGCCTGTAGTTTCTCCAAATAAATCCTTGATGAGATCTAGATGTCCTGTGTCCCCCCCCGCTCCTTCCCTTGTTCATCTTTGCAGGTTTTCTACCAGGTCAGTCAGTCTCTTCTGCTTCTAGTTCTTTGCTATGAGCATGTTAGTTCCAGTCTGCAAATCAAGGCGTTTACATCAGGTCTGGATGATTCTCTTCTGGGGATAATGTTGCAGAAATTGTTAGAGCCTTAGCATAGCAGGCAGCTGAAGCAATCTCGCTTTCTATTTTTCCAGTTATTCTTTTGCATTGTGATATTGAATTCAATCATGTAAGATCACCAGTTAGGGCAGTGTTTCTTTTTTATTTAAGCTGGTACAGCTAATCCATGGAATACATCTACTTTAGTTTCCTATGTTTTTGGGTGGCTGATCTAGTTTAGATTCTTTTTCTCTGACCTATATACTTAGTTATTGTCATCTAATGTATTCATGAAGCCCTCTGCATTTGCTAAGGTACTAGAAAAATTGGCTGAGACCCTTGTTGCACCTCACTCTATCTTTTTCTGGTGTTTGTCCTGGTTTCGGCTGGGATGGAGTTAATTTCCTTCCTAGTAGCTGGTACAGTGCTGTGTTTTGGATTTATTATGAGAATAATGTTGATAACATACCAGTGTTTTAGTTGTTGCTAAGTAGTGCTTGCACTAGTCAAGGACTTTTCAGCTTCCCATGCTCTACTGACTGAGAAGGCTGGAGGTGCACAAGAAGCTGGGAGGGGGCACAGCCAGGACAGCCGACCCAAACTGGCCAAAGGGACATTGCATACCGTGTGACGTCATGCTCAGTTCCTTAACTTGGGGGGAGTTGGTTGGGGGGGGTGACCGCTGCTCAGGGACCGGCTGGGTGTTGAGCGGTTGCATCACTTATTTTTTCCTTGGTTTTGTTCCCCTCTCTCTCTTTCGTTGTTTTCCTTTACATTACAAATTATTATTATATTTCAATTATTAAACTGTTAACTCACAAGTTCTCTTACTTATGACCTTCTGATTCTCTCCCCCATCCCACTGGGGAGGGGGGGAGAGTGAGCGAGCGGCTGTGTGGTGCTTAGTTGCCGGCTGGGGTTAAATCACGACAATAAGAAGGGCCATAAGAATTGTAAATTGTTGATTTATAGAAAAGTCTGGAGAAAATTTAGTCCACCCTTCTGTTCAGACCAAAATTATTCTTTTGTCCAGCTAAGTCTTAAAAACCTCCAACAAAAGAGGTTGAACTGCCTTCCTAGCAAAGCATTTTTTTGGTAATGTCTTAAACTGTCAAGACACAACTTGTGGCTGTTGCCTCTTGTTTTTTACCATCTGCCATTGCAAAGAAAAGTTTGGCTATGCCATCTTTGCATGTCTCTTTCAAATAGCTCTAGGTTGCTATTTCATTACAGCTTATCCTCTTCTTGGCAGACTAAAAAAGCACAGTTTGTAAAGCTTTTCCTTAGAGGTCACGTGGTCTAGGTTGCTCACCCTCTGGGTGGTCATCTACTTGACCCTCCCAAGTTTCCCTATGCCCTTCTTGACCTGGTGGGGTGAACAAAACTGGGCCCAGTATTGCAGGCATGTGTCCTCACTACTGTTGAATAGAAGGGAAGAGTAACTTCCCTCAAACTGCTGGCCATGCTTCTCGAATTTCAGTCTGATGCATAGTTTGCCTTACTGTGTTGAGAGTGCATTGTTGTCTTTCAGTTTGGCATCCACCATGACAAACATATTTTTTCAGCAGGGCTGCTACTCAGCCAATTACTCTGAGCTGCTTCTGAAGCATGGTGTTCTGCTCCAGGTGCAGATCTTTGTGCTTTCCACTGTTGAGCATCATAAGGGATTTGCTGGCCCAGTCCTTAAGGTTCTCAAGGAAACAACCCTCTGAATTGAAGCTCTGCTCCGGCTGTATCCACCATCCCAGATGATTTAGCATTGTTAGTGTTTTTTGTCTCATCATCCAGGTTTCTGATGAAAATGTTGAGCTTTATAGGCTCCAGTATTGACTCAAGATTACTTGACTTGTTTGACATTGAGTTGACAGCCAGTAGTTGACTATCTTTTAAGCTTGTTCAGTTAGTTTTCAAACTATGTGAGTCAGTTTATTCAACCTGTGTTTCCTTAGCCTGGAAAGAAGAATGCAGTGGGAGACGGTGCCAAAAGTCTTAATAAGGCAATGTGCATTACATCTACGTCTTTTCTTTCATTCTTGTAGCCAGGTATTTTATCATTTAAGGCAATCGCATTGCTTGAGCATGATTTGCCATGGGGAAATTGGTTCCTATTCTGGATTAATGTCTTTTCCTTTATGTGATTAGAAGAATACATGCTCCCGTGATTTTTCTGAGGACTCAGCTGAGCCAGATCAGCCTATAGTGCCTTGGGTGCTTCTCCTTACCTTTCTTGATTGAAAATGGCTATGATTTTAGATTTTTTTTTTCCCCCTGGCTTTTTTTTTTTCCCTCTCCCTAGCCATCAAGATCTCCCCTGATTTACCGTGATTCTCTGATAAGCAGCAGCCTTGCAATTGCATCAACCAATTCTTTTGGCACTTTCAGGTGTATCTAGTCCAGTCTCATACATTTACATACATCCAACTTCTGTAGGTCGTCCCTAAGCTGTAGTTCAGCCCCTTTCTCAAAAAGGGCAAAGCAGGTCAGGTTGCTGAAAGCATTGTCCGGTCAAGCATTGAATATCGCCAAGGTTGGAGGTTCCGCAGCGTCTCTGGGCAACTTCTTCCATTATTTAATAACCCTCATTGTGCATGTGAGGAAACCTCTTTGTCATTGGAATTTCCTTCATTGCAGCTTTTGACTGTTGGTCCTTGTCCTCTGGACATATGTCACATGCTTCAACATCCATATCATTTAATTGACTCTCTCCAATATGTTGATGTCTTGCTTGTACTGAGGAGTCCAAAACTGGACACAGTACTCCAGATGCAGTCTCTCCAATGCCAAGCAGAGGAAGATAATCACATCTCTCAACTTGCTGGCTACTCCTGCTAATGCAGCCTTGTAAACACTTGGCCTTCATGGTTGCAAGGGCACGCTACTGACTCATTTTCAACTTGTTATCCACTAGTGTCTCTTTTGCAAAGCCACTTCCTAGCCTTCGAGCCCCCTGCCTGTGTTGCTGTATTGGATTACTGAACTCTAGATGCAGGACTTTCCATTTGCCCTTGGATTTCATGTGATTCCCATTTTTCCAGCCTGTCAAGGTCCATTTGGATAGAAGCCCTGCCCTCCAGTGTTTCAGTTGGTGTGTCTTCCTCCCCCTCTTAATCTGGTATTATGCACAAACCTGCTGAGAGTACATACTGTCCCATTGTCCAGGTATTTAATGAAAACATTGAACAGTATTAGCCAATATTGATCCTTGAAGGACATTGCTGGTAAGTTAATGGGTTTTTTTTCTGTTGTGGTTTGTGTTTTTTTGTTTGTGGTTTTTTTTCTTTTTATTTTTTCCTTCTTTTTTCCACCAAGAGCACCTTATAGTCTGCTTAGTCCATATCTCAGCAGCTTAGCTATAAGAATACTGTGGGAGACAGCGTAGAAAGCCTTGCTCAAGTTAAGCTAAACAGCATCTGGTGTTCTCCCCTCATCCACTGAGCCATTCATCTCATAGAAGGCAATGAGGTTATTTCAGCACGATGTGCCCTTGCCAAATCCATGCAGGGTGTGCTCCCAGTTGCTTTCATGTGCTTGGGCACTACTTTGGGGAGGATTTTCTTTGATAGCTTTCTGAGAACTGAGATGAGGCTGACTGGCCTGTAGCTCCCTGCATACTCCATCTTGAACATGTGCATGATGGTTGCCTTTTTGCAGTTTTCAGGCACTTCCCCCAGTCATGGTGACATATCAAAAAGGATAGAGAGTGGCCTCACAGTAACCCTGGCCATGGGCACCATGGGATATATTTCTTATGGCTTTGTGGAATCTAATATGTCAAACCTGCTTCAATGGTTCTTTCTCCTTTACTTTGGTTCCACCACTGTTTTATGCAACTTACCTTTGCCCTTGTGATTACCATTGCATCTCTCGCTTCAGCATCATTCTTCAGATCAGGTGCACCAACCTGTTTGTCCTGTCTTGTGATTGGATAGTTTGTAGGCAAATCTCAATTGACCTACTCTGGTTACGTTATGTGGTGCTAGACTGAGTTTGTGACAATTCTTTCATTAAACATTATTTTGGATGCAGATCATGAATTTTGTTATTCCCAAGTTATCTTTCAAATAAAATGTCAAGTCCAAGTAATAGTGTAGGATGGAGCAGTTAATATGCTATCAAGACAGTTGCATAAATAATTAAGCACAATGTGTGCAAAGGAAACTTAGTTTTACTATCAGCATTTTGCTTTGGAGTTAGCTGAACCAAAGATGAATATGAAAAGACTTAGGCATATGGCAGAAGTAATCTGCTCCTTGCGCATAACTCTGTTTCCAAATATTCTTATATGAAACAATGACAGTAGGTGGAGTCCAGATCAGTAGTAAGATACCTAAATATATGTGTTGGTTTGTAAGTGCAAGTGTATGTCTAAGTTCTCATTATAGGCTTTGCTAACTAGGGGATGATTTGTCTCATCCTGAGGTAGAAACCTAGTGGCTGGTCCCATGGTTATTCACTAATCAGTCCATCTACTGTTGCCTAGATCTTGTATCCTGTAATAGGAGTTTGCTTTCAGGTAGACACCTACATTAAGGGTGTGTTAATCTAGTGCTAAAATTCTACCCTGTAAGTCAAAGCCCATGTTTATGTATTCTAGCAGAAGTGTTGTTACTAGATTAAGTACCGTTGACAGAAGCTGCCTTTCTTGTAATATTTTTTCATGTATGTTTAGAGAGTTTATGGGCAGGCTTTGGAGAGAAGGAAGAAAATATTGCATGGGACGTAATAAGGCCTGATTTCCTACATAGTTGCTTCTCTTTCTCTCTCTCTATTACTTTCCTCCATGATGACTCATATGAAACTCCTACCAGTCAAGTTTGTGGTTCTATCTTCTCCTTAGCTTTCTGAGAGCTGCGGCGCAAACTGTGCCCTCTCCGCCAGCTGACTGAGCTGGTAGGAGTCTCATCTCTCGAGACCTCTGCCCATTAAATGTGTTTGGAAATTGATAGGCCATCTTAAGATATTTCTAGAGGAAACACAGGCAATTCATGCCAAAGATAGATGCCTATAATGGAAATCCTGTTCTTCAAAGCTTCGTTTCTGAAGACGGAAGGAGATCCATAGGTATTTTGGGGTATTACTGATTCCATCTTAAAACAGGTCTGAGTAGTATCCTAGGAGTACATCCACTGTCTTTTCTCTGTCTTTTCTGTCCATTTCTATTACTAAAGGCCATAAAGTTACAAATTAAAAACCCAACAACAAATAAATAAAAATCACTCAGATATTATGTAGAGTTAGTACTAGGAAACCTTTTGGGATTGTCTCAGATGGGCAGTTTTTCAGAAAACCTTTTTTTCTCTAGTGTGCACTCTTGCTTTCAGGTACTGCAACATTGTGCATATCAGAAATTAGAAGTTAAGATAAGTTAAAAACTGGACCAAAGCTACTAGAAGAGTCTGTGTGAACCTAAAAAGCCTACCACTCCTGTCCAAAATGTGTTGCTGAGCTTCCTTTTTTCATTGCTTAATTTATGACCTTATGTTGCAAATACTACTTGTGAATGAAGAGTTGTCGGTGGGATTTCCATTTGGAGTTGTTCAGTGAAATCAATTCAAAATGAAACTTTGCAACCAACATTTATTGGTTAATGATCAGAAACTTTGTATAAAACCTACTTTCTTGGGTGAGGAGTTGTAACTTTTGCTTCTTGGATTGTAAACACCTCAGAAAAGGGATGACAAGCTAAATGTTTACTTTGGTTGTTGATGTAACTGGGTTTCTCTGTCAGAGCTGCTCTTGACTTCTTTCAGCTTTGAATAATGAAGAAATAAAAGCAGGAACAATGCATTGCAAAATATAACTTATTATAGTTTGGCAGTATTTGCTTCAGTTACTTATGTTCCAGTCACTCTAAGTTAAAGATGATAACGTGGCGAATAATGAAGTAGTAAATATGTCTCCTTTTGGCATTAAATGAACTTTTTTTTTGGAGTGAAGTAGGGAGGGGGGGGAAAAAAGCTTCGTCCAGAGAATTGTGCTGTAATTGAAAGTATTAAACAACACTTCTCCCTTCCCTCCAGAAGCATTTTCTGTTTGCATTATACTAGATTTTTTCAAGGTACTTCTTGTTAGTTCAAATAAAGCATTATTTGTCTCTTCTGCATTGCCTGTTGTTTTAACTTCATGTGACATCTTCAGTCGGATCTGTTCCTTTCAAGTTTTGTAGCACTGAGAATTTTCCACTGACTATTTGTGAAGGTAGTGCTCCCCACCTCATGGTTCTGCAAACTTTGTGGATCTTGGGCTTCAGTTTACATGCCTAAAACTTCACAAACTGATTAGGAAATAGAATTTGGATCCTTGTACTCAAAAATGAATGGTCCTTTTTCACTGAGCACAAACATTTGAAAGGCCTACTGTTATCCTTAATTAGATGCTTTTGATGTTTTAAAGATCATGGTGATATACAACAATAACCAGTTTTATTGTAATGTTGGGGGTTTTTTGTTGCATCTTATTTGATCATATTCTCATTTTGTTTGAATTATCCTAATGCCATGTGCTGATGGATTGCTGCTATATAAGTCATACATGAAATAGTGGCTTTTGAACTCAGGAAAGATCATCTTCTTAAATAACATTAAAGGTGGTTGCACTTCTGACTGCTAATTTCAAGATGAGGCTCACTAAGAAGTTTTCCTGCAGTGGCTGCATATGAAGTCCTTGAGAGTTCCTTTTGAGAATTACTGGCCTATAATCTTGGGAGTTTTTGCTTACTGTATAACATAACATATATTTCAGTCAACTTTCAGGGTGTACTAGGTAGAGACACTAAAGATTAATCTTTTAGATTAGTCATTAGACTTAATTTTTTTTTTCCCCTTGTGTGTGACTTGAATTACAATTTAATTAAATTGGAAACAGTTAAGTTCATAGAATCATTAAGGTTGGAAGAGACCTCTAAGATCATCGAGTCCAACCGTCAACCCAACACCACCATGCCCACTAAATTGCATTTATAAATAATAAATGCCCACTAAAAGTTGCCCAGCCTTTTCCATTATAGATGGTCATGTATTGAATAAAGAATGCATAGTCATTCCTGTAATAATTTAATCACGTTTTTCAACTTTGTTTAAGCCAGATCCGTTGCTTCAGAAGCCTGAAATGTGGTTCTTATAAGATTGGAAATACTTTGTAGAGCTTAAATAGCCCTTGAAGTTGACACAAACAGCTTTGTGGACTTACCAAGCACTGGTCTCTGTTCCAAGTAATGCACATGTGTGATCATATTCCAACAAGGGCAGGCTTCTGACTCTTCGTTTGGTAACTGCACCTGTAGTTGCAAATGGTAAATGGTTATTTTGGCAGATGCTTGTGTATGTCGTAGTTCATCTTGATGACTTCTTAATTCATAAATAGTCACTTGACGAGGTAGCTTTATACTGAAGGAAAGATATGGGAGTTTGGTCAATCAGCCAGTTCCAAAGTGATAGCCTAATAATGATTTCGTATATGGTAAATACATGAACTGATGAACATGCTTTGTTTGGCAGCGTACTGTTTTATTCCCATCATTGCATTCAGATAACCAAATAATTTAAGAAAAGTTATAAAGGTGGGCATAAATATTTGCCTGAGTTGATCAAATCTTGGTTAGCTTTAGCTGACAAAGACTGACAGACTCCTCCTTTAATCCTTTGAAAATTTCTAGAGAAGTAAGTTATGCTGCACTTAAAATGAGGAGCCCACCCAGTGCTGGAAGGCAATCTAGTAATTAGCGTGTTCCTTTTGGCCTCTGGTATTTTCTTTTGGGTTTTATTCTGGTTGTTTTTTGTTGGGTGTCCTGGTTTCAGCTGGGATGGAGTTAATTTCCTTCCTAGTAGCTGGTACAGTGCTGTGTTTTGGATTTAGGGTGAGAATAATGTTGATAACACACCGATGTTTTAGTTGTTGCTAAGTAGTGCTTACACTAATCAAGGACTTTTCAGCTCCCCATG